>NC_134313.1:140491192-140795534 GCF_964195595.1 Calonectris borealis
AATAAGTTAAAGTAATGTAGCATTTTGTGTAAATGGACTGTGTACATTTGTAATGGTAGGCAATCTGTAAAAGAAAAAAAGGAAAGCATTTGGAATTTTTAAATGGAAATTATGGTATTGTGGATTTTTTTCTTATTATTTTAAAAATTAGTTTTACATGCATATGAAGACTTTGTCTTCACTAATGATTTCACTTAGTAGAGAAGTAATATAAGGATACAGTCATGCTCTAGGGTGTTTGAAAATTGCCTCGAGTTTTCTAAATAGCTGAAGGAATTTTGACAAGATTGGTCTGGGGCTGTTGCAGATCCTGTGACAAATTCATGTCACATTTTCTATTACATTTTGTAAGATAGAATTTACTGTTTCCCCCTTCTACATAATCTGTGTGAATAGGAGATGCCTATCATTTAAGAGATTAGTGAATGGTTATCTGTGAGTAAAATTTATTTTCTGTTACCTCTCAACTATTTTTGGTAACATGATGTATGTCATGTTATGGGGTTATAGATTACAAGGATGAAAAAACTGAATAGAAATTACAATCATTCATGTGAAATAAAAGAAAAGATAGATAAAATCCAAGCACACTCTCCTGCCATTGAAACTGATTATTTCATTTGAGGTTTGATTTCACCACAAAACTATTGAAATCATCTTACAGGCATATCTAAGTGCAAGTTGGCTAATAATTTTTTTTGTTGTGATCCTTGACTATAACCAACCTCAAATAACAGGTTTTTTTTTCCACAGTGATTTTGAGAGCTGTTCTCATCAGGGAACATGGTTTAGTGGACATGGTGTGTTGGGTTGACGGTTGGACACGATGATCTTAGAGGTCTTTTCCAACCTGTATGATTGTATGATTCTATGATTCTATGATCACCCGCATCTCATATTTACTTTAGCTACTATATTTGAAGACAAGAACCTAATTTTTAATGGAGATACTCTTGGCTTGCACCCTAGAGGAGATTTACTTACGTTATATATCTTAGCTAGACAGTGTGAATACCCTCCATGAGCCAAACTGTATGTCTATAGTTGTTCAGTCAGCTTCAGTGCACTCAGCAGGATCGCATGGATACAGTAGAGATCAGAATTTTAGTATGCTCTATTAGCATATATTCTTTCATTGAGAATAATAGTCTAATATATTATTCACTCCTTTCATGAAAGCACAAGGATGTGTGTAATGAAAATGAACATTATGGGTTTTTTTTTCATGCGTGGTGAATTGTTTATAAAGTCCTTTGTATACTCAACAAAAAACCTTCTCACTGGGAGAATTGGATCGGGTGACTATGTTAATTCTGTGGCCAGAGTAAGACTGTATGCTCATACCGATCAGTTAATTCTTGAAAGGAATTCCGGTAAAGTAAGTAATCTAGGCCAAATATGTGAGCAATACTAGGTATCCACCATAATAGAAGCAAATTGCTATGGGCTAAATTTCGTAGAGTAAAATGGGACAATAAGCATTTCTAAGCCTTCCCTAGGGAGAGAAAAAGACGACCTTTAGCCTAAATTTATATTCTGACAAGGAGAAAATACATTTTAATTCCTTGCACTTTAAGGTAATGTTACTTTTCCAACACTTGTTTGGAACCTCTGTTCTTGGAATTAGCAGTTTGTTAAGAAACTGTAAAAATTGCAGATGCACTGGATGTGGTAGAATTTTCTCACCCAAATTTCAAAGTACTAATATGAGTCTTTCAGGCTTCTTTTTTACTAATACTTGAACTATGTGGTTTTAGATGTAAACATCTGGTTTTATATGCTTTTCTTGTGCCCTAGTATTCCATATGCTCATTCCTTTATATAGTATTTCTTGTAGAAGATCCTAATCTAAGAATGTTAAACAAAATATGACTGTTGTGTAAATAAGAATGTTATGAAAATGGAAGACAGGTGTTAAAACTATACGTACAGAAGCCTAATCTGAAGACATGTTGTGTGAGATATTTGTGCTTTCTGAGAGGTAATTACCATGACAATTTGTTGTTAGGCCACTTACAATGCATATATGAAGTCATCATTGGAAGACTTAAAAAAACCTGTTAAAGCAAGTGAGGTTGTGTTGAAGGAGAGAATCTGCAAGAATGATTCCAGTGTCAACAAGACCTATTTAGTATTAGATTTATCTCTGTGCACAATGGTTGTGGAATGAAAGCCTCCACGGGTTTTGGGAATCCTGGCCAACAATTCAATACAAGAGAACTGAACTGTGGTGCAAGTAGTTTGATAATTGTGTCTTTGTTGTACATAACAGTAAAACAAGACCATGTTTTGACTGAAATGGGTGAAAGAAGTTGAAAGCTTCTTGATACCCGGGTCTTAATTCAGAAGTGGTTTTGAAGAAATGGAATTTGTGGTTCCTGTTTAAAGGTCATTAACTTCTTTTTATGGCTAATAGTGTGTTTTGTTCAAGGTGGTATTTTGGGACAACCAAAATAATTTTTAATTTCATGTTTGCTTTGTAGATTTATCCAAAGTATAAATGACATCATCTTTCAGCTTGGTGCACTTGTTGTAGATGGCAGGAAACTGAAGAACTAGAGGAACATCCCTTCTTGCTTTCAAATTTACCAGGTAGACCAATGGCTCAGACATTTTCTTTAGCGATAAGCCTAGTATTTATCTTCTCCTTTTGTCCAGAGGACTTGGATCCATAGTTCTCCTTGCATAGACTAGGGGAAAAAAAAATTTTCTGTTAATAGTTACTTGCCTTCATTGAAGCATTCTGCAGCACAAGATACTACTAAGAGGTTAGCTAATTACAGCTGGGATAGTCACTCTTGCCCTCTGCTTTAGTGAATATTCAGTATTGTCAAAAAATGGCCCAAACTGGCCAAATCTCCTTGAGCAAGCTCTCATGCGAATCAGTCTGGACTTTGATCTCCGTTGTTCCAGGGGAATACAACTCTTACGGGAGCTCATAAAACACAATCTGGCCTTTTGTACAGTTGATTCTGAATGTTAGTGCCAAGATCTTAATGGATTAGAAACTTCCAGGGAGGCATTAACGTCTTGTGACAGGAATTCCTTTTGCAGAAGATGGCTCCACTTTAGGAGATGTTAGGTAGCTGCTTCAGCGCATCTAGAGCTTCTGTGTTGTCCTTTGATTTACTGTGCATCATCTATGTAGTATCTAGTAAAAAAGCTACATGGATTTCTGTGAGATGGCTTTCCTGAGAAGGAAACAGCTGAGAGTGAAAGAATATGTTGCCCTTAGGAGGCCCTAAATTGTCTTTGCCTTCCAGGATTAGTTGGTAGTCTTGGGTTTGAAAATGAATTAGAAATATTTGGCATGTTCTACATGGTACAGAAGGAAATGTCCGTGTAAATGCCATGAAGCAGTATCAAATATAAAAACTTGACAGTAACTAAGGTATGTGATAAACTGGCCATGCATAAGACCTACTTCACACTTTATTTACTTGAAGTAGCTAAATGTTTTCATTATTTCCAGTGGTATCGTACGTACCTAATTTATTACCACATTATTTTGTTTTTTGAACTCTCAATTAAATCAAGCATTTCTTTACCAAGAGGGTGGTCAAACACGGGAACAGGCTTCCTAGAGAGGTGGTCAAAGCCCCAAGCCTGTCAATGTTTAAAAGGCATTTGGACAATGTCCTTAATAACATACTTTAACTTGGTCAGCCCTGAATTGGTCAGGCAGTTGGACTAGATGATCGTTGTAGGTCCCTTCCAACTGAAATAGTCTAGTCTATTCTATTCGATTCAAACATGAGCTGTGAGCTGGTTTTGCATTGAAAGTGTAAATAATACCTTCACACTGATGTATCTGCCATACTCCAGAATGGAGTGCATGCATTCGTTCTCCAGTTTAGCTGCACAATGCCTGCCTGACACACTGGGAGAAGATGCCCCCTTGGAATGGTGGAACTTTCCCTAGAAAGAGACCAAACAAAAGACTTTGGGTTTCAAATAAAATTGAGAGCAAAGATTTTCAAACAGGATAAAAACAGGCCCCTGAGAACCTGAGACACCCTCTGGGAGAGACTTTGGTCAGTCTTACGTAGAGTTTGTGGGATGCTTATTTCCAGATCAAGGCTGAACATCTGGCCTATTTAAATAAGCAAGGCAAAGGTAAAAGTTACATACGAGTGATGCATACAGTTGTTTGTATGTATATATCTATATGTATATGTATGGGGGTGTATATATATGTATATACACACACACACACACATACATGCCTAACAGCTTTAGGTTCCCTGAGTCTCTGTAAGCTCTGTAATGATTTTTTTTCTCTGAAATTCCTGATGTTTAGCACATTAGATGGAGAAGTAGCTTGGAAGTTTGGGTCCTGCTGCTTTTGCAAAGAAGTGCATGTGCTCAGTATTTTCAGCCTGTCCAGAACGTGCCCATGTATGTGCTGGATTCCTCCTCAGTGAAATAGAAATCGCTGTTTATCTCTAGGAACGGTGCACTGAGGTGAATATGTAGGGCATAAGACTTGTCACACTCTGTGGTGAGCATATATCATGTGTCCTAATCATGCTTCAGAAGGGCTTTTCCTATGAAGCTCAGATAACACACATCTATTTCTACTGAAGGCTTGTTGTTTTTTTTTTCTTTTCCTCTGTAGTAGTCAATCACAGTGACATGAGGTAGGATTTTGCGCTTATTTACACCCTGTCTAGGCTCATTCAGCTCCAGGAATCACAAGAGGCCATTTTAGACATTAAAAAAGAAATGTCCTTGCAATGACTTTCTACGTCATTTTGCTTTTGTGAAAACACGCACCACTGTGTCACAGTTATGATTTGGCCTGAGCATTTGCACAGATTATAGGGTTCTGTAACAATTTCTAGTAACTTCAACAGTCATTTCTTTTAATAGAACAATAGAACCAAATGACCCTTGATCAACAATTTTTTGTAATTGTTTTATTTTGCACATCCCACACTAACCGGCTTCCAGATGTACATCAAACTGTCGTAGTCTGTTGTTAAGCCACACATTCAAAAACGGTTTCATATTTTACTTACTTTTATATAAATAAAATAGAACACTATATGAAGTTTAATGACTTATAAAATTGAATTTCTACAAGCTCAGCTAGCATCTGGTCTAGATGTTCACTTAGAGTGGTCAATTTATTTAGCAAGTTCATATTGGAGGACTTGGTAGAAGTGACCATATATCTTGAGAAATACTAGCTGCTATTCCTAAAGAGGTGCGAAATAATTCTTTTAAATATCATTTTTGGGACATTTTAGAAAATAAATGGCAGTTTGGGAGTTTGTCCTTGATTATATGATTATGTTATAAAAAAAATTTAGCTTTGTTTGCTGGATTAAAAAGTGAGGCGAAATATTGTCTTCAGGCACGGAAAGGACTAAAAGAACAAAAAGGTTATTCCCTCTTCAAACTGTGAAAACAGCATGTTTATTCTTAATTTTCTCTAAGTTTCTTACAAGGATTTTTGAACTAACCAAACCCGTTTATTTATAGATAAATTGAACTGCAGTCACTGTTGGTTTTGTTGTTTAGCTACTGTCTGCGCTTTGTTCCTTTGGCACAACAGGGCTCTGCACAGTAAATATTGAGCTTCCCTGCCTTGAAGATAAAAATTCCTCATGGTGAGTCTGAAATGGTTACACAGACAAGAACTAACGGCAATCACAGACCCACGCTTTTCTTAAATAGGCAGAAATACATTTTTTTTACCTTGTTTTCTATAACCTAACAGCACAGAGAAGTATATGATTATAAAAATCACAACATAAACAGAAATGCCTTCCTAGAACAACATATTGCAATTAGCTCTGAAGTTTGCTGCATCTGTGTCTGATAAGGGACTGATTTTTATTATTTATTTTCTCCTCCCCAGCCAGTTTGGAGGGAAAAAGATACTACCTGTACCACCAACCTTGCCTCACTTAGGTCTTGAGGCCATCATAACTCCGGAAGGATACATTTAGCACTACTTAGAACAAGCCTCCACTGCCTACATTTCTTCTCCAGAGGAAGAGGACAAGGGAACAAAGATGATGGGTGGTTTTCATATACTATACTATGGGGAGATGCTTAGAGACTGTACTCATGACAGGAATAAGGAAACCCATGGATTCTGAAAGGAACAATGGTCAAAATGAATATTAAAATCTTGTTTTCAACCTATTTATTCAGCAACTAATACTTTAAAAGTACAGGTATATATATTCAATGATCTGAGAAATTCTATTTCATGCACTGCAGGAGACTTGGAGAATTACATCTTAAGTCCTGCATCCTTGAGAGAAGTCGTGCTACCTCTGTGCTTGTAGTTTAGCACTTTTTCTGTAAGGGACAAGTTGTGACATGGTGGAGATGGAGTTGATGCTGTATTCCTGGATGTTTCTCAGACTGCACACACCAGGTCTAGAAGCAAGTGGTCACTGTTGTGCTCCCTGAATTGTAGCCCATGCTGAAAGGTGGTAATTTTTTGTTTCTTTTTATTTTCTTGTACAGGTATGGATATTGCATATCCCTGAGTCCTTGTATTCAGAAACTGGTGTTACAACCTGATAAACTGAAGTGTTTTGTGTGTGTTTTTTTGAAGTGATGCAAGCAATATGGACTGAAATATAAAATTTAATTTTCTTTTAAAATCTGTTTAAAAACTTGCCCTTTTCAAATAGCATCCAAGATGAACATTTGTTTCAGTTTGTATCTCCAGATACTGGCCTGGGTGAATAGTTACTGGTGGTTTCTGTTAAGCATCAAGTCAACATACTAGAAATATGAATCGGCTTTTTAAATTTTATTTTTAGTGAATATCGTCAAAAGTAAAAATGGGAGAAAGTTAGATACAAAAGTATGCACCAAAAACTTGCAGAATAATGTGATCATTTGATAGAATTCAATGTTTGAGAATTAAAAATCCTTAGATTAAAATGCTTGTCAATCAGTGGGATTGTTGGTTGTTTTTTTTTTTCACTGAAGAAGTAGTTCACATTTTTTGTATGCTGTTTCCCTGGAGTTTGGCTGAATGAGAGTGTGGAAACCAACTGTTTAAAACGTTTTCATTATAATGATCTCAGCTACCATCTCCTGTATATGTTGCTTGGGATTAAGTGCAGTTGTGCGTGAAAAAAAGGTAATAAGTTTCCACCACAATGAAACACAAAGAATGCTTAAGTGAAGATTAAATTAATGTTCTTCAATGCCGATAGATTTTTTTTTTCTGAGCAATGTCAATCAATAAACAAGGCATCGCAACATGCAAATCTCCAAATGAAAAAAATCACAGCGTGTAGAAGGAAGGATGAAAGAATATGGGAAAAAAAGCCAGTTTGTGGTAAAAGCAGTGCATATGGTTTTTGACCACTTATTTCAAAGGGTTTTTTTAGAAATGATCTATGCAGTAGTTAAGGCTTTGGGTTTCCTTTTTTTTTTGGCACATGGGAAGGAGAAGAGTTGGGAAAAAGGAAGAGGGAATTGTTTTTGTTTGTAAAGTATGCATCCATTCAATTACAAAACGTGAAAAAGTCTGCCGTGTCTGGAATTTCAAAGTAATGTTTCTGTTTTTTCTTATTTAATTTTTTTTTTTTTTTTACTTCAAGAAAACATAAGAATTTGATGTATATGGAGAGAAATTCTCTGCCCAGCACTGTTCTAGACTGGACTTCAGTACTTCATATTTTAAACAAATGCATTTAATTGGAACTGCACATGAAAATATTTATAGATCATAAATTTGTCTGTCTTAGTGTTGGTTGATTCTTTTTTGTCTTTTCAGTACTACATCCCTTTTCTGCTTCTCCAGTCTTAAGTGTTCCTCCAGCTCCTGCCAGATTTCTGGGCACTCAGAGCTCTTGGCCACTCTTATGTTGCTCAAATGTCTTCATGCAACTTGTGTATTTTTACCATTTTGAATCGTAGCCCTTAGTATTTCACAGGTTATTTCTTTTTCTTCTTAATGTTGGATTTGCATGGGAAGCCTGCTGTAGGATGTTTCAATGAACTTAGTTGACCTTGACATTTCCCTGCCCACTGAGATCCGCCCAGTTTTCTTTCTATCCGCATGTCTATTTATACTTCCTATCACATATTCTTTTTAGCTCTATGTTATTCCCTTTACTGGGAAATTCACATCGTTATTTCAAATTTAATGTTTTAAAATGCATTTTTCCTCTGGAGATAAGTGATTGTGTCCCACTTCTGTAGAAAGGAATAAGCAATATAATGGTCTTGTACATCAGAAATCAGTCTTTCTCAGTAACTGCTGACAGCTTAAGAAATGTGATTTAACCTTTTTTCTTTGTCACTGTTTTTAGGCTTAATGTTCCATTGCATCTAAATGTTCAGATTCATTGGTATTCATGGTTATCAAGTTTAGCTGGCTAGTTTAAGACCAGTTTTGTCAGCTTACAAGGATATATTTGGCTTATCTTTAGTAATCTCGTCCCATTTCTCTTCAAGTCTCCGGACATCATGGTCTTTATCATATGTTCTTGCTTTCTTATGTTAGCAGAGTTACCAGCAGATCAAAAAAGTTGCTGCAGGCCCATCCTGAAAACTCTGCAGCAATGAAACTGGTTTCCCAGAACTACCATGCTACGCCGTAGGGATCCGGCCGTAGGGGACCATGTATCTCTCTGCCTTAATCCTTTATTAAGATCAAATGGGGCAAGGACTTCACTCAGTGCTAGTACTCTTACTTTTTGAACCAGAAACAGTCCATTGTATCACCATAATAATTTTATAAGGGGTTCCTGACTGATTGCAGCCCAGAGGCTATCTCATGCTATGCAATGATTATATGCTTTCTTTAAATCTGCTGTGTACTCTGATCTTATTTCTTTTATCTCTCTTTCGTTATTAGCTATGTGATTTGAAATATTTGAAACACTATGGACCTATCTTCACTTATTTCCTCACTTATTTAAAAATAATTAGATGGGAAAGTTATTAATATTGTTAATAGCCTAGGATTTTTAAAAGAATGCTGTGCTGCAACAAAAATTCTTCTTTCCCTTAGCTTTTTCTGTCACAAAAATTATTTAGGTAAGCCAGAGGTTGCTAACACAGTTATGCTTAAACATCACAAAAATTTTTAAGTCTGTAATTCTTCAGTTTTTAACCTCTTCATAGGACATAGCAAGAAATGTAACAGTTAAGGTTCCAGCAAAACATACCAGCTTGCAGACAATAAAAAATAAACTTTAAGCAAGTGAGAAAGGGACTGATGTAGGCTCTCTTCCCTGTATGTAGCTTCTTGCCAAAACACTATAGGCTTACACTTACTAAGTTAGCCCCAGCATAGTAACTCTTCTTGTTTGCCTTTGCTATAGTAGAGTGGGTTGCCAGGCAGGGAACTCTAGGTGGGGACTCTACACCACCTCTTTGATGGTGGGCACTGATGGTCCTTCCTTGAGTCTTGCTTTATCTGACGGAATGATGTATTGGGATCATCACTAGACAAGATATTTGGATATAAGAATATTTATTTAAAAACCTAGATTTGTAAGAATAGAGCCAAGTTACAAAAATGTAGAACTACAAGTTGTTTTAACATTACACTGAACAGTAATCAACCTCCTTATCAGCTCCAGTGCCTTATCTACCTTTTGAGTTTGGTCAGCGTGACCTGAAATCATCTGAGAGCTATGCTTTCTCTGTTCCTATATTTAAAGGAAATCTCTAGAGCAGGTTGTTTGAGAACCTTCATTTTCTCTAACCAGGGATAACATGGCTTGATTGTAGCTTTCTTTTTGGATGATCCTTATTCCCAGAGTTTATACCACTGGACATCATATGGTAATACTTTTCCTCATCTTCCCCAAGTCTCTTAAAAATATTTGTAATGCCTTTCTCGACTAGATTATGGTTTTGGCTTTAGGCTTTAAGGTGCTATCCCCTACCTTATTAAGGCAGAATATTAAGGCAGAATGCCTTTGCAAAATGTGTATGTAAATATTGCTAATTCTTTCAAAATTTATAATGTTTGTTACTCTCTTTCATAAGGAGGGATCTGTTTTCACTGTCTACAGTGTCGGTGTGTATAGTTGAGTTAGCATGAGCTCCACTTACAGCTGGAGGAGACGAAGAAGCACTTTAGGGTGTGTTTCATTTATTCTAGATGTCTGCTTGGAGAGTGACTTCCTTCATCCTTAAGCTGCATTGCCTAGGAGGTTAGCTTAGGTATCTACCTTATGCCTATTTTTAGATAGATTCTGTGTATGATAAAAGGTTAATCAGAAGACAGTAGTGTTAAGAGAGTGCAGCTTTCACTTGACAGTGTTAGAATTCAGGGCAGCCCATTGCATGAGTGCTTGGTTTAGATTAGGCTCAGCATTATCCCAGGAAATAAGGAGATATATAAGAGAAGAATACAAAGTACTTTCTAAGATGCTGGAATATAAATTTCCTGAGAAGAATGTATGGGCGAGAGAGATTAATGTCGGGGGGAATCTCTTCACAGAAGCTTGACATTTAAACCTGATCTGCCAGAGAACCAGTCATGAATATGAAATCGAAATGTCATTTCTGTGCTTGTGTAGGTTTGTTTCTTTATATTGTGGATATCCACAGCTGTAAACTATGTAATCATATTTACTATAGCAATAAAGTTTGGTTTTTATTAATTTTTTTATTGTAAAGAACGCCGAACAAAGTGGAGTGACTACTGAATTGTAACTGTCAAAATCAGAAATCAAATAAACTAACCCAGGTGGGAAGCACTTTCTGGAATTAATGCTGAACCTTTTCACTGCTCTTAGTTGGACTAGCATGGTTAAGGCACAATATATACCAGTCAGTCCAGTTCATAAACTTATACAAGCCTGGGTATCCAATTTTTTTTTTTTCTTTTTGATCACAATATGCTCCAATATTTTCTTTACTATCAGTATCATTGTGGAAAGCAGTGATTACTACTTGTTTCTCCTGGGTGATTTACAGAACTTCGGCAAGAACGGCATAAATTAAAATCTTCCTTTAGACATCTCAGTGAGCATTCTCTTTAATTCTTCATCTCCCTGGAACTGCAGTGCAACTTCCTAAAGTCCAGGCGTCCCCAACCACCACTGACACCTACTGCAAAGCAAAAGCTAAAGCTGAGGCCAACAGGTTGACCAAATTATAATGCTATCCACAGTGTCTTTCTTGCTTGCTAGTAATTCCCAAATCTATGAATAGTTTGTTTTAGGTAATAAGAAATATTAGTCTGTAAATGAACCTCTAAGATGCAAATAGAATGTGCTGAATAAATATCAATTATTATTCATTAAAATGCAAATGCAGATAGGTACTTTAGAGACAGTTTAGGTAGTGAAAATAAATTAAATAAAAGACAGAACATCAGTAATTAGACACTTATAAGATGAGTATAATATATTACCATGATTGCTAGACACAGGCATCATATAGCTCTGTGTTTTTCCTTCAGCTTTATGCTGCAGCCTCACAAAAATTTTTGTCTCTGATGACTATTTAAAATATTCAGGCACCACAGCTCATACTTAAATTTTATTAGATGTGTTCTAAAGATAGCTTTTTTTTCTGTGGCAGTAAATTTTAGCTGTATGACTTGCAACTCACTTTAATGAATTCTGTAGTTAAATCCCTGTATGTTGTTTAAAAAACCTACTCTCAGTTTACAGAGCATAACGGATTGGAATATTTTAGTTTAGCGCTTAATGAGCATATGTTTTCCAGGTTTACATAGGTTTTGTACTTGCAGTTCTGTGCACAGGAAAACCATTAAGCCCTCTACACACAGGTGTCAGTCAAATCACTTAGAAAACTGACAATGAAAATTTTGTGAATTTTTCTTCTGAATGATATGGAGGTCTTGTTGAAGTAAGCGCTCAGGAGGGTAATACTCAACTTAAGGATGATTTGTAGTGACTATCTTCATTTTAAAGTGCTATCACGAAATGTGAATTGAACAACAAAGAGTACCGGGACTTTTGTGACATGGACACAACTGTAATGTGTTGTTATTAACTTTTAAACGCCCTTTGAGATTATAAATTTGCAGCAATCTGCTAATGGCTCAATGATAACAGAGACTGCACTTGGTCTGATAACAATATTGTTAGGAGACTGCTTCGTTAAGCTGTATCTGTGTGTATGCATACCTAATTGATGCTAAGTATAGCCACATGTCAACATTTAACCCTTCATTATCTCTTCAGTTAGATCTTAAAAAGATCAAGTAACATAAAAATAATTGTAGGTAATGTTAATTAGTAATTTGTTGAATCCCTTGAATCTAGAAGGAAATGGGATCCAAATACAAATTGAGTAATGGTACTCTATCTACTAATAACCATATCTTAAAGCAAATTTGTTTTAGATATTATTGAGAACACGACATTTATATGTGAAAACTAATTTATTTATTTTTTGCGTGAGTTCAAGTGACTGATTTTCATGTTCTATAGAAGAGCTTGTTTTAATCTTTTCTTCTTGTGGAATATTATTGTGAAATTTAATCATGTAAGGTGCTTTTATATGTACTATGAAATAAAATCTAGTAAGAATGTATTGCTTTTGATTCATTTCTGTTTGCTGTATGATAGCACCAAAATGGGAGATTATTTTAATGTCATTAGAATTAATTAACATATATTTTGCAAATATAAATTATGGTCCAAGTCCTTGGTGAATTCCAAATTGCATTCAAATCGCAATGCCATGAGTGGTATTTTATGGAGGACAATCTCCAGGACTTTTTCCATTTGTGTCAATCCCTGAAGTATAATGTGAAAGAATCATTAGGTAAAGTCCCACAGGAGTTGTTTTGCTCTTTCCTGAAGCCAGGCATTCAGTTGGCATCAAAACCAGATACAAAGCAGACTAGATAGTGATCTGGAATTGTAATGATGTGAGGAAATGAAAAGGTATGATAATTAAATATTTCATATCTTCATTCTGGTTAAGTATAGCAAAGGCAGAGGAAAAGGAGAGTTGCAATGAAACACTCTGTGTAAATGCTGAAGCAGAAGTTGGATGATTGCCTTTTTCCTTTATGTATGTTGACCCTTAAAGTAATTGGCATGGTGATATGTGTAAATTTTCACACTGGTGTCACTCACTTTATCCCCCTCTGCCAGCTATAAATGCCTCCAAATAATAATAAAAAAGGCAGATCTTATTTTCATATGGGGAAGTATTTTACTCATTTTATTTAAACAAGTAGGCAAAGGGCACAGTGTGCTGTAAATTATAGAAATGGAAATTCTCTGCATAGTGGCAGGAGTCAAATAATATCACTATGAAGGCTAGAAATAAAAATCCCCATCCCCTTCCCATGTGAAGATCGTGGGCAAAAACTCATTTCTTCCTTTGAGTTTACTTCCAGTAGTTGCATCAGGACCTTGCAATACTTGAAACATAGCGTTTGCTTTGTATTACCTTTTTAATCATTCACCTAACACCTTCACCCATCTGCCCTGCTGTCTGTTAATATTTCTGTCTGTTAAGATGAACTGGTATCTCTACAAAATAGAATATTTCATAATGGATTTTAAAAAATTTATTATTTTTCATTTTAATGTCATTTAAAGACGCTTAGATATGGCAGCAGTTATGTCCATGTAAAAGCCTGCTTGGGCCCATGGACTGTGTAAATAAATCTGAAGAAAACCTTCCAGTGCCAAAACGTTTATAGCTATTGTAGGAATTCTGTGATTCAAATTCAGTTATTTAATGTAAGCCTCTTTGTAAAATTGGTATCTTTGAGCTTATTATTATTCTGTTCTGATATATCTGTGGCTTACAAAATGTACAGTTGTAAAAATACTCCTTCATCCTGTGTTAACGATAAAAAGTGTATTTGCAGATGGGTCTATTTGATACATGTAAATGTCAGAAAAAACACAGCAAGGAGAGAAAAGATCTTACGTGGATTTGGACTACTAACATATCTGAGACACATAATATCAAGACAGGATTACATATTCAAAATTAGGAGTTTAAGATCTGACTTTATACTTCAGTTTGGGTTTAATTGCATAAATGGTTCTTCCAATGAGCTTGTAAGGTCTAGCACATATAACTTTTTATGTTCTGTCGATTAAATTTTTTTTTTCGTTATGTGATGCGTGTTACAGATCATGTTTCCAAAGGCGTGGAAACATCTCACATAGTACTCCCAAGTGTAATGAAAAAATTTCCAACTCTGTTACATCCAAGAGGAAAAGGAAAAAATGAACTATCAAAAATGCTCTCTGTGTGTGTGGTCATATTTTACATTAGAAAATTACAATTTTTGTGAAGAGGGGCTAGTTATCTGAAAATGAATTGCATGAACTGTATGTATTCATACAGTTGAACTCTACGGAAAGTGAAAACACTAGATATTATAATCTAGGACTATTTAATGGATCTACATAGAAATTACAGAATGCAAAAATGTGCCATTAATAGTATTATTGGTATAACAGTTGTGATTGAATGAGGTATTCTGAAAATAAATATTTTCAAAACTGAAATGTACATGGGGGGAAAAAAATCTGTATGGAAAAGAACTGCCTGGCAGTGACCATTTGTTTTGGAAATGAGCAGATATGATTCAAACAAATATTGAAAGACTATGTTCTTATTGAAAATGAGGTTTATCAAATGATGAATAAAAAAAAAAGAGCAAATCAAAAACAGTGAAAATAGTGGTAGTTTTACAGTCTATTAGCTGTCAGCAAAATCGTGTAATGAATTCTTTTTGTAGTTTACAGGAAATTTCATATAAAATGATCACAAAGGTAACGAGCACAACTAAAACAAAAAAGACACTTCTACATATGCTAAGCTGTAACTTTTGCCAAGGAATGAGAAAAATGTGTCCTCTCGTTAACAGGAGGTCATCACATCAAGGCTACTTTAAAAAAGTTTGAGGAAGATCCCTGTTTCCTGGGTTTATATCTTTTAGTAACTGAAATTGCTACACTGATCAGAAAATTGTCTGTTGTTTAGGTCTGTCTTTAAAACATTCATTTTAACTCATGATCTTCTATATATTAGAATAGTCAACTGAGATACTTCTGGCATTCTAATTTTAATAGTCAGGTTTCTGTTTGCAAGTCAAATAACAGGATTCATATTCTTGGTTTTAAGTTTTGGGTGCTGGATTGGTGTCATGATGTTTCCTTGTGCAATCTCTTGCAGATTCTTGAGGTAAATGACAGCAAATGACAGCCCCTCACTGCGTATGTGTTTCTTCTGAATGCTGTTTGTGGCACCACTATTTATTAGTGGAAGGCTCAGAACTAGTTTTGGTTTTTTTTAATAAACTTAAACTCAATTACGTGACAGGAGGAGGGAGAACATCTACATCAACTGTCTGTTGCATTATATCGTTGGAGATGCACTTAAGTCATAAGGGTTGTAATTGAGTCACAGCAACATGTGTCTTTCTGCTTTTGCAACGGATACTTCTGTCTTTTAAATCCTGCTGTCATGCAAGGCTTGATAGACCTAATTGGCCTTAGGGTTGAAGTCTGAAGCATTTCAGCTTTGAACTTAGGAAGGGAGAAGAATCTGAACTTTGTCTTGTTGATATTTATTTCACATCTATCAAATAGAAAAAGCCATAAAGAATTACAGTTACTGAATGTGAACTTTATCTCATTCCTTAAATGTAAATTCATTTATTTCAAAATGTCAAGAATAGGCAATCCACCCTCTAGCAGAAACTATTTTGTATGGTAAGGGTTTGTCAGCATTTTATTATAATTCCATTCTTCAGGCTATAAAAATTTGCTTCAAGCTGAAAGCTGAATGTGAAATATCAGCCTCATGATAAACTTGCTTTATCAAGTGGCTGAAATTGGCTTCATTTTAAACAGTTCAGAGAAGTTTGTTGCTTTTGACCATTCTGTGTGTGTTACTCAAATTAACTTTTTTGTATATAATGGGCTCTTTTGTGGTGCTTGTGTGAAACTCTTGGGGTGTTTACTTTAAATGGCTGCCATTTATGTGGATAAAAAATAAACATTAGCATGTGGATGAGATTTCCTCCCTATTGCCTCATCTGAATATCTGCATATTAGAGTTTCTAATTGCGGCCATAGATCTTGGTCTAAAATTCTCTGAATTAGAGTAAATGTGTGTTGTGGTTTAATCCCAGTGGGCAGCTCTGCCCCACGCAGCCGCTCGCTCACTCCCCCTAGGGAGGGAGAGAATCAGAAGGGCAAAAGTGAGAAAACTCGTGGGTTGAGATAAAGACAGTTTAATAGGGAAAGCAAAAGCTGCGCGCACAAGCAAAGCAAACCAAGGAATTCATTCACTGCTTCCCATCGGCAGGCAGGTGTTCAGCCATCTCCAGGAAAGCAGGGCTCCATGACGTGTAACGGTTACTTGGGAGGACAAACGCCATCACTCTGAACTTCCCCCCCTTCCTTCTTCTTCCCCCAGCTTTATATGCTGAGCATGACGTCATATGGTATGGGATATCCCTTTGGTCAGTTGGGGTCAGCTGTCCCAGCTGTGTCCCCTCCCAACTTCTTGTGCACCCCCAGCCTGCTCGCTGGTGGGGTGGGGTGTGGAGCAGAAAAGGCCTTGACTCTGTGTAAGCACTGCTCAGCAATAGCTAAAACATCCCTGTATTACCAACATTGTTTTCATCTCAGGTCCAAAACATAGCACCATATGAGCTACTGTGAAGAAAATGAACTCTGTCCCAGCCAAAACCAGTACAATGTGTTCAAAGAAGTCTAAAAGCCCAGGAAGATCAATTTCCACTACTTTGTATTACTGAGAGAGATTTACTGCTGAATGGAGGTACCCAACTCATATTGCCAATAAAGTAAAATAAACCTCAAAAGGATATTTCATTCTGTTTTGCAATGGGCTGCTTGCTCCAAATCCCCAACTTGGGCAGTGGTGGCATATGCCACTATATACTGCTGGTCTGTATATACTAATATACAGACTAGCATTGCTTTCTGATAATACCAGACAGCTCCTTATTTTGAATTTTCCTCGTGAAGAAAAATGTAAAATGATTTTGGAATGTGGGATTTCAAATAAAATCTTAATATAATCTTAAATAAAAAGTCTTATCCACTATCATGAGGGTGCAAAGGACAATTGCCTCTTGTTACTGCAGTTCTTTTACAGTAAATATAAAACCATAATGTTACAGCTTAAATGTGGAGGGAAACACTTTGTACAATAAGATCTAGATTATGTCAAAACTTCTTTGCATGAAGTTTTCACTACATATAAGTTGCTGACCCTGATTTATTTATTTCTTGGTTTTTTTAACAGTACAAGCTAAAACAGGGTAGGAAGATCTCAAATGAGATTAGGTATAATCCTAGAATTTTCTCAGTGTAGGCAAACATGGGTGCAACTAAGGAAAAAGTGGTCCTTATTGTGGTCTGTCTTCTTATATTGGACTTGTTCTGCTCTTCTGTGACTTTCATAAGACAGAAGAGGGAGGTTACATTAGCAATAAGGCTGAGGATTTTCCTGAACTCCAAAAAAAGAATTGGGACATAGAGCAAATGGAGGAGAAAAGAATGGCTAACAGTTATGATTTTTTTCTGTTTAGGTGGCATATTTCTCCTAGCTAAGGAAACTTGGAGGTGTGATTGTATAAATGCAGAATCATTCTGCGTGTCCTGTTCATTACTTGGTGCCAATGTGCTGTACTTAGTATATTGGATTACGTTTATATCAATTGGTTGCCTGGGCCGATTCATTTGTCAAAAAGTTGGACTTTTTTGATTTTAATAAGCTTCTGTAAAGATTTTATCTTAATCATTTGGGGTAGTAATAGCTGACAGGTAACAGATTGTATTTAATTTTTTTGTTTTTTAAATATCTTCAGACTGAAAATAAAGATCTCTTTCAATATATTTGGAAAAGTATGGCCAAGAGTAAGCTATGATTCAGAGGAATGTCCTCTTAAATTAGAACTTTGAGATGGATGTAAGTAATGTGATCAGATGGCATAAATGGAAAAAAAGAATGGGAGGAGAAAAGGTTCAAAACAGATGGCTGGCAGCAATTTTTCACAGAAACAAAAAATGTGTGGAATGACCTTCCAGACATGATTATGCTATGGATTGTTAAATATTGGGCTATTCAGGGAAATTAGAAAGCACCCAGGGCTATGTGGGGCACAGCCAGCTTTGAAATGGGGGAGCCATTAAAATATGCTTATTGTCATATGTTCTTGGATATACAGAGATATTAATGCTGAATTTATTATTGGTTGTACACAGAGCATCACAACACACTGTCCGTCAGTACCCTCTCCTTAGTGAATCATCAGGGAAACTCATATGGGTAATTTGAATAATTTTTGCCTTCTGACTTTTTATCTGCTTATTTGTAGGTTTCTTCTGAATTCGCTGCACAGAAGTTACCTGTCCCCGTGGTATTGCTTTAGCATGCTGTGGAACCATGACGGTTGTGAAGTCCCTCGCTAGCAGTGGAGAATGAATGTTTACTGTGGCGGAAAGGTGTGTTTAGTTTCTACTACTTACGACTTTTTAGACATGGAGGAATTCCAGGCGGAATATTAGTTTGTCTCTTTTCTATCAACTCTTTGATACTTCTTACAGAAAATTTGAAACTTCTTTTAATCAATAGCAATTATCTTTGCTTAACTGAGACACTATTTATAGATAGAGCTATAATCTGCATAAAGCAGTCCTACAAGCAGACTAAGAAAGCAGACATGGTTCTTATGTGGAGAACAGTAAACTGCAGTTTGTCTAAATTAAATGTAGAGAGTTTCAGCTTTATATTTTTGTTCCAGTTATAAATATGTCTGAGTAAAGAAAATTGTCTCTAGGCAATAATAGCTAACTTGCTGTTGTGCACTTAGATTGTCTCTCAAGTAAAAAAATTGATTGTGAAACTGTACAGTTCATCATAAGTGAATCTATCTTTGAGTGAGTTAGCTTTGACTAAAAAAGTAATCATGGCAGCAGAAAAATGTTCTTTTCTTCTGCAACTTATGTGTATATATAGTTTGAGCATAAATCCTACAATGATAAAAGTTGGAAAGATTAATTTCTGACTAGGAGATGAAAGATTCTTTTCTCTAAAATAGCATGATTTTTAGTCAATCTGTGATATTTAGGGACAAAGCCAGGAGTTTTTTTGTGGAGCCACTATTTTAACAGAGTCAATAGTCTGACTAGGGTAACAGTTTTGTATTAATTATATTTCAGTGAGTGAAAATCTATTCAAGTCACTTTTACATACTCATTTCTAATTGATTTGCTTTTCCACTATATGTGACAGATCTGACCTCACAATAACTTGGACACTTCATTTTCATAATCAGAAGGCTGCAAACAATTAATTTTTTTCCAAATTATTGGATTTAATATAAATTGTTGGACAAAATTCTATGAAAACTACAAGAATTATGGGACAAAAAGTCCCTTGGAAGGCAGGTATGTCTGGATTGTCTACAAAATACTAAGAAAAAATTAGATCCTCTCAGACATCTTTAGCAGTTTTTATACAAACTGTATAAAATATGCAGTGCTTATGATGGTGTAGCTGTTGCATTACTGACAGTTAATTGTCTTAACAGACAGATGTGCTGTCATTCAAAATTCATACCAGTAAATCCTGTAAAATATTGTAAACTTTAAAATATTGGTTTATTATCCTACATAAACCATACATCTTGCATGCTGTTATGAATATTCTAAAACTTCACTGTTTTCCATTTTAATTTTTTTTTTTATTTTAGAAATAAGAAATAAAAACTAAGTAAAATGTTAATGATAACGATTGCATGCGAGCAATTGAAGATGAAATAAAACTAGAATGTTCAGGTATTATCAGGAGAAAAGGGAGGGAGCAGTAGTCTTTTTGATTGCTATATTGTATAAAAAATAATTGGTTCATTATCATAATTACATTCTTGTTCATGATATCAAGGTCAAACAAAATAATAGTGGGAGTAGAGGGATGTCATTTTACTGATTCTGGCAGATATTAATTGACGAAAAAAGAGTTTGGTAGTGCTGAAAAGAGACAGGTGAATATCAAACCCAGAGGACCTTCCCTGTATTTCATATTCTTTACCATCTGTGTTGGGAATTCCAAATTCAGCCATGGTCTGGGAAAGGATGGAAGGTTGCATCTCCTTGTTTTCCATTTTACTTCTTAAAAAATGCTGTTTTCAAGATAATGTTACAGTGGAATGTACACATTTTTAATTGTAACTGAAAAGTTTCACTTTTTTAACAGAGAAACATTATGTTCTCTGTTAAATGTTTACATTTTGAAATGTTGAACTCTGCATTATTTATTCTGGTTCTAACAATTTTTCCTTGGTCATTAAAGAAAGTCATTAATGGTTTCAGTAAATGAGTGTTGGCTGTTTCTCTCCCTTACCCCAAAAATCTTCAGTAATAAGAGGAACCATTTATTTTGACCGGTTCAGTGGTAAAAAAGAAAGAGTTTAAAAGATTTATGCCAGTAGAACATGGAGAGTATAAAATGAGCTTAACATTGGTTCTAAACCCAATAGATGATTAACTGGACAGTGTTAGTGGATGTTGGTTAGTCCATACTACCAGCTCAACTTACTAATAGAGAAGACATGGTGATAAACGTGTTAAAAGAACTACGTTGATTAGGCAGTGTTGTTATTTTACACAATACCTGGCAATGTAACAGCATATAAAGTATAAAGCCAAAACTTTACCAGCTGAATAAACACGAGAATATTTTGTTTGGTTTTTATGCAAAACTGTTGTTGTAGTTAGAAAATAATTCTTCCTAAGTTCTCCAACAACTCATTTTGCTTTATCTAATTGAATTTTCTACATGTGTAAACATCCTTGGATATAGGTTTGAAATGACGGTAAGGTTACAAAATCGAGCATTCAGAGTGTGTGTCTTAAATTAGAGAAGCAATGATTTTTTCCTGAGCCTAATTGGCTGCTCTGATTTAGCTAAAACTGTGTAAAAATGTCATCTTGATGGACATACGGAGCCTGAAAACATCATCTGAACATTTGGCAAATGTAAATGTGAGTTTAAAAAAAATCTCAGAATGGAAACAGTTTTTGGGTAACGAGATAAAGTTCTGAATCATTCACTGATACTTCTGCCCTCAGCTGACCTCTTACAACGAAGGGAGTGCAACGAGAGAGGGCTGGGGGGCACCGGCTGCCGCGGGTGTCTTCCACCGCTCCCAGTTCTGACCGACACTGGATCTTAGAAATTTTTGGCTGTTCTACCATGTAGAAATAAGGCCATAACAGTGTGACTAAAGACTGTAGTCTTAGCCCTTAAAAGATGAAGCAGTGTTTGCTGAAGGTGATCTTTTTTTCCGAAAATGAATTGGACATCTTTTATAGTGATTGTAACACATACAGTTTTCCTATGATACGAAAGATTTCATTTTTTCATTGTGTTGCGGAGCACAATGTCTTAAATAGGGTATGAACAGTACCAGACTCATGTGGTTATGCTAAGTATTTGGTCTTTGACACTGTGAGGTTTTTCTGTTTGTTTTTGTCTTGTGAGTAGGTGGTGGTGAAAGGAAAAGAAATGTCTTCTCAGACCACCCAAAGAAAGGTTTAAAAATGACTGAAATAGCTGGACATTTCTGTTAATACATGTGTGTCAGTGCGTGGTTAAAATTATGTCACTTAAACAGATTTACATTTTGAACTGTCAAAAAGAAAGCATTTGGGTTCCAGCTGGTAGTTAACCCCTACCCCCTCCTCCCCAGCCTCAGCTCCTCTGGCAGGGTATATCTTCTAGAGGGAGGACCTAATCTGTCTTTTATCCTCTCTAATTACCCCTATAATTGAATGTATATGTCTAAACCCACCGCATGGTTGTGGCTCCATCTTCCACTTCAGGAAGACGGCATTACTGAATCACATCTGCCACAGTTAGCATTAGAACTTCAAGTTTAGAGTGAAAATTCGATTTTACTTAAAGGATTTGTAGGATGTCTGGGAAAGGAGAAGAAAGGGCATCTTGGGGGTTTATTGTCATATTGCTTTGTTTTGCTTTTATTCTTTTCCAATTTCCCTTATTTATTCCTGTGAGCCTGTGGCAGTTGGTGTTGCCCTTGCGCAGATTTGAGTGGCATGACTTTTGGCAACGGACTGCATCAATTCTCACTGCAAATATCTGTTTGTTATCTGCCCAGCAGCTAACCCTGTTCTCCAGCTTTTCCGTGAAGAAGAGTACCTTACATCCACCCATTAATCAATGTAATGTGTTACTGTCCTTCTCCCATCAGTCCTGTGCTTTCACCCTGCTGACTTTTATTCCTGCTTTACCCCTGCCTGTCAGGCACTGTGGGACCTGGGAGCCCTCCCAGCTTCCTACACATCACATTATTTTTCAGTAGCTGGGAGGAAGAATTATATAGTGATCCATGGAGCATCTCTAGGAGATGCATTTAATGGATGGCCAGGCTGTCAAATATTTGAAAGTGATGTAGGAGGAATGTTTCTTGCCAGTTTGAATAAGTATCAGAAAGCTGAGATTTGCAGTAAGTGTTGAGGTTCTCAACTTGCCCGGGTGACAGCTGCCTGCCCGCAAGAGCTCTGGAACCAGAAATTAAATTGTGGCATGGCTGTGCTTGTAAAAATGTCAATATTTGCCTGCTGTGTTGATGACAATTTTTAGTTCTTCTTGTAAAATGTTCCCCAATTAACCACTGGCATGTGCCTCTTCATGGGAATAAAATGTTTAATTTTTCAGAAAGAAAGGAAGAAATATTTCTCAGCCAACTGGGAGGAATTGGCAGCTGTGCCCCAACTCTTTGATATTGCTAAATCGGTTATTGAACTGAAATGGAAAGTCACATTAAGGCTCATAAAAGTTGCATGATAATTTCTTTTCCTTCTTATTGGTGTGACATGTATGTGATATGCAGCTCCGCTGAATCTTTACTCTATATTTTATGTGGGTGTGCATAAATATGCTGCTTGAGCTGAGTCACGTTTTCTTTGTCCTCACAATCCTTCATGAGCAATGCAATTAAACAGCTCATGAAAAGTGGTATACTAGTACAAGTTGGTTTAGGACAGTGTTTTAAACAATTAAAAGACTGTATCTTAGGCCTATACTGTGACTCCATGAAAAGCTCACACAGAAACCCATAAGAATTACTAAAGGTATGCGGCTACTGTAATATATGTGCTAATTGTATGCTGTTCTTACACCCCTTAAGAACTTTTTCCCTATATACACCCCTACTTTGGATAAGAGGGGGACTTTTAGGATGTTAAATACCGTCAAATGTGAATTAATACCTGAATTTTGGCACCAAAACAGGTATAGACCATTAGTCCATGCTGCGACATGCTTCTGGTGCTTCTAAAATAGTGATTTTTTCTATTTTTTGATAGGTCCCTTAACTTTGCTCCAAAGTGAAAAATAGAGATGGTTGGAAAAGGTCTCAGTTGGAATCATTTTCACTAAAAGGAGGAAAGTCTTAATGGGGATGGCAGAAACCCTGGTATAGGGTTGTTCCTGCCAAATACAAGAAGTATTATAGTGAGATTTTCATGGATAATACATTTACATAAATAGGACTCTGTTATAACAGTCCTACAAAAGTAGGACTTCGGGAATCAAGGGAATGGGCAAAACCAGAACTGGTACTTTGCTTCCTTCATCTGTATGCCAAAGATCTCAGTCTTCTAATGCACGACAGCCTGTCCCATAGGGGAAGGAGCTTCCACACCTGGCACTACTGATGCAGCAACCAGCAATCTGGAATTGCCTTTTCAGTAGTAATGGCTCTTAATGAATAAATTGGTACTTCTCATTACTCTGTTTCTTTCTCTTACTCTATATTCTATTTAGAGAACATGCGGACGTAATAAGTAACAATTATTTTTCCAGTCTTTGATGGATGTATTGTAAACTATCCAGGCTGCCTGAAAAGTAGAGAGCCTTGAAACTTAGAAGTTGTTTCTAAGAATGTGTATGACTTGCAGACTTTTTAATTAATTAATTAAAATCTTCATCTTTGTTTTCTCAGAAATGTGTCTGGATTAGTTAATGATGTACAACACAGTAAATTAAATTCGTAACTTATTTCCTATGTAAAAAGTTTAGACCAAGAGTGATTTCTGATTCATTACATTTGCACCACTTTCTATTTTTTGAATAACATTTTCGGATACAAAGTGAGTCCTCAGAAATACCGTAAAATGAGAAAAACTTAAGGGCAAGTTGTGCTGTTGGTGAGTGATGATACCTCTGTCTGGCAGTTCAGTCAGCTTAAATAATACAAGGTTTATGTGATTTATTACCTTACAATGCTGAAATAGTATCTACTAATACAAATGTTTCCATTAAAAAAGAAAGGGAACTTATTAAATGGAAAAAATAATGTTTTATTAATTTTTCTTCTTGGTTTTATATTCTTGTGCCCTGCAGCTCTAGTGCAGCTGCTCTAAGTGCAAATGCAAATACCAACTTGCTTAATGGGGTAATTAAAGACGGTGGAGGAAAGTTATGTAACGGATACTTACTAAGTGTAAAACATATTCAAGCCATACCAAATGATATATTGAACTGTGGAATTGTCTCCTGAGGATGGAAAGACATTGCATACCACTTCTTGAATAGTTCTTTTTCTAAAATTGGGTATGAAAAAAAAATGTCCCTTCCTTAGTTCTGCAGATTCTGAATTCTTTTTGTTCATTTTACTTTAGTAGGATAATTTAACATTTCCTCCCATTATTAACCCAGCTTCCCTATATAGTTAAAAACCAATGCATTGAAATCCTGGCTAGCCGCTGCATTATCAGGAAGACCATTATGGAAAAACACTTCTCAGGAAAATTGCTTTGTCTTCAGATTATGTCCAGCTTTGTACAGCTTTGTTTAGAGCATCCTGAATGTAATTGAGGACAGAATCCAAGGACATGGTGCATTGTACAGTTTAGCGGGAGAAACAAAAACTGAATGTTTAACATGTTCAGAAATCTGTGATTGGGTAATTAAAGATTTTCATTTTCAAAACTACAAGCTTTTGAAACTGGACTTTATTTGTCTTTTTAAAACTAATATGCAATATTCTAGGACAGCTTCCAATACGCTAGGCTTCTCAAATCTTTCCAGAGGTGTAATATTTGGGCTACTCGCTAGAATTGTTTTCATTTAGTAACAAAGTGTAAAATTCAAGTGTAATTAGCAGTATCACCATAGTGATAAGGTTATAAATATATAGAATTCAATACACATTTGAAGGGAGATTTCTTTACATTTAAGCTGGCTTTGCTCTTAAGCGAAATGTATATGGGAGGACTTCATGCATGTTTTAAATGAATTAAATAAAAGTTTGGAGAAAATGTACAGTAATTTAAACATTGTGTAAAATTTTCTTTTAGTGATTAATTTGTAGATTGTGGTACTGAAAGTTTTGGAAGGTGTGCTCTGATGGCATATGACACTTTGTCTTTTTGCAGCTCATACCAGATCATTTTAGGTAGGATCCAGCTTGTTTCAGTCCTGAACTACCAACGCTAGTGTCACTCACAGTCTTTCTCCTCCTTCCCATCCTCAATCCTATCTCTTTTCTAAGTTTTTCTTTTCCGACTCCTTACATAACATTCTAATCTACGAATTTATTTCCATTCCCTGCCATCATGTGCCCTTATGGAGACAGCATTGGGAACACGGGGCAGCTGCTCCAGGTCTGCCTTGCAGTGAGAAAAGTAATTGCAGCAAGGTCCGTGCTCGGCTGTTGCAGCGATGCTTCTCGTGCTGGCAGGATCGCACCTGCATAATTAGTCTTACACGCAAGGCGGAGTGTAATTGGTGTAATGAAATCTTTCATCAGTGCTCTCCAATTACTGTCTCTGTTGGGAATTGCATGACTGGTGATTCTTAAACCTTTATTATAATTCTAATTATAACAATTTTTTCTTGTTTTGAGTAGGTCAAGAGGTATATTTCTGGTGCCAGACAATCTCTACTTGCTAAACTTCAAACTATTCTAGCTTGAAAGAATATCGTCAGTTGTTTATTTTTTAAACTGTGGGTGTTGTGGTTTGTTTGGGTTTTTTTTTGTTGTTGTTGTTGTTGTTGTTTGAACTAACTTCTTGTTATTCACCACTCCGTAAAAAGAATCCAGGCAAAACAAACCCAAAATCATTACCTCAAGCATCACCTTGAGGAATATGTTTGGTTGTAGAATAGCTAGATTAAATTAGTAATAATCAACTAAAATATGGCCTTTCAATGGAAATTGTTAATATCAAGCTCAGGCATTACTCCAATAAACTATATGATTAAGGCTAAAATTTTAATTGCAAAGCCTTCTATATTCATTACAGAAACATTCCAAAAGCCATCCTTTTATTTTTATGGAATCTGTAATAATTTCATTTTGTTACTCTAGGAAAAATAGGGTTATGGTTTTCTTTTTCTTTTGGAAAGTGGGGTTGGTGGGAGGGTGCAAGCAGTTAGATTTTTTTCAGTACTGATGCACTTCTCACTCTGTTATGTTTCATGTGCATTTCTTCCCTATCTCATGGGAAATTTCATGTTGTTTTTGTCTGTTCTCCTTCATGAACAAAGAAGGTAAGTCTTAATTTCTTTAAAAAAAAGTTCTTTGGCAGATCTTTCATTCTAGAAGTATTTATTTCTTACCTAAGCTTATTTATTGAACTGATTCCTCCATTGCAACATAATTACTAGTTAAGATGTTAAATGAATCTTAAATGATGTGGTTCACTGTCCCCACTTGACAATTTTGCTAGGTTTACTTGTTTACTTATTTTCTTCTGCATTTGTCTTCTGGAGTTTGGTTCCGGGGCTCTTCAAGAGTGGAACTAAACTTGTTTTGAAAATCTGTTATAAAAATATTATTTCTGATGTATAAAATCTCATCTCGTAGAAGACTGCAAGATACCTCCAGTCTAACAGTAGTGATTCACAAAGACATGTGTGCTATTGTTAATTCAGAGTAATGAACTGCATGTACATCTCCTCTGGTATTATTTCAGCTATGACGCAGTGTGACATAGTTTTAAAGTTACATCGTGTTGCATGCATGTCCAAAATGTGGTTGGTACATATACTTTTGTTTAATGTATACATATTTAATGACTACTTAATTGTGACCATTTTTAGTCATGTATAGTAGTTGAAATGTTCCAACAGTGGAATTTTTTCTCTTGTCCTCTTTTATTATTAGTTTTTTTACCCTTGGACCTTTGCAGAGCTGAGTTGCTCTTTGACAGCATGGAGGCAGGGGTTACTGTGTACCTGGAGCTAGCGCTTGTCCTGGGCTGCAGCAAGGCGCGCACTTCCCTGCAGGTGTCTGCGGGGTCCATGGGTGCTGCTCACGCTACCGCCGTGTATGGAGCATGGGTGGGTCCTGGCAACACCCACCTCTAAGCTGGCTGGTTCTTTGTAGTACGCTCTTCCTAAGACAGTCAAAATGACACATCTAGAAACAAGAAGTGCAGGCCATGTTTTCAGAAAGATCCTGGATCTTGACTGGGCAAAGCACCGACTCCAGAGAGGACTTAGGGAGTCAGAGTAGACAAAGAAACTCCTCACGGGCTCCCAGTTTGACAGAGATTAGTTCAGTCTCTGGCTGTGAAATAGTGCAGGAAAGACTAAAATTCACATTTAGTAGAAAGGCTAAAAGACTTATTCTTTAATCTGTGAAATTGATACTGGAAGAGTTCTTAGTGATTGATGTCGATAGTTTAAAAGGGTGCAGAAGAGCAGGAGAAGCTGTAGAAAAAAGTCACATAAATATTGCCTGAGGAAACTTTGCAAAAAACCCTGTTTATTTCATTGACAACAATCTTAAGTATTACTAGGTATAAGATGCATAAATGCCTTCAGAGGGGGAATAAATATTGGTTGCTAAAAGTATTCTGTTAAAGTAAATGTGTTTCTGAAAAGTACACATTAGAGAATGGATCACATTTAGTGATTTGGAAGTATTTGGGGGAGGTTAAGGTTTGGTAATAATCCAGCAAAATCTTCTGGCCCTGTGAACCCTAGGAAGCTGTGAAACTCTAGGGAAACTGATATTTTGCGTATAGTCAGAGATGCTGTGTGAGGAGTACAAGTATCCCATTATAGTCCGCCTCTGTTATGGTGGACACAGATGAGCGAGTTTGAGATTCCATAATGCTGGCATCTCTTCGCTTTGAGGTGTTTGATATTTTAGTTATTTAGATAATGATTATTTCAATATTATTATTGTCTTTTGAAATAGTTGTTGTTTTGGGTTTTTTTTTGGGGGTGGGAATGTTGTATAAAAGTTATAGGCCAGTTTTTGGTGGTGAAGACAGGTCCATCACTGACAAATATCTTGCGGTATCCACTTAAGCTATGGTCATCAGGGAGAACCTAAGATATGGTGATAGACACTTCAATTAACGTAGCAAAAATCACTGCCTTGCTGGATGCTAATACTCATGTATGTAGCCAAGCCCCCAGCTCTCAAATCTGAGTTCCAGCCTGGCTTTGGAGCAGGTTTGCGTGGTTGTGGCACCCGTGTTTGTTGGACTGCAGGGCTGCTGCATAAGAGCATCCTGGAATGGGGGATAGGGGAGCCTGGACCTATTTTCAGTTTATTTGTTTCAGCCCATAGTTGAAGATAGCTTGCTACCACTGCTAGAGGGCTAGATAGCAAACGAGCTGTTTCAGCAGCATTTTATTGTTATTAGCAGGTTGTAGAGGCTATTCTGTTCCCTGCCTACCCAAATCTCTACATTTATGCGTCATACTGGAAGCATGGAAAAGGTTCAAGATGACCTGTGTTGGAAACTATTACATGTTTATGGTCCAAGTTTTGTAAATATTTCCCAGTCCAAAGAAATGATTGGCTGGAAGGGAAGCATGTGAGAAGCATAAGAACAGGGAATAGACTGGTTTATGACTGGAAGTGTTAAAGAACTTTAATTGCCATATAAATAAATTTCAAATATTTTTTTTTCTTAATTGTTGCAGAAGGAAGGGACATACTCCAAATCTGGAAGCCAGAGAACATGGGCTTAATCTAATTTAGGTATCTGTAGTTGAGACACCTCTTCTATATTCAAAGAGTGTTCTGATATTTTAGGGCAGGATTCATCTTACTGGTTTTAGATATACACTTCCAGGCAAGATAAATTGTATCTTATTGACTAGATTTTTATTGACTATAATGAAGTATAGCTGCAATGTAGATAACAACAATGGGCACTGATGAATCCTATTCAAGATATGTACTGGAGAACTCCCACAGGCAGTGTGATATTGCACTTTTCCATCAAAATGCATGTACTTTCTGAAATAGTTGCGAGAAAATTATATCCATTCTTCCCAGCACAGCAATAGGAAAGTTCAAGCACTTGATTAATGGAGAAAAAAAAATCAAATGCATTGTGTGGTTGACTGAAATATGCTGAAAAGTGCTGTTTATCTTTGAACTCTCGGATTGCAGGTCAGACTGGATTGTGTAACTTTTCCTTTGTTTCAGAACATTCTGTGCAGATGTGATTGAACAGATATGTGCAAGAAAGATTTCTTTCAGACAAAAACTGATCAGACTTCTCCAGCTGTTGCCTATCCTGGATACAATGAATACAGGCTTGGGAAGTGACCCCAGCCCTCATAAAGTGCACTAACCTTTAGCTGGTATTTTGGAGCAAGGGGAGAAAATTTCATATGAGTGGTTCTGACCCATTTTTCTCAACTTTCTCCCCTTAAGAATGCTAAGTACTTTACTCAAGTTTGCTTTTTGTATTTGTTCATTTACCTTTCTACACAGATGTTGAATCTTATTTATATACTTCAGAGAAATAATTTTACAGGAAGTATGAATATTTTTAAGTGATTGCCAACATACCCAGAGTAAATGAGACATTGTTCTTTTCACTTTTGTTGTAAAAGTTGCTTGATAAACTAGTTAAATTCTGAAAGCACTTTTTTGTTTCCTTTTTCATTTTAACATAACTTGGGTATTGACATTTGGTGAATTTATATTTTTATATGAAAATATTGAGATCTTTTGTATGGCTTGAAGTGTTAATGCCATGTATATGCAATAGGGATTGAATGACTTAGTGAAAATAAGTGGATGCTGGTAACTGCCAGAAGCACTGCGTTTTTTAATCAGTTGGGAAGTAGACTTCTGTATCTTTTAAAACTTGAAGTCAAAAAACTTATTTTGAATTTAAGAGAAATTCTAAAAATGCATGGAGGAAAGTCTTATAATGGCCTTTTCATTTAGTCTTGGAACAAGGAAAGGAATTTTTTTCTTCTTTATAGTCATATTGAAGTATTGAAGTGTCTGTCCTTCCTAATTTTGTGGAGTATGTAATTGTTGATAAAGTTCAAAATGTAGGACTGAAGCAGTTGAGAGAATATTTATTCGTTTAAAGTACAAGACATAACATTGACGGACTGGTTAGGGATGTGAATGTTTGCCTTAATGCATGATGATTCCACTTGTGGAGAGTCCTTTTTAATATCTTCTGGGCATTGGTAAATGTAAAATGTCCACACCAGGCAGCAAAACAGAGGACTTTAAAATTCAAGGATAACAATTTCTGTTGTTTTCTACTCTTTTGCTGAATAGAATAAAAGAATGTAAACCCCAAGTGATCAGGCATGAATTGAATCAGTTGGGTTACCTCTGTGTCTTTGAAGTACTCATTTTAACATCCTGAGCTACTTTGTTGTTGTGTGGAATGTAATAATTGATTTAACATTTTAGATATGTTTTTAGTGTTATGTCAGACAGTAAAGGAAACTTCTTTAGTGCTGTGTCATGGTATGTATTTTAAATAGTGTCTCCTGATCCATGGAAAGCCCATGGAAATTCTGTTTTGAAAACTAACTAGCATTGATAGCACTGAATCAGCTCATGTTTGTATTCTGAACAGCAATTGGGAGGAAAAAAAATGCCTTTTTTTGGAAACTAAAATGCTCAAATGCTGTAGTAGAATGTAGTTTCTTAGTTATTCTGGTCCCAGTTTTATACAGTTTCTGTTGGAATTTGCAAGCCAAATGCTTATTTCAGACTTTGCAAGAGTGCTGAGTTCCCGAAACTTTGCTTGCTGTGAATGCTGGAAATGCACAGAACAAGATTTGGGACTAGATTTGCATGCCTAAATGTTGTACCATTGGATCTATTTAATCTCCCATTACAAATGAATAGCCGTCCTGCCATTAAAAGGAATGTGTCGTGTCATGTACTTTGGCAAGAATTTCCATCCTATCTACAGGAAGAAGTTCAAAGGGGCAAAGCGTTTGGTAGCGCCACCAGAGCTGCCAAGAGCTTTGTGCTTCCTGGGACACGACTGCACCTGGCAGCTCCAAGACATCCAGCTGAGATGGCCTATGTTCAGGCGGGCTGAGGGAACGGCCTGCAGCTGCTTTCTCTCGCTGCTGGGAATATTTGGTCTTGCTGTAGAGATCTGCTCCTGGTGCAGTACTGGTTCACCAAAGCGTGCTGTCTGGTGGTATCATATGCCCCACCACCCTCAGACGCTGACACGTGTCCTAAAAGCCATCACAAGTAGCCCGCTTCCTCCCCGATGCCTCCCTCAGTGGCCAGGCCACCGCAGCTCCCACTGTGCCACCGCCCTTCCTCATGAATCATCATCAAAGTTGTGCTTTTAAGCACCGTATTTGTAAATGCACATGTAAAGTCATTAAATATGCATAAGATAACTCTAAGATTTTGGTAAACAGCTAGAATTGGTAATGAATTGAGAAAATTGGGGTGAAAGCTCAATAGAGGTGGAGAATATGTTTTTGCAAGGGTTTAACGCAAAACTTTTAACTGAAAAACTCAAGGAAGTGTAAACAAACAAAGATTTCTGTAGGAATTTTATTGTATAATGTGAATTAGCATCTTCATGTTACATCTATAGCATGCTCCAAATTATTTTTGTGAGCTTCATTTTTTTGTTTTGCTGGTTTTTGGAATAAGGCAGCTACATACTGAAGGACAAGTGAGCAATAATTTCCAGCTTTTATCTATCTTCATACATTAGCAGTGGTTGAGAGTGCGACTTCCCAGCACACTTTTTAGAAGGATCTCGTTTCAGATAATGTTTCTTTTTATTGGTTCTTCAGTGATTAGCCTTGGCTTCTGTATCTGCCAACTGAGAAGTTTACATATAGTAAACATGCATTTATGTATAATTTTCAGGGGAATAATCAGGAAAATAAAATAAATAAATAAATAAATCCCCTCGCAATACAAGGTGGATTTAAAAAAGCCTTTAACTATAGGGAAAGCTCTTGTACAAAATTAGTCTGTAATTAATCTCAGATGTCTCTTGTACAGCTAAATTTTCTTTTGGTCTTGAAGTCTACATATAAACATATGTATATTTTTAATTTAAGCATTGAGTTCTCTTATTTTTGCTTCCTTTGATAATACTTAGTGGCTGCTTCTTATTGTAGTTCACACATTAGCTTAATCTTTATTTTTTTTCTGTTTTCCTGCATGAAACAAGATCATGTGCACGGTATGATAACTAAATCTTGATGAGAAGCATGTCCATGGGTGCTAATAATGAAATGAAGTCTTTCTCATTTTCAGTATATAGTTACTTGGGCTATAAATTAATTAAAGCACTATGTAATTCTGTGGGACTTCTGGTTTTTAGATGACAAATCCATCTCAGTATCTTTTTTATTTGTATTCTGTGTACAGTTATTGCACGACTTGGTGTTCATCTCTATTTTTTCTGTGACAGAATCACAGAAGCCAGAACTACAAATACACATTCCATCACTAGCAAGAAATATCTTTATGGAGTTTGATTTCTTTTTAGTGTTTTTTTCCCCAGTAGCTCTTATAATAAATTGTCTGATAATATGTTCCTTTTTACTTTTTATCAGTAATTTGAAGTGTCAGTCTGTCTTTCAGGATTAGGACATGTGTTCCATTAACTTTCATGCATCCCTAGCAGTCTTGATAGTGGAATTACAGATATTGAAATAACAACAAGAAATAAGTGTGAGAACTCTCCAATATCTTGCACTAACATAATGCCATACTTGAACAGTCTTATATTTTTCTGACACTGTAAACTTAAAAAAAAAAAAGTCTAAGTAGAATGATGCATTTATATGATTCCATTCTAATTTACATGTGCTCTTATATATTAATGGAACTTTTATAGGTTATAGAGGTAAGTCATAACTTAAAGTTACAATATTACTACTTCTCATTCTAAGGACTTAATAAGAAATGTAAAGAGTCAATAGAGCCATGTTTTTGCAGTCATTTATAGCTTAGAACTCTCACATTTTGTATAACAAACACTTGCCTAAAATACCTCTAGCGACCTTGATCGGGAGATTTCACAACAGTGAATTTGGATTTATTCCCAATTCTTTATTATTACTCTGAAAACAGTAGAAGCTACTCACATATGAATTTCTTAAACTGTAACCTACAGTTTCAAATTACTGAAGACTGAGACATTACTAATATTATTTCTCAATGTGTGGTCAGCATTCTTGAGATGTTTTGTAGAATAATTAGAAATCTTGGGTTTGCAAACAAGGTGTCTGTAAATTATACAGCTATCCTCAGTAAACCTAAAGTATAATGTAGTGCAAAGTCATGGATTCTGAGGAGCAACACTGACTGGTGCAAGCCATCTGTCTTTTCTGTGAAGTCCTATCATCTTTTAACAACTACATAGGTTCTGTAGTAAAATGTAGAAAAATAAGAATTAGAAAAAAAAAAAGAAAAGAAAAACTTAAGTCCTATTCTGAGAATTCAGTTATCCCTGTAGAAACCTGAAGCTAAGTTTACTGTTGGTGCACAAGTCTGTGCAAGCTTGTCCCACAACTGTAAACACTAGTAGTCTGCACAGTGCAGCAATGGAGGCTTTCTGGCCTTCAAAATATTCATTGAAAATATATGAAGTACTTTTCAAGCGTAAGAGTTGTCATTTACTCTGTACTGAGAGAACAGTTGGTGAATGAGTGCAGCCTTGTGAAAGAGATCTCAAAGGAAAGTTTCTGGTGTTGGAAATACCTATGAGAGTCATTTATGAGTATTGTAAAGATATACATCTCTGTTCAACAAGAGGTCACTGAAGAAGAATCTGAGCTAAATGATAGAACAATCAGTGTTATGGGAAGAAAAATCTGCAGGCAGAAAACACAGCAGTTGAACAAGCAGGCCAGTGCTTTGTTCTAAAATTAAATAAATGCATAAAAAAGTCAAGGTTTGGACAACCTTTTTTTCTTTTTTTCTACAAAGAATGTTAAAAAACTGAACTGCCACAAGACAGTTTGGACAAACTAGCTGTTGATTTTGCAAACATAGTTTATAGCTGCTGATCATCAATGAACTACAGGTTTAAATGTTGGTCCAAAAGTAAATCTTCTGAGAATTGGATTTCAGAAAGAAAGTATCTGATGAATATTCAGGCTAATCTTGCTAATAATTGAACATTCTTTTGATCCTCAGAGTACATTGTAATAACTCAGTAAATTTTAAAATCCTGTGATGACAAGTATGAAGTGGTCAACTAAAAATATCATCCTCTTTAGTGAAAATAACTAAGAATAACCAATACTGTGAGGTACTTATGAGGTGTTCCACAAAAATAAGGTTGTTTCAACCATCATTTTGGTCAGTTTTTACTCACCGTCTTTTGCTTTTTAGAAGATCTATTGTTCTTGGTAAAAATCAGTTCTAGAGACTTGTCAAACTGATCAACATTGAGATATGATGGTAGATCTGTTCAGTTTAGTACCACACAGCTTTTCTGTTGTGGATTGCATGTGTTTATAGTTACTTGAGCTTGCTAGGTACTAGAGCCAATAGCTAAGCAGTCTACTTAAACACACAATGTTCACGTCAATTTGGAGAAAACAGGTCAAGTTCTGATGTTTACTGTGACTTCTTTTAAATAAGCATTCTGTCTTCCTGCTGCAGACAAACTGATGTATCAACCAAATCAGGTTCATAACCTTTGCTAATGTCGGGAGGACAGCTTCAGCTTCAAGCTTATTGTATATATATTCAACCCTGTGTTAGTGTAATAGCAAATGGGAAGCAGAAGGTAGAAGCTAGAGCAGTCCTAGAGTAACCCAGCCTGCACATCGGTCTGAATGACCTCGGAGGTCTTCTCTCGGTGTGGCCAGAACTGCTCTGCTTATTTATAAAGGGGCATACCATTGTGGTTCCACTATTGAAGAAATGTACAGTCAGCTCTAATGAAAACTGTTGGTCTCAGAAGTTACACAGAGTGACTGAATGCCACTCATAAAAGCACTTCATGTCAGAATATGAAAATATTGTTTGTTTGTGCTGAAAATAATTGTATTCCAGATGTTTTATATACATTCCAAACATTATACTTATTTTTGTGTACTGAAAATAGCTGTTTGACAACATATTTTGTAGATAAATACATAGTAAACCTTGCTTCTCTTTCCCCCATAGTGTATCACAGATGGAGTAAATGGGGCTGTAACTCCCCTGGGTTTTTAAAAATGTGCTGCCTTAGTTCAGATGCTGTGGCTGCATCATTGCCTCACTACTAAAACTGTCTGACTCAGTCTGGCATACTGGATGCAAAGCCCTCATAGATTAAACTGATAGCTTTGCTTAAAATCTCTTTATGGATTGTTAATCACCAAAACAGAGACTATAACGTATTGCAAATATTTACTGGACTGCAAGTGCTGTCGTGCCTGGATAATCTGGCAGATTTGAAAGGCAATGGTGAGCAGCTATTCTGAATTGGTAAGTAGCTGTTCTGAATTAAGAACCAGGTAAAATGTAGAAGTAGTAACTGTAACAAGAGTTTTGACTTATCTAATCTTATCTAATTAAAATGCTTGTCTTTCAAACTGGCAGAAGTCTCTCTCCCTGGAGTTCAAGGAAAGATTTCAGGAGTTACTCTTAAAATGATCATTTTTAAATGACAGGAAAGATGATTGAAGTGAATAAAAGCTTTGTCTACGAATATTTTGTATGTGTTGAACTTCCTTTTTTATGTATGATGTATGTTGGAACACAGAATACAGTTGGAATTCATGAAAATCAGTCTGCTTGTACATTCACCTCCCTTCCTTATTTTTTTCCACAAACTAATATGTATGTAGATCTGTGAAATCTGTTTTAAAGATCCACCTCCCCCTCCCCCGCCTTTTTTTTTTTTTTACAGAGTGCTTTTTTTCCCCCCTTAATTGTGGTTTGGTGTTCTGCTACTTACATAAGTTGATGTAATAAAAAAGTAACCTCTCTTTTAATTCAGGGAGGAGGAGTTTGTTTCCTGCCAAAGGATTTGTTTTGAAAACTTGGGTCTCACCCTCTCCTCATCCAATGACAAATATATAGAGGAAGTTAATGTGCTAATCTTCTTGGAAAGCATATTTAACAGGAAAATGGGGGCTATATTTAAAGCAGGAAAGGAAAGTGTTAATTGTAACAGGATGTTGATGAACATAATTACCATACAGAATTAACTTATCATTGTATAAACTAAATTGTATCAAGGAGGTATCTAAATAGAAGAAATACAAATTGTGACATATAGTAAGATATATGTTTTGCTAATATGACTCATAGGTTGTATTAATGTTTTGTGTTATTTTGGTAGTGTCTGAATCCTAATTTTAACTGAAATATCTTGAAACTTTTCCCTTCTTTTATATAGTTTAACATGCACAAAGAAACCACTTCTGTTTTTATTTTTGAAGTTATTTAATTTAGCTGAAGGATTTTCTATGTTCAAAATCCTGTAGCACAGCCACAGAAGTCCCAGTGGATAGCAATCTAATGGGCAGAGATGAGGAAGACAGCAGTTGAGGGATGCTAGCAAGATGAGGATAGTTCTCGTTTCAACCATGTGGCTAAGTGCTCTTGACTCAAAGGGATGTCAAGTGTATTATTTAACCCCATATGAATAGAGTGCTCTTGCAACTTAGCTCCTCTGTGCCCTTTCAAAGTATGAAAATTTCCGTCTGACTTTATGAATTTTAAAATATTTTAATTTCCTCAGTTTTCCTCACATGTTTAGTAGACTCCTACTATGGCTAGGGAAGCAATTTGGAATCAAGCACAAAATAATAAGGTATTTTATGAAGCTATCATTAATATGGTAATTATTACTGTGATAAAGCTGTATCTCCTTTAGAGTTAAAGATGAGGTCCAGCCTCTCCAACACACTGCATGTTCAGTTGTCATCTGACGGAGAGTTGCAAAATTGCTGATGCACCATCCCATTTCCAGGCATCCTCCCACTGCCCCTAGACGGGGATCCTGTGCAGCACCCCGCGGTCTTGCCTGGTGCTGAGCCCCTTCAGCTTATTCATCGCCCTAAAAGCCAAGGTAGCCCAGCACCCTCAGAACTGGGCTGAGTGTCATTCTTTTGCACTGTTTAACAGACTGGTTAAAACTTACTGTTGCAAACTTATTTTTGTGGTTCTTCGGTTTTGGATAGTGCAAGCGTAGGCCTTGCACTCTTCCTGTGCTGATTTCCTGATGCAGAGTCTATGCCAGCTCCCACTAACATCAGCATTGGGGCTATTCCAGTAATTGTTTTGGATGGAGAGCATAGGAGGAGCCCTCAATGAAGCTCATTTTCAGCAGATTAACTAATTATTTGCCGGTCCCTCTTCTTATTGCGTTTTGTTTAATGACCTGTAGTTATGGTGTCATTGCGATAAAAATATGAAATTTAGATATTACAAAATTACTTTGATCTTTGCTAAATAAATAAGAGGCAGTGTAATGGTGGCAGACATATTCCTAGAAATTTGAGCTTCCAGATTCTCTGGCTACTCATCTCTCCTACTTTGTACTTGTCATTGGAGAACTATGTTTTTAACAAACTGTCAGTCAGACCAACTACATGTATTGAAGGTCTGGAAGCAATTTCCTCTTGGAGCCTTTGTTTTCATTTTTTTAACCTTTGTTAACGGACTATCAGATATAGTTGGGTTAATAGCTAAAAGACATTTAAATGTAATCTTCAGTAATATCTGGTGTTAGTTATTTTATTACCGCTGTGGCCAGAGTGGATGAAAGCGAGAAACAGATAAGTCTTGTGCCTGTGGAACAAGTGAGATCCTGAGGATTTATCAGAATAGAGCTCATTATTTGGTTATCTTGGGTGAATATTCAGAGGCTGAGCTGAATATTACAAGTAACCCTTGGAGAGCCTGTTTGAAGTGGGAAGGGTTCAACAAAGAGGTTGAATTTACCTCAAAATGTGCTTCTTTACGTAGTGAAACTGTGTTCTGCCACTTTTAAACTAAAGGCACATCTGGAATGTGAATTTTATGAAACTCAAGGTTTTTTTCAATGACTTCAAAATTTTAATTTACACTTTAATTTTTATGAATTGAGTGATTTAAATATGTTTCTTTATAGATTTAAAATTCTAGAATTGTATGATAATGAGAGGATTGATAAGTGTTTCCTAGATACAAGTTATAGTTCTGGTACTGTACTTCACATATTTTGGTTTGCTCCAGTATGACTTTATGTGTACAGTAATCTTTGAGATATTTCTTGCAAAATAGATTTGCTTTCTGACTGTACCTGCCCTTACAATATCAGATACGTCATTTCTCATTCAACATCTGATAATATTCTACATGTTTGGGAGCTTTTGTGTAGTGCTTGGCTTTTTTAAAAAGAAGAGCAATACAATGATTTCTCTCCAACTCTGTAGGAAAAAACAGCGTGCTTTGTGAATCTCCTTTTGAACATTAACCCAGCCATATTTGCTCAAATCTGTTGTTGCTTATTGTTATAGTAACATAAGTTTTGTGCATGTTTAGAAACAAGACAATAAGTGCCTCTTCTGCAGCTTTAGGAAGAAAATTTGCTCTGAAGCGTTGAGCCTATTATTGTTAGTGTCTGTTGAGCTGGACAGTAATCAGCATTAATGCTAGTTCCATTACACAAGTTCTTTTTAAGATAAATATACATTCATGAATTCTAAGACATGTTGTCCTGTTCTCTATCAATAGTATCACTGAATCAGAAGAAATAATAATAGATCATAGTTGCAAATATAAATTGTGTGGGCCGAGACAATCCTCAGTATTGTTCCACTCACTTTGATGAAAAAAATGTATATTTTTACAAAAGTTTATCATTAAGCAAATGTCAGTATTTGGAGCAATCAAGACAAATAAAAATAAGATAGTGCACTGTGTCAAACATGCGATCTTTAATTTCAGTAGTTTCATTTAGCATTTCATCCCTAGAGTGGGGCTTATATTAGCCCCATTACTATTACAGGCTTTATCTTAAATCAGTCAGCCACATGTAACATGGCCTTTTTTAGGTAACTGCAAAAATAAATACCTTTCTATTTTTTTTTTTCCTTTTTTTTTATTGTTAGTTAATTGTTTCAAATATGAAAAAAACACAGTTTTAAATGGGTAGGAGAGCAGTAGATTGGACCAAACCTGGAGAGTGGGAAAGTGAACAATGGAGGCATGTTTTCATTAGATTAGAAATACTATTCTTTGGAACTCAAGGTGCAAATTATGCTGTGCCATAATGTTCTTTTCAAACACACAAGATAAAATTTGCATATCTAAATTGGATCAGCTTGAATGGGTTTCCCTGCCGTCTCATCCCCTCAGCTACAGTCTTTCTGAAATGGCCTGCAGGTGGATCCAAATAGTAATTTTTAAGCCTATTTTTAAGAGCATCTCTAAAATAAATACTTTTCTTTTAGTTTTATATTGATTTCTTGCAGTGAACATCAGCAAAAATTCTCCTATGCCTCATCTGAATGTAATCTACGTGATAATTGGAGGTTTAAATTTAATTCTGTTTACACTGACTTTAAGAATAACAATTTCAATTGGCTCAATAAAATCACAATTGTTTCATAGTGTTAAAATAACATTAGTTTTTCTTTTGTTTTTGTTTTTGTTTTGTTTTGGTTTTTTTTTAATGAAACATCATGGAAGTATGTGTAATTTCTTTATGATAAATGTGAAAAATTTTGCCATCCAAAGGGGGTCGGGGGAAGATCCTACAAACAATCTTGTTCTACACTTCTGGGTTTTTCTTCTGTTTTTTAATGATAAACTTGTGGATACTGTACTGATTCAGATTTCTCTTCTCCCTTTCCATAAACTTCTTTCTTACAACTTCATTAATATTTTATTACATTCATCGTGATGGAAGCGTATAGATTTTTTTTCCCCCCATTAAAACCGTTATATTCTTAATAGATTTTTCTCAAGTATGAATTTAGTTCATTTCATCCATCTACTCAATTTAATTTTGTGTTCATTTGGTAGTTATGACTTCTTCTGACTTAACAAAGAGAAACAGCAAAAGAAATACTTTAACTTCTGAGGACAATAGGGTACAGTTCAAAGATAATGTTTTAATTCCTGTAAACTAGAGTTTAAAAGTTCTAAGGGGAGTATTTTTACAGTGTCTCTGCATAGATATACTTTGATGTATGTAAAAAAAGTGTAGCATGGTCTTAGACTATAATGATTTCTGTATGTGACTCTAAAAAACAAGGTATGCATGACTTCAAGTTTATGCCAGTTCATCTATCTTTTACTAGCTATGCATGTGTTTTAACTGTGCAAAATTTTCAGGTAAGTATGTTGTAAAGAAAGTCCTCACGCTCTGCTTAATGAACAAACAGAAGCAGGAAAGCGTTTGACGTCAACGGAGCTTCACAAGACCCTGTCCAAGGTGCTGAGGATTAGAATTCGTCTCGACGTTGTGAGACAGTACTGCACCTGCTGCGGAAGGCTAACTCCGGGTGTTTGAGCTGTGGTCTTCTGTAAACCATTGCGCTTATTACAAGATTATATTCTGAGTGGGTTTGGGGTTTTGATGCTTTTTCTTTCGGTTTGGTTGGGTTGGGTTTTTTGTTGTTGTTTTGGGTGGTTTGGGTTTTTTTGTGGTTGGGTTTTTTGGTTTTGTTTTTTTTTTTTGTGGTGTGGTTTTGTTTTTTTTTTTTTTTAAAACTTCCCATCTGGTATATGTAGAATGTTAGAGTGTTAGAGAAAAGTGAAATTTGGTTTGGTATTTTTATGTAAGGATGGCTAAAACTCAACATTAGCACCTATTTATCAGTTTACCTACTGGCCTTAACTCAGGCTGGTGTTTCTGTTCCTTTATCTATAAGATTTGAAGGCTCTATTAAGTTCTCTATATAGTTCTGATTTATGTATTGATGGAATTTGTTTCTCTTGTTCTTGCCAAAGTAATTTGAAATGTTATGACAATAAGCTAGGAATACTGCTGTATCCCATAATGATAATACTCCCCTGTATCAGTCAAAAAACAAAATTCTTCCTAATTAGTATTTCTGGATGCAATATTAACATTGCATGGTTTTTTGAAGATCACAGTAACTGTCATCTTCCATATGAGTGATATTCAAGGAGGTGTGATTGACCTAGAGTCCAACGACTATGTCTAACTCATGGAGCCTACTCTTTTCTGTTACCATGGCAAGAGATTAATAATTCTACTTCTCCAAAAACACCTTAAATATCATGGGGGGTTGGGGGAAGAAGGAATAAGAGGTATATTCTGGTAGTTGTTCTTTGACTGTAGGATTAATTCTCTTGCTTTAGGCTTTTAGGGAATACAGTAAGGTCTAAATGCTATTTTTATTATGGAGAACATAAAATGCCAGCATTTTGGGAGAAGATTCTGACTATATTGTGATGGGAAGAGGGCGATTTGAACACAATGCAGTGCTGTTGTGCTCAGTTTATTAGTGGGCCAAGCAAGGAAGGATGGGCTGTGTCAGGGAAAGCTTCTCACATAAGCAAACACACACATACACATCTCAAAAGTTAACTGACACATGCCCCAATTAGCACTGCAGTGGTTTGGCACAGCTGAGCCGGGGCAGGGGGACAATGCAGCATTCACTCTGACCGGTCCCAGTGTCAGGCTTTGGGCAATGGATTGGTGACAGCCCGCACTGGTCCCACCCTGGGCACTCTGCCTCTGCAAGGTATTGGACCTCCGTGTAACCCATGTTCCCCCAGCATCTCTGTTAGTGTGTGGGGGGGTTAGCTGGACAGCCACAGACCGCCAGTCGAATCAGCCCACAATGGTATCGAGGTGCACCTTTACAATGTTTCAGGTGTTATTCTCCTGTCACTTGTTGATCCATGGCCTGTACCAATGTTCATAACATTTTAACATAAGTACACATTTCCAGAGGTCACATCATGGATACTATGTTGTAATTCTGAAAATAGATGAGTAGAATAATTTTGTGTGAGAGTGTAATAGTTCAGCTTCATTTATATGATACCTACATATGTTAAGACAATATGTTTGCCAAACTATAGGTGTGGTGTTTGCTTTTTATGGTTAGTCTTAGGCAAAAAATCATCATAGTTTAATAATTTGTAATGAAATTCCATGCTATTGCCTTTCTGGTTAACCCTTAGTCTTTTAAACTGCATTTACTGTTTATAATAATGCCGAAGTGTTTCAGTATAGCAGATATATCACTCGTGCTACGTGTCCTTTCTCATCCTCTGTTGAAAGTATTTACCATCAGATAGAATGTGAATTATTAGTTCATTAGGGAAATCAGGGTACATAAAAGTTGATAAAAAATGAAATAGTTTCTCTTGTGTAAGACAAGAAATACCTTGAAAGTCTACCAATAATCTTTGTTAAAAAGCGGTGTGTATGCTTTGCAAATAAATCATTTGTTCTGCCATAGTGAAGCTAATTATTCTCAACACACACTAGTTATGTCAGATTGCAAAACGAACATCAGACTTTGTATGTTGTAGGAATTAAAACACCATCAGTTGAGTTAATGAAGAGCATACAATGAATATGATCTCATTTTTGCAATGCAGTTAAAGTGAAAGCCATTTAAAGAACTGTTGCAAAAATCATAACTTAGGAGGAAAAACAAACAATAAAGCAAATGTTTACTATTTAATTTAATTACTTTCTGCTTAGAGGTATGCATTAGGTTTATTTATTGTTTGATTTCAGATTCTTTCTTTAATGGTTTGAGAATACAGTGGCTAATGGTCCGTTCTGAAATCAAATGAATACAATCTTCTGTATTCCATTATACAAAGCCAAAGAAACTCATTTGGGATTGTTTCATTATGATAGCATCTGAAGATGATTTCACTACTTGAAATTGCAGGTTAACATAAGGACGGGAATGTGAAAGAGACTATGAAACACAGAAGAAAAAGAAAATTCTTGCACTTTTTTCCAAATGGGTAGAAAAATGAGACTGGGTTTCTGAATTATGTTCTGAAGATGTGGATGCAATGAAAATGCCATTCCCTTTTCATATTTTAGTTATTTTCCTTTTGTAGAATTGCTTACAAAGAGAGCACTACAAAAAATCTTTTCTGTAACAGATGATTTCCTTTAAACTTTCCTAATGCTTGGTGAAAATAAGAAGTTCTGCCCTGGCCAAAGACAATAGCAATATTCTTTTTGCATACAAGAGAGATAGGAAGAATTATTTTCCTCCTTTCCTCCAAAGATCCAAGATATGTGGTTCTTCCCTTTGTCAAAATAATGTATGCACCTAGAAAACTTAGGACATGAAGTCAGAAGTCTTGACTCTAACAGAGGCTGGGAATCCTCAATGCACTTTGCCAGTCCATTCAGAAATTAAAATTAAATCTTGGAAGCTTAGAAGAAGCCCTGCCAAACTGCCTATCAAGCATAATTTCTATTAGAGATCATTGTAGTCAAATAACTCAATATAGTTAAGTTTTACATTAAAAAAAATCTGATTCACAAGGTTGGCAATCAAGCAAGTACTTTGTTGGCTGCCAGTCAACCAGTTATTGACGGAGAGAGGGGATTTGGTGTAGGCATATGCTTGTTTAAAGTGTTTGACATAATGAAGGGAGTTCTTTTCTGAATCCTATCAGTGTAATACTTTGCTATGACAACCCTGTAACTTTACAGGAGATTAATTTATTGCATTGTACCCTACTTGAGCCTAAGTGAGGTACAATGTGCCCTGCTATTCAGCAAGTTTCAGTATTTGGGATGTATTCAAAGACCATATAATATTTAAACTCCTCCTTTAGATAAGTGCATGTGCTACAATAAGATATGGGCAAACTTCTACATATGTTATGGTTATGGCTGTATATCTGTAGGAAGAAGGAAGAACTGAAATGATCCGGGGATTTAACATGCAATTATCCTCCAAGGTCCCCAAAACAGGTTGCTTCTAATCGTTTTCTAGTAGCTTTGGGAGGAAGCAGAATATATTTTTTGTTTTCTTCATCTTTCTTTGTGTAAAATTCTGAATTATTTGGTTTTGTAGTTGATATAAGAAATACTAAAAATATCTTTTATAAACATTGAAAATACCTCCTAGAGTCAATTATGTGTGATGGAGACATTAATGTTGGAGCATATGTAGAAGTCTCTGTGGCAATGGATGGAGTTTGCCTACTGGTGAGAGTATTTCAGCCACATATTACAAAAATTGCCATTTTCCTTTCACTGTGTGGGATATCTCAGAAGAATAAGCTTCTACTTAGGCACCGATATATCAGCCAGACAACTAAAGTTAGGTGTGTTGTATTTGTATTTATATATGGGTGCTAAAAGAATTTAAGCTGACGTAAATTGTGTTGATATTTTGTTTCTAAAAGTGATAAATTCAATATGTATATTAAAAAGCATTAAGATGAAAGAATCATAAATTATTTTTTATCCTATTGATACACCTAGGAGATAGGTTCTTATGTAAAGTTTGACTTCTGCTTTATGCTTGACGTGCCTTTTATTGCACTGGTGAAACTTGTTTGTCTCTTTATCTGAACTCAGGTTGTTATTTTACCTGAACTTATTGTCATTCAAACATTGCTGTTGTGGTTTGAAAGTCATGCTTCATTTTTTTAGCATTCCCCACCCCACTTCATCTGTGTAGATTAAATTTTCCTGTCCCATGGAAATCATACTCCGCTTATCTAGCTGGATGGTAACAACTGAACTCAATGCTGATTTAGATACAACTCCTTTGCAGGTTTCTATACTATTTCAATAATAGTTCAATCCCTGAGAAACACCCTTCTTCTTTTAATCTCCTCCATATGGTTTCTTCCTTCAGTGAGCAGCATATCAAAGTAAGTTGTCATATATTCTGCAGAGAGTATATAGATGCAACTGTCAGTTATTTAGACCAAGGTTAGTTTTGAGTCTCATGGGTAAAACTTGTGGAAGTACCACTAACAGTTAATTGGAAAGCCTTTTCTCTCATTTTCAGATACACAAGTATAATAGCGATCGGAGAAAACTGGCAATAATGTCTTTTGTCACCATAGGGAAGAACAATGGTGCCAATTTAATGAAATCTTTTCCTGTCCTGAAAGTGTCACATCACCTTAAGCTTGGTTTGATCCCCCTAGTGAAGCTCTAATTTTAATGCTAATGGTGATAATTTAGAGAAGATTTTTCAGCAGCACACAGAATATGTTCAGTGCATTGTGATCTGTGTGCAGAAAATCCAATTATATGTGGTTGTGATGTCACCTATCTCAGTGCATAGATTTGGCTACTTGCTTTCTTTCTGCCACAGAGATATCGGTGCGATGGAGTGTAGGAGAGGATGGTGCTGCAACAGCAGAGGAGGAAGAAAAGTCAGCACTTAGGAGAATGGGAGGTTTTGTTAACACAACTCAGCGTTTTGGAACTAGTTGTCCGTGTGATTTGAAATGATATCATGCTTTCATTAATATGGGCTTAGAATTCATTAGTTTTGTTGCCTTCCTTATTTAGATTTAGTTTTTACATTGTAGTTTGCTACAGTTGACTTCAATGAGAGTGACTTACAATTTTCAATAGGAAGATTGATCAGTAGGAACAGACTTCCCTTCCACCCCCCAGTTAAAGCACCTACCATATAATGAAAGTATGACAGATGGAACACACTTGTGAATCTTTCATATAAAATTAGAGAGTGAAGGATTTATTTTCAGATATTATCTTCTGGGCTGTAACTTTAATTATAACTTAAGATTCTGCAAAATATGCTTATTAATGATATAATGTGGTTCTATCTTAGGGCTTGGTTAGTTAGCAAATCACAGTTAAACCTTGATCATTAATTTAATACGGTTTAAATCTCACCTCATCTTATCCCATGTCAGAATGGTGTGAGATCCTTTAATCAGTTTCCTGAAGTTATACTCCTTTTGTTTATTGATCTGTTGAAGTCAGCACAAAACACACAGCTGTACTTTTGGCCAGGTAAGTTAGGACTCTTAAGAAGTTAACAAATCATTAAAAGCTATTTCCAACTATATTGTATTTGTCACTACTACTGAGCCTATCCATTTCTGGAAACCATTAAATGTATTGGTTAAGTGAAAAAAAACCCCAATGAAACAACAACTCACTAAAGAAAGTAGCCTTGTTTAATTTTCTTATTAATTTGTATTACTTAACTAATTTGAGAATTGATAACAGAATGTTTGCGTGATTTATGGCTTGAAAAAGAAGACCAACATTTCCCTCCTTGAAAATGGAAATTGGCTTGTCAGGCATTTAGATGAAGAATGATCAATCAATAGGATTTTAATAAGGAGAAGGTTTAAAATTGACTGAAGGTGGCTTTTGTTTAAAGGTGATTTGGTATGTGCAAATTACTAAGCTCTCCCTGGAGAGGACTTTCAAAGGCAATAATGGGCACTGATTTTCTTTGTTTATTTCATTCTCTTTCTGTTCCCCGTGCCAGGGATTTCAGTACTTACCTCTCCATTGTGTCTTTGAAACCTCCCTGCCTGCTTTTCAGGTCCTGTGAATTATTCCACTTATTGGCATTTACAGCTACCAGTTTTAACTGTTATTTTTCTCCAGTGAGCATGTTGTCTGGATAAACTTATTTATTTTCAACATAAGTTCATGTTAGGCATAGGAGCTAGCTGTTCCCATTGATTTTAGAAACACAAATTTCAAAAGTATATGCACTATGTATTGGAGGAACAGAGTTGACTTAGAAAGTCCCATTAAAATCCTGCCTTTTGGTTTCCTGTTGGAAAATCTAGTATAATGGGTTTGGTGATAGAAAACTGGTTCTACTGGCAATTATGGTTAACTTCTTTGGTTTGTTTTCTCCATTAGTGAAGTCTGTATTGGACTTTCTGAAAGTAAGGTAATTAAAGTTAGATAAAAAAGCTCCATTCTTTGTGCAATCTTAATCACACAGGTATACAAGCTGTAGATATGTGCCAAATGTGTTAAAAGAGTAAACAGTAAATAGCACACCCACACAAATTCTGGTTGTCACTACTTCCTCACAGTATTTTTTTCCCCGCTTAGGTTTCTTATCCTGATTTCACTCTGTTTTCTTAGCTCTTCCTATCATTTACTCTTCGTCATGCTTTCTATCCTAGTGACTTTGAGGCTGGCTTTATGTTCCAGTCTCACTTTTGTACCCAATCTTAGAGTTTTTTCCCCTCAGCACTCTCTAAGCAAGTGCATACCGGTACCACAACTTCAGAAAAGGTTCTAATTGTGTGCAGACTTCTTTTCAGAGGTTGTAACGAGAAGAGCACACTGATCACTCCCAACAGAAGCAAAGTTCAAGTTTCTTCCTCAAGCAGAGGTTACCAAAAGCTTTCAACTGAAGAGTTCACCGCTTTCCTCATGCACATTTTTTTCCCTTTTTTATTAACATGAAAAAGTAATGATTGTCTCTCTTCTTCATTGAAATGACTGGGACCAGGATGGAGATAATTTTAATGTGGTTTTCTTGTCTTTGGCTTTATCTATAAAGTTACTATGAAACTGCAAATTTGGCAGTCTTAAGAAAGCAAAAAAGTGTAACTGAGAGAGTCAGTGTAGTGATGCAGACCTCACTGCAAACCCTAACTGTAATTAGTATTTTGCTTGTGAATTTTGTGTGTGATTAGAATTATGCTGTATGTATAGTCTCTGCAAGAGAAATTTCAAATACAAGGACTTACTCCATCCGCTTCTGAATATGTGAACATGCTCAAAATCTCTTTGAGCAAGCTGGTGTATCGACAGTGTTGGCTTTCCGATGAAATACACATACTGTATTGTCCTGCTATACAGCAAGTTCCACCAGAGGCTACTAAACAGATCTCTGAATTGATGAGAAAAGCTTGAGAGCTTGAATTCTCAATAGAGATGACAATTCCTGATAGGGAACTATCACAGACACTTTTGCAGCCAGTTCTGATCTTTGGAAAGGTTCTGCTTCACACGGTCAGCTGTTGAAGCCAATGTAATCTGGGCAGAAAGGACAATGTTCATTCACAGTGTTTAAAGCCAGAAGGTAGAATGAGCAATTTAATCTGACCTTCTGCAGTTCTTGGGCTGCTGTGTTTCACAAAGGTATTGATCTATTTAGCCCAGTAGCCTTTCCTTGGTTAAAACATATCATCAAGTCAAAACTAAAGTTTTTCTGGAAGACAGACAAAGATGGCAAATACACTGTTCCGCCAGGTAGCTTGATCCAAAGCTAGGTAGCTTCCATGATAAATTAATTGATTTCTTCTTGAATTCCTCTAGCTTTATCTTCCAGCAAGCGGTTCTTGATATACCTCCTGGTGGTTTGTTAACGTGCTCTTCTTACAAAGAATACTTTCTTTCCATGACTGTTCCATGCCGAGGATTTTGATTGTTACCTACCAAAGCGATCTACAAAAAATGCAACAGCCAGGTGTTAAACCAAACTGAGAGAACTACTGAAATACAGCAGTACAGATTAAAAAAAAAAAGGCTAAATTACCTTTTTTGCAACTGAAAAAACTTACCCCTTACCAATGAAAGAATGGCTAGGAAATCCTCTAGATTTAAACTAGATTTAAAAAGAAACAAACAAACACCACACCACACCACACCTCCCAATATAATCAAACAAAAAAAAAAAAACTCAAAAAAAGAGAAATATGTCCAAGAATTACTAACTTACCTTAATAAAAGCAAAGCATTTGTAAAGTCAGAACTAGATGACTAGATGTTTGCTGCTTATGCATTCATGCAAGTAGAATCTTTATTCATCTTCCAAAAATAACCTTTTCTTGTTGCAAAGATTTTCCAAGTAATCCAGAAACAGTGAAGAGTTTAAGTATACATTATTATTATATTCTAGTGATTTTGTAGATGTAATGCTTTCTTACTTCTGCACAGCTCACGTACATGGGTCTTAAAGTTTCTGATTTGTTCTCCAAATCCATGATCCAAAAGAATGATATAAATTTAACAAACAGGCATCGTGATACTTCTAATGTTTACAAAAACAGTTACTCTGGCAAACCCCAAAATAATTGTACTACTTGTATGAAAGAGGCAGAAATTTGTTGGTTGGGTTTTTTTGTGACTTTTTTTTTTTTTAAAAAAATTACAAGTTTGAAAAGAGGATGTGACATAATATCACTCCTTGAAAGGATAAAATCGAAGTCTCTTACCTGCTGTGAAAGAATAAGAGAAATCCATAAATAGCGTATTATGACATGGTCGAGTGTGACACCTAGAGGCCATATGTTTAGGATCCCTAAAGAATAACTTTTTTCAGCTGCAAGTTTTGCACAGCCCATTTAATTTTTGACTTAAGGAATGGAGCTGCCAGATTTTGAGAGACAAAGTATATTGCAACATATTAATATTTTTTTTCAGATTGTTCATGTTTAGGATATTTTTTGTGGCTTCCCTGACTAGGCTCCCTAGCATTAATATGAAGAAAAATAATAGACCATTACTGAGTGTGGTGAGGAGTGCTCAGTGCTCTGCAGCAAAGCCTAAAAGAGCCCTGTAGAGCTTATTCCAGCCTGAAGTTCTCAAAATCTGATAAAGTTCTTGCAGGTTCCATCTCAAGAGAATCCTTATAATATACTTGCATCTGTAGTAAAATACCTGCAGGAAGGTCAGGTGCTCACAAAACGCAGAGCTAGAAGTTTCGGCCCATGAACTTATGTCAGTGAATAAAGAGAACAAAAACTTTTTTGAACTGTTATGTGGATTATTTAGATCATGGATCTTGCAAAACAAACGTACGTGGAAGGGAACATACCACACCTTCCTAACATCTCTAAAAGTTAGGGGTGCAACCATACCACTGCATCCCATACAGGGGACATATCCAAGGGCAGGGTGACTGAACCAGCTCAGTATGTTACAAATTTAGAGTGCTTTTCAGAAATGTGTGATACTGTATTATCCAATGGGTATTGGCTGTAATAAACTCATTACAAATCTAGACCTCTTTTCAGGAAGATAGTTGACTTATTCATCTTTGGCAGCACTTGGCATTTTCATACCTAAGTGAAGGGAAAAAGTCTTGGAGATAAATCAAAATGAGCAGAGTTCAGATGAGGAGGACTTTGAATTTTCTACACGAGGAAGAAAACATTTTTCATTCTTTAGAATTTGGGTGATTTTTGTGGTATTCTAGTACTCACACAGCACAGGTGGTTTAGTGGGGTACAGTTGTAGAGTATGTAAAACATCTTCTATAGATCTAGATGGATGCACTGAAACTGCTCTAAAGATTTCTGGCTTGACCAGAGTGTGAAATTGAAGGTGGACGAAAGTCATGCTGGACTTCATTGAGTATTGTTGACTCTAGAAACAAGTGTGTTGTATGTGTGCTGTACTCTCTGCACACTCTCTGACTTTACTATATGTAGAAATACAACATATTCAGGATAGGAGATAATATGATCCTGAAGCTTTTATTCATGGCATTTCATAAGCAGAGAAGGGTGCTAGCCTGGGACTGCCTGCTAGCAGAGGAATACCAGCAGGGCGATTCTGTTTGGCAGGCAGCTTTTCATACCCGGAGGCTAAGAAATTTATATCTTTTTCTCGTTTCTCTTTCATGCAAAGGTATTGCATGTTTGTTTTGTCATCCCCTAACTGTTTGATGCTAGGAAACATGAACAAAGTAATTCCAATACTTCATGACTAACTCTAGCTCATTTTATAAAGGTTTTTGAGATTAGTTGTATTCTTTCCTAGAAAATGAAAAGGTGCTAACTTGTCAATCACTTGTGTGAGCAGTTTACAGATTTCACATAGCTGCTGTGCCTCAAATAATAATTGTATCTGAATAAAGGTCTACTGAGACTCCTGTGTTGGTGCTCCAACACTGACACTATTATGTTAGTGATACAGATACTAATGTTGATTGTAGTTTATTTCTATGCTTTGTCTAGAGGTTTCTTCTCAGAAGAACTTAACCATTTCTTTGGGAATGTCTAAGCGATAAACAACTGATAAATTATGATCATTAGGTATGTTTTAGAAGATGGGTTGCCAGCGTGGGCTGGAAATAATGGTTGCACTGTTAACTGAGAGGGAGGTCCCGTGTTCACTGTGGCAAACAGGAAGAGGATAAGAGCGTATTGGATACACTGGGGTGGAAAAGGCTAACAGCAGCTCTCTGAGTAAGGCATGCTGATAGCGGCTGAAGCTTGCAGTCAGGGTATATTGCCTCTTGTGTCCCAAGTCTAACTCCTGCAGTTAGGTTGGTGTGGGTGTCTCTATCTGCAGGCATCAGCCTACTCTTTGGCCTGTACTTTCACTGGCCTTTCCCTGCCCTGATTAATAGAAGATGAGCGTGTGTACTGCAGAAGTGATCTAGTGGTTGCCAAAAACAGCTCTTTGAGAATCCCTTCTTTTTTTTTTTTTCCAGACACACAAATACATTTGCATAATAAATATTCCCTCTATTCTGTCTCTGTGACATATTTCTGAACAGTTTTAAATGCGTCATAGCTTCTTATTAAAAAAAAAAGTGACATTATTCTCTCATAGTTCATTGATTTTTGACAGAAAAAAATGGTGCAACCATAAAATTATTGAAATTATTTTGTTTCTCTGTTTTAGTGAAGTTTTAAAAGTATGTGGTCCTATAGTTGCATAAATATAAGAAAATGTTTGAGTGTTTGTTTGTGTATGTGTGCTCACCCTCTCTCATGATATTGCTTTGTTCTGCTGTCAAAAACCACTTTGATTCATTGTGCCAGCTACATGGATGATCTGTTCCCTGATGATGTTTCCGGATGATCTGAGTCACGTACGAAATATTTTCAAAGGCTTTCTTTATACGTTCGTAAAGATTCTAGGTAGAATCCATTGTATTTAATTACTCTGAAAAGGGTGCCTTTTCCCCTAGTCACTCTATAAACTGGACTTTTCCCCTGGTGCATAGCTCCAGCTAAAAAGCCAACATTTTTACTCTTCATTTTTCAAAGGAATGTATAAGTGATATATGTTTTATTTTAACTATGCAAGTCAATAAAGCTATTGCCACAGATTTCCTGTTGATCTTAAAACTTTTCTAAACCCTTAAATTCTTAGTCTTATTTCTCATAAATTATGAAGCTGGTATTATTTTTATTACGTCAAATATTCTCAAGTCCCTCTATGTAGCATGTAAAATAATGTGCATGTGACTAACTTAACCCCAAATTTACCTGTGAAATTGCTATAATTCTATAAACTCAGAGAACATTTTGCTTTAAAACAGTATTCTGTCCAGTTCAACAAAGCAAAAGCTGAAGGGGTCTCCATGCTTCCCAAAGTGAATACAGCATGATGTATCAGAAGTGAATAAAATGTATTTCCAGAAGTGCTTTAGCTGAGGGTACAAGTTCTGCATCAGGATGCTATAAATTTGTTAAGATCATGGCTTTCTATGTATCCCTTATCAACCTATAATCTCCCGATTGTTGCCTGTTTTTCAACAGCTGAGGAACAGTAATCCACACTTGCTTATCTCTCTTAATCACAGCCTCACGGTGCTAGAGCTCCCCGAGCCTTTAATTCCCTCTTAGAAGCGTAACAGAGTGGAAAGTAAACAAAGACGAATTTGCAACCTTCAACATTGCTAATTTGCTCTGATGTCAGAATATTTAAACAGGCAAGGACTTGGGAATTATTTGATCACGGCTGATTTTAATCTAATGCATGTGAAAAGGCTGAGCCTGGGAAGGTTGTGCAAAATGACAGGCGTCCCAAGAGAGGTTGACTGAAGGTTTCTTCTTTAAACAACAATAGCTCCATCATTTTCAAACTCTGGGTCCTGTGTTCTTACTGTGTGTTTTTGTAGCTGTTTGCGTTTTTAATGAAACTTTTTGAATATAATAGCAGTTTTCTTGAAAATTCCTCATTTGCTTCCCAGTTTATAGGTGTCTGAAACCCGATCTTTAGGTCTGTTATTGCATCTGTTCACTGGGTAGCGGGTGGGAGAGATAAAGATCCCTATTTAAAAAGCTTTGTCTTTCTCCACGTTTTTGTATCATCGTGACAGCCTAATGTATCCTGAATACTTTCATATGTAAAACTCAGTGTATGTTTTAAAAATGATTGATAACTTGATCTTCAAATTATTTTAAATTACACAGTTGACATTTATGCATGTATATATGTGTACATACTTGCTGGATAGGAAAGGATGTTATCTTGCATTATCTATTACATGCACACTTAATCTACAACATAGGTGATGTGCTTACACATACATACACATTATCATATACATATATACATCTGTTCTCACAGCAGATAGCTATATGTTATTACCTTAAACAGATTTGATAAATATGCAAGGCAAGTTAGTGGTTTTTTCTTTTTCCCTTTTTTTTGCATTTTCTTCCATTTCCCTTCATAAGGTCTTAATTGCTTATTTAATGCATGGATAATCACTTATTTTTTGTTGTTTACAAAATGGTTAATGCAGCATACATATTTTTATCAGGACAAATGTCTTATGCTCTCTTAATTAATATATATCCTTCTGGTTATATCTGTTCTGGTTGTATGACTTGTGTTTCTGAAGCATGTCTGATGATGATTTCTTCTTTTCTTCTTAGTATGTATCATTTGGGATATTCCAGGGAGAGATGTGTCTGGGAAGCCAGCCTTTTGCAGTCACTCTCTGCATCGAGATTACAGCACTGGGCTATTTGTGTTTCTCCTCATCCCTCTTTCTCTCTGTCTCTCACTCTCTCCAGCTGGTGTAAATGACTGCTGCTGCCTCCCAGAGCAAGATAACCTGCTCAGTCAGCTGGAGCCCCCTGCGGACAGCTGTCTCGCTTTTAGCTGATGGAAAACTGCTACTAACCGCTGAATGGAAGAGCGTGGAGCAGCAACCATACTAGCAGCAGCCGCCGCCGCCGCTGCGGCAGCAAGAGCGAGCAAGGACTCTATTGTTCCCCAGTGTTAAACAGTTTTTCCTTTTCAACTGCCATGCACAATAGCGGGAGAGAGGTTTCCAGTCCCCTTCTCCCCATGAAGAAATTCTGAAGAGGGAAATATTATTTGAAGGAGGTTTCGTGGTCGTGCTGCAGATTTTGGAGGCGGCAGCAGGCTGCTGGAGGCATGGGGTTGAGTGAGGGGAGCGCTGCTTTCTGCCGTGGTCCAGGGGTTTCTGCCGTGCCAGCCCGGTGCGTGGGAGTTCTTGTGCTTCTGCTGCTGGGAATCTGGGACGCTTGTGCACAAAGTGAATTTCAAACTTCATCGGTGTATTTGTGGAAGACCGGTAAGTAAGGATGCTGTGCTAACACAACAGCAGCGTATTTATTTTTTGTTGTAAGTAATAACCTTTTTGTGTGCTTTGTGTATGTGGAGAGAGAAAGTTAAATCAATATTACTAATGTTTACTTGCAGGATTATAGGAAAAAAAATTAGGTCATCTTCCAGGATTCCACCAGCCAAGCAAATATGGCAATTAAAAAACCCACATTTGTGACTCTGTGGCACTGTTACTGAGGTCTCTTATGTATTTTCTGTGTCTTCTGAGGTTTTTCATTTTGTTTAGTAGCTCTGTGTTGCATGTAAATAGCAAAGGTCAGGGCATTAGTGCCTGTCCACAATGGGAAGGAACATTTGTTACAACTGGAGTTAGCAACGTTAACCGTACTCTAAAAATATTGACTTTTCACAAAGAAAGATGTAATTCAACATGTCTAATCTTTGTGCTCTGTGCTGACATGTAATATATTCAGCGTGGTAATTGATGGGGAGTTCGGTCTGTTAAATTTAGGTTTGTTGCACAGTATGTAGGACACGTGAAAGCTAATGATGGATTAGGTGAAATAATCCAAGTGATGCCCGATCTAATAACCAAAGAGCCAAAGGCAAATAGGCTATGTGGATTCACCACCACACTAGATAGATAGATAATTTTCTCTACTTTGATACTAATGAGTTACGTGTCTGTTTTAAAGATTGCATAGTCATAACAGTTGCAACTTTAACTTTGCATTAAAAATCAGCAGGGAATTTTCCTGTGTCTATTAATATATTACATTAATTCAGAACTTTAGCAGTGATGAATATGTGCATTTTAGTTGTCTAATGCAGTTTGAGTTCCATTGTAAGTAGAGTCAAAGTCTCCTTTAGGAAATTTAAAAATTTCAAGTCAGTAAATATTTCACATTGGCTTCGGCAGTTGGCTTTCTTCCCTGTAAGTTGCCAGGAATAAAACAATCCAAAAAGTATAGTTTTGTTTAAAAACTGCTTTTCCATTAAAGGATAATATAGTAGTAAGAGAGAGTGCAAATTAATCATTTGTCTGAAAAACAACTTTGAGAAGACAGTCTCTTTCCTGGATGGAGGGCCCCAGCCTTCTGCCACAGAAGCAGATCAATTTACAATTACAGTGATATCCTGAATTTTTTAAGAGGCTCCATCTATCTAGCAGCTCAGGGAGGAGACTAAAAGGAAATTCATTTCAACAAGATGACAAGTTTTCCAATAACACTAGAAAGAGAAATCTGAAGAAGGCAAAACCCTTTGCAACTTTCACTTCTGACTGAGAGATGGGTCGCACAATGACAGTGACCCATTTTTTTTCTTTTGAACCTTTGACGAAATCAAAACATATTTTTCAGTTCTACTACAGGTTTGTAAATGTTCAGCACGCACTTAGAAAGAGATAAAATACATGCACTGGTTTGTGCAAAAGCACAGGAATAATATAGCATTTTCATAAAGCATTTTACATTTACCCTAACTTGGTAGGCATCAGTAGAATAAACTCTCTAGCATTTTATTATGTCTCCATTTAACAGTTTAGTGGATTGTGTTTAAAAATGTTAAAATAGTAACAGAGGTTGAGAATAATGACAACTCTAGTTAACTAATACTTATGAACATGCACTGTCAATCTGCTATGGACTTAACGCCGCTTACTTTGCATATAGTACACGTGCTCTGAAGTCATGTCGTTAAACCACCAAGAAGGAAACTGGGTTGGCTTTTGTTTTCTCCCCCTTTTCTCCCTCCCTGGCAAAGACCGTTCTTAAGAAACTTTTGTTTAGAACAGGTATGATCTAATTACGTTGCCTGATGAAGAGCTAGTTCTTCCCTTCAGCTTTTCTTCTGTGACCTCTCTCCTCTGTTTTGCCTGCAATAAGGAATAGGATAAGCATGTTCACTGTACAGTTTTTAATGTAATAACATCAGCCATTTGATGATAACATGATGCAAAACAAGTCAGAGTGGCTCTTTTCAAACAGTGAATGGCAAGATGCAGTGAATAAGGTAGTGCATCTGTGTTTGGTTTCTAATTAAATCTTTGCACTCTTTTTCTTAGCTGTTTATTGAGTTTTGCTGTTTTCCCCCTCCTTTTTGTGGGAGGTTCTAGAAAGTGAACTAGGAGAATCGCTGGTCAGTGATCTGAAGAGATATCTAGGATGGGTATATAAGTTCAGTTAAAGTATCAGAGAGAATAATAAAACTGAACACTAGTGAGCTCATCCAACTCAGATGGTATTTTGCTCTTCCTTCTGTGAAGGAAACGGGTCAGGGGAATGTGTGGCTAAGACTGTGTCTAGGAAATCAGCTTGATTATAAGCCTTTTGGGACCTGTTATGTCCATTTTCTGCGAAACATGCTATTTTTGTATTGAATTTAGTCTGGCATCAGTTTTTGTAAGTGTTGTTCATGACTTGCATGTGTCTGGTTTTTATTTCTAAAGATTTTTTAAATAATGTCTTGGTGTACGCTCATCTGTCTTTTACACTGGTTTACTGCATTGTGTTTTCTTAAGGATGCTTTTGACAATAATTTGCAGGGGTTATGAGGTTTGAGTTAAGGCATTCTTTCAACTATAAAATAACAATTGTGATATCTGGTACAGTTTCCTTATGCTTTTTTCTTTTTTTTTTCCTGAGGGGTTGGTATTTTTTTTTTTTTAATGGGGTTTGGGGTTTTTGTTGTTGGTGGGGGGTGGGAGCATTCTTCTAATTCAAATGTCAACTGTTTACTTCCAACCTGTGAAAACCTCTCAGGGGTCATGACTTTTCCTGTCTATTACCATCCTCCTATCTACTACGATAAAAATATGAGATGTTTGTAATACTCAGGTTAACAATTTTGGCGTTTAATTGTCTTTGATTCAGCATGGACAATGTTGTGAACAACCTGCTTTGGGCAGGGAGATTGAACTCCAGAGGTCCCTTCCAATCCCCACCATCTTGTGATATGGATGCCATCACTAAGTCATTTCTACTTCTTCAACTGAAACTGCTTTGAAGTTTTGGCTTTTGTAACTTTTTTTGATCTCTTGTGAGAATGAGTATTTGCTGTTGCATATTTATGCTATAATTATGGTGTGTTTAATGGACATTCAGTGTTTTGAATGGCATTTAGATGAACATAGTTGATCATAGTTACTAGTCTTTAAATTAGATTTCTTGCCAAACATTCTCATTTCATACCATGCAGACCATGGTGTATGCATTTTTTTTTTCAGATACAAATACACAGCTGGTTCATTTTGTGTGGTCACTGGGAAAGCTATCTGGTTTCTTTAACATAAACTAAAGCAAAGTCTCTGTCTGTGCAGAATACCTGGCTCTTCACAGCAGAGTGATGAAAAAGCTGGATTCCCAGAGCTGAGTCATGGTGTCTGTCTGCTTCATGATTTGAGGTAGAGAATAGCAGGTTTTAGCAATTCATAGAACAGAAGTTGTGGTATTAAGGAGTGGTGATTCCACTGATGTAAGGTGGACACACACTGCCAAGCATTGGACTTTTGAAGTTGAAAGAATTTTTGAATGACCTGTTTTGTTCACCAGTAATTGCCTTTCTCTGAGTCTGCTGATTTCATTTGCAATGAATAGTTGTTTGGTTCAGGTTCTACACCGCTACATTGAACTTCTGTGAGTTCCTGAAGTGTTTTAAATTTCATTCGGATTCTACCTTAACTATTGTGAAACCTTATTGAATTGTTTCTATATATGCACAAAAAAAGAAAAAAAAAATCTATGTGCCACAATTCAGTAAAAACTGCTTGTGTTAACTTCTGTTAAATGTTATTGTCCAGTTTCTTTTATTCTTAAAGTGAAACTTCCATATTCAAGAACAGTTTATAATATTGATTATATTGCCCACCATAGGCTAAGATTTTGATGTATCTGTAAGTTTTGCAGTGAACAATGTGAGGACTTCTGAGTCTGAGGATTCTTAAATCAAGATTGCCATACAGTTATAACTCTTCCAAAAGAAGATGCATATTTTTCTTGGTCTGTCATTGCATGATGCAGGCCATACATACACCATTTCTATACACAGCTGACTAAGCGTAGGCATTTCTTACCACGTCAGAACTCTCCTTTACTTCTTTCTGTTCTGTGCTTCATTTGTTTTCTTTAAATCAACCAACACATTGATCTGTGATGTGCTGTCAATGTTGGGTGTAATGCCTGCCTACAGTTACTAATGTAATTACTGAAGAGCTGCACAAAATCAGCCAGATCCGATCACACTGTAAAATTGCTTCTTCTGACAGTTTGAAGTAATGCACATTACACTCTTGAAGTGGAAGACACAGCATTGGATTGATATCTCTGGAACAAAAAAAGTGATAAGAAGAAATCCAGGAGGTAGTGCCTTTACTATCATTATCTGTTTTAAAGGCTATTGATCACATCTCAGATAGCAGAGCTATATTGATCTATACTGAATTATTTGATCTATCTGCAATTGTGTGATACCAAAACTTGGTCTTCTGTATAACAATTGCAGTTGGATGTTTTCCCCTTCTTTATAACAAAGGTAGAACTTCCAACAGACTTTCTGTAGGTAACAGTGCCTTTTTAAAATCAAAAGGAAAAAGTCTTTGTTTCCTGAAGAGGACACTTCAGTATCTATATTTTTATGCTTATGTTGTATCTCAGTATGTGAAAATTGGTCCTTAGAAAATAACTTGGTTAACGTTTAAGGCAGTGGAGAATCAGAGGAAAGGCGATAATATGGGTGTAGGAAACATTCAGAAGATCACATGTACTCTTGGGGTAGTGGAGGCCCTGAGTGAGATCAGTGTGTCGAGCGGTTTCCAGTGGGACCAGAGGGATGTTGCAAGCTCTGCAGCCCAAGAGCTCTCCTTAACCTCTTTCTGAGCTTTTTCAGGGAGCAGCAGCTCTACGTGATTTTTCCTTGTTCCATTGTCTTGGGAAGAGGACTGTGCAAGGGCCTCCTACTTCACCTGAAGAGCCTATGAACAAATGTTTTTGCTGTTTCAAGGTGTCATTGTGGGATCTTGTAACCAAATCATGCTTCTTCACTGCTTGGTATGAACTTGGGTCTCAACACTCCAACACCGATTTTTCATCTCTTGGTTTCCCACTTACTCGCGGAGTAGAACAAACACAACCTCTATACCATCGCATCCTTGTCCAGTTTTACAATTTTTACACATTCCAAGGCCAAAATCTATTTTAAAATGAGTTTGGTGCCACGAGTGGAATTAGAGAGAGGAGGGTTTCCAACACTTTGTCTGAAATTCCTCTTCTGACACCTTTGGTGGCTAACAAACATAAAATCACTGAATAAAATGTCCTTATTTTATTTTTCCTAGGACTGTCCTTATTTCCTCAGGACTGAGTGTTCCTGTCTCATATTAATGCCTGAGGAGGGCACAAGTCCTTCCTAGGACCGGCAGTCCAGCAGGCATTTCAATAGGGGCCTAAACACACACTGACAGGAGTGATCACAAGGGGAGAGGGAGAGAGAAAAATTACCTAACCAGCCCTCTGATTAAAGCACTTACCTTTCAAGGGTTGTGTCAGCTTGTTTGTTGAAGCTGTTCCACCATATAGCAGAAAATTCCCCACTTATTTCAGTTTTTTTTTTTTTTTTTAAAAACCAGAGTAAAGAATTTTTGCAGTAATTGCAACCTGAGACTAGAGACAGATAAGCCTATGTCAGTAAATAGAAAACTCCCGATTTTAAAGAGATTATGAAGAAATGATCTGAAGAGGTGGATTAGATGTGAAGACCAGGGAAAATGCTAAATGAGAAAAGATGTTTTATCTTGAGGCATGACTGTCAGGAAGGGAATTCACAGGCGATGATGAAAGAGGGTAATGAGGACCTCTTCAAGGGAAAATAGAGCTCTAGTTATGGCATGGTGAACTTGAGCTGGTACCTACACATCATAGAATCATAGAATCATTAAGGTTGGAAAAGACCTCTAAGATCATCAAGTCCAACCATCAACCCAACACCACCATGCCCACTACACCATGTCCCTAAGCGCCTCATCTACACGTCTTTTAAATACTTCCAGGGATGGTGACTCAACCACTTCCCTGGGCAGCCTGTTCCAATGTTTAACCACTCTTTCAGTAAAGAAATTTTTCCTAATGTCCAGTCTAAACCTCCCTTGGTGCAACTGGAGGCCATTTCCTCTCGTCCTATCGCTTGTTACTTGGGAGAAGAGACGAACACCCACCTCGCTACAACCTCCCTTCAGGTAGTTGTAGAGCACGATGAGGTCTCCCCTCAGCCTCCTCTTCTCCAGGCTAAACAACCCCAGTTCCCTCAGCCGCTCCTCATAAGACTTGTGCTCCAGGCCCTTCACCAGCTTCGTTGCCCTTCTCTGGACACGCTCCAGCACCTCAATGTCCTTCCTGTAGTGAGGGGCCCAAAACTGAACACAGTAGTCGAGGTGCGGCCTCACCAGTACCGAGTACGGGGGCATGATCACCCCTCTACTCCTGCTGGCCACACTATTTCTAATACAGGCCAGGATGCCGTTGGCCTTCTTGGCCACCTGGGCACACTGCTGGCTCATGTTCAGCCGGCTGTCGACCAGCACCCCCAGGTCCTTTTCCTCTGGGCAGCTTTCCAGCCACTCTTCCCCAAGCCTGTAGTGTTGCATGGGGTTGTTGTGGCTGAAGTGCAGGACCCGGCACTTGGCCTTGTTGAACCTCATACAGTTGGCCTCAACCCATCGATCCAGCCTGTCCAGGTCCCTCTGCAGAGCCTTCCTACCCTTGAGCAGATCAACACTCCCGCCCAACTTGGTGTCGTCTGCAAACTTACTGAGGGAGCACTCAATCCCCTCGTCCAGATCATTGATAAAGACATTGAACAGGACCAGCCCCAATACTGAGCCCTGGGGAACACCGCTCGTGACCGGCCGCCAACTGGATTTAACTCCGTTGACCACAACTCTCTGGGCTCGGCCGTCCAGCCAGTTTTTTACCCAGCGAAGAGTGTACCTGTCTAGGCCATGAGCCGCCAGCTTCTCTAGGAGAATGCCGTGGGAGACAGTGAGGAGGGAGAGAGAGAGGTCAAGATTTTTAAACTGTCAATGTAAAAGGTGTTTTTCAGGATTCGTCTTTTTGATTCTCAGATCTTCAGTTACAGAATAAGATAAAAGGAGTATTAGTAAAAGCTGCATTTCATCAGCTTTTCAAAGAATAAAAACTATTCAAGGAAAATGTGCTAAAGATGCTTTACTGTTACCTCATTGATCTAAAATATAAACGATCCTCCAGGACTGAACGTGGTTAAGTGTTGGTTACATACGCCCTGCATAAATTCATATTAATTAGAGTTACAATTTATCACTTCTATTGCATTCTGTAATGTGCATCTAAGCAACCACACTGTTTACTGTCTGTCTCCCAGTTAAATCTGACTTTTATGTAGTCAAATGGGGCTTGTCTATCTATGACTTGAATAAGGAAATATTAATTTTCATTAGGCATGTTCATCGCTCTTGCTCTTTGCCCTAATTTATAAAATATCCTTTCAGATTTTTTATTCAACAGAAATTGTGCAAGGCAAGTATTAAGTCTTTCATTAACGCAAAAGGTTTTTAGTGCAGCCTGGCAACAAAACATTTGGCAGAGATGCAGAAAATGGTTGCTTTAAGGAAATTATTTATAAATGTTTTTTTAGTAATCTGTCGTTATTTAACAAAATCAGAGTAAATATTTAAATGTTTGGAGAAAAAAATTGTGCTGCTGAAATTCTTTTTCTTATGCAGTTACTTTGCCATATCTGAAATAGGAAAATAGAAAAAAGTGTGGCTGATATTATAAGCCTCTAGTTAAGGTAAACAAGTAATATGCTCTGGGCTAATGGTTGACTTCACCAGGATAGCATTTTGAAGCTGTCAGAAAAGTGGAAAATGGTAGTTGATCATATTGTACTGGTAGCTGAGAATGTCTGGATTGTTTCTAGCAAGTGCCCTGGAGTGCTTAAGCTAACTGGATCAGCTGAATCCCTCAGTTTATAGGGATGCTGGAATAAGAGAATACTTCAAAAGCTACGGGTTGTTTTCTTCTGTAGGCTGGCTGCTCCAGTGTTGGATTAATTCAGTTTATTAATATCTTATAGACAAGGTTTTAACTTCACAGTTCCCAACTCCACTTGATGTTGGTATCTTCTCTTATCATGTTCATCTACTCAGTTGTTCAGATGTCAGAAGCGTGTATCTTTTAACACAGTAACTCCAGATTTCATAGAAAGCCCAATTCCCATAATATAAAGGCTAATATTCTCAAAGACAAGTAGTAATCTATATTTTGAGGTAATAGTTGCCATATTATAAATTAAATTGCACATTAAACTACATACTGTAGCTGAGAAAATGATTTCTACATATATTTAATCAGTTTATTGAAGGTCCTTCCCTGCATTCGCAACTTTCTTCATTATATATGTCTTTTCTTCTTTTCTTGTATTCCTCTGTGATCTGTTTTCTGTCCACAAACAAGGCCTCTCCCTGTAACGGGGCTGGGAGACCCTTTTCTGGATGTATGTCCAGTCAAAAAATCTGTTTTTGTTTCTTAGACTAGCGAAGCTGAAAAAAAGTGGTGGGTCCCTTAGGTGGGTAAAGATCTGTTTAAATTCAGGCTGACAGAAGTTGAAGATCCGGTTCTTTGGTGTGGATCCTCAGAGGAGGCAATGGGCTGGCAGAGCCTACAGTTGGAGACAACAGCAGCGTTAACTTGGGATTTTATTTATGGACTTTTTCTTTCTTTTTATGTCTATTTCTGTCTAGTGAGGCAGTAAAAATGTATGGAGTTACTAAAATAATGGAAGAATTAGATGAGAGAAACATATCTAGAAACCCTAAAAAATCACATTATTTGGTAAAAGTTTTCTTAAATGATCACAATTAAAATAACTGTATTGTATTGGATATTAAATCTCAGTTGAACAGAAGTTAATGTAAGCAGTTTTGCTACCACTAGCACAAATTAATGTCCCATAGAAATCCCATTATTTACCACTTTCATATGAATGCTGTACAGTGTTAAACATATCGGTGTCTGGGATTTCACACAAAATCCAACAGACATTTATTGTAGCAATCAGCACGTTCTCAGCATTAATTAGCACTGTGCATTTTGGTGCGGCTGACATTTCTGGAAGTTGTCAGTGGACCACAGTAGCTGGTTTTTTTTAACTCACTTTCTGTATTTTGTGAGTATTGCCAAGATTTTTTTGGTGTTTTTATGTCTGTGGAGTAGAGAAGGAAAATCTGGTGTATTTGCATGGATTCAGGGAAGGAGTGGCATTAGATGCAGCCCTTATTGACTGGCCCAGATGGAGGTTTCTTGTGTGATCCCTAGTGAACGGCGTTGCTGGAAACACAGTAAGCTTTCAAACGTCCAAATACCGGTAAGAGTTTTCCATAGGTATTTTGAGAGAGAGAGAGGGAGAGAGATAATAAATAACTGGTTTTTTGTAGACTGTTTATATTGCATAAAGTGAGTTTGAGGATATTAATTGGAAATGGTTTCTGATGTAATGAGACATACTTAAACATTTTAAAGATTGATGACATCTGCTAATCCAATGAGAAATTTCTTAATGAGATACTTTCTACCTCCTGTATTATGCAAAATGAAATGTTTATATTAGTGAACGATAATATAACTCTCCCTATGTGTGCTGGGGAATAGCTATTTTACCACTAGGCCATGAGAGAAATAAAGAATAGAACAGAGAGAGATTGTTTTATAATGACTTGTGTTTGTACAGTGCCTAGCACAATTAAGTTCTCTTCAATTGCTGTGTTCCTATGTACCACAGCTTTATACAAAATGACGTAATTAAGACTGGTTAAAGATGCTGTTTACAAAGATACGTTATTAACATTCTAAAAGAACGTTCAAATTATTTCAAGTGCCAAAAATAGTTCAAATAGCTCATATCAAGATGCCGTACTGGAGGATAATAGAGGAGAAAATTATTTTCTTAGGAAAACAGTGTTATGAAAAACCTTGGAAGCAGGATTGTCTGTGTAATAGTTCCAAAATGCGTTGTTGGGAGAAAATGTCTTCAGCAGTAAGAGGAATGTTTTTAAATGTTACTTAGCATTTCCACATTCACAGATTTGGCAGTCATCCCTTCTTCTATTTGCATGTAGCAAAACTCTTGTTTTGAATTTGACCTGAATGTGCTTGATTATCCTGAAAGATCATTTGTGTAATGTAAAGTTTTGCTTTTTTTGCAGTTTTCTGCTGACTGGTTGAATCAAGTGTACATTGTGGTGAATTTTGTCCCATTTTATTCTGCCTTACTTGATTTGCTTGTGATTTTCAGTCAAAATAATTCCCTGATTAGGGGAAGCGGTGGAGGATGAGGGTAAAAGCCATTACACTAACAGTAATACTGCTGCATCTTGCAACAGGGACCATCAAACCTTATTTAAAAAAAAACCAAAAAAGCCATTATAAGCCATTAAAGAGGCTGGATCTTGAATCCAGTCTTAGTTCTGCAAGTGGTTTGTGGTGGTGACATTGGGAATCTGTTTCCTCTTCTGTAAAGTGACATTTATGAGAGTATAGTTTTCTGTAGGTCTCTGTGCAAAAACAAAACAGAAGAAACTTTGAGACTTGTGATTTTTGATTATAGTTATCATATAGTTCCCAAGAAACCAATGCTTTAGCACACTTGTAGTACTTGCCATATGGAAGTAAAACAGATTTAATGGAAGACATTAGGACATTTGGGAAACAGGAAGAAAGAAGTTAACATGAGTGGAGAATACAAACATGAAGAGCATGGGGCAAGCAACCAGCAGCTATTTTCTGTTGAATACAAATATTTAAAATTGTGAGATTGAAAAACTCAGGGGCCTGAGAGAAGGTAGCCATTGCTCTATGAACAGATACAGAACTTTTCTAGCTAACGTGAGTTTTCTACTGAATCTATCTAGAAGCTATTTTCATACGACGTTTCCAACAATACATATACCTGTGTGTTCCTGCTTGCATGTGTGATATGTATGTGATGGTCTGAAAACATTACTGAACAATGCTGTATGGATCCAATGGCACTACCTTAAAATACATATAACAGTAGGTTATCTAGGTCTTCAGCGTCTGACTAAAACAGTAGCACAGCTTGAATTTGTGGTCACATCTAGTAACAGAAGTGTATTTTTTTATATACCACTAACTTATTTTAAGAAATTCTAGCTTTGCTGCTGCTGCCTAGCTTGCTATTTTTAAACGGCATACTTTGAAGGCTGTCATTGAAACCACTTTTGGGTTTTTTTTTTTTTTGCAACCCTAAATGGAATTACAGTCAGCATTGCTTTTTAGACAGCGGCATTGGAAAGACCAACTCGTTCCAGTAAGACATGCTTGGTGCCATGCAGAAGATAATGAAAGGAAGAGGAGGGAGAGTGATAAAGTGACTGAGCATGCAAGGAAGATTTGTAGTCTTTAACTTGATGTGGATGAATGACTTGTGGCTCTCCATATTTCAACTTGATATATGAATGTCAACACCTTGGGAATAGTTTGGGTACCTGAACCATAAAGCTAGGAAATTCAGGTTATTTTCTATACTGTACTTCCATGTCTTTGTAGGGAACTGGAGGAGAAGTCTATGGGCTGAACTGCACAAAAGTGATTCTCTGAAACTCTGCAAAGTGCATACTATGACAGATTTGTATAGGTGATTTACATATCTACTAGTTATAAATATTTCATTTTTCCCCTCTGTGTTTAATATACTTTAAAAGCTTTATGGAATAAATCAAGATGTTGAGTATATGTACTGATTATAATTGAGTCTTGGTTCTTTTGTCATAGTACAGATTTCAACTATTTTATCAGATGTACTACCGATTACATGTAATGGAAGTAACTCTAAATTTATGATTTTATTATATGGATGTAAGACAGCTTAGTTTTTGAGATAGTATCATTTTTGTCTTTTTCTTATCCTAACTCTGGAAGAAGTTCATTTTATTGCTCTGAGGATGTTATGTAGTAAATGCCTTCCCTTGAAAATACTGAATTTGCTAGGTTACATGCTTCATAGTTTCTCCTGAACAGTGTACTGCTTAGTTTCTCTTTTAACACAAAAGTAATAGTCTTTAAGGGTCAGGGCCCAAAAACAAAAGCTAAAATTCTATAGTAAAGATTTTACCTTTTGGATGCAGAAGTAGGTTTTCCAAAATAGGTATGTTTTTCTGAAGCCTCACAATGTAAAGGGACATTGCTGATTAGAAATGAAGTTACAATTCGGTGAACTAAAAATTACTGCCCTGCAAACAGAAGAAAAGTCCCTCAAAATGACAAAATTTGTTGCTTTCATAATGTCTTCATCACTCTCATTTAAGAAATAGAATATAGGTGTGTTCATTTCAATAAGAAATTCATATTATTATTAGACTAGAAACAGATGAAACTGAACCTGTGCCTCTGAGAGTAAATTACGTATTGTTACTGTTCATATATAGATGCTAGTTTGGGTGTAAGCCATTGTAAGAAAGGTGATAGATAATTTGCTTCTAAAGTAGCTTGTGTATCTCTTACAAAGGTTGTATATACATCTTCTGAACTAATAACCTTGCTGTTTTAGTAAATTAAAGGCAATCTTCAATATATGCCCATACTTTTCTAAATATATTGTTTTCTCAGCAAGTAAAACACTGTTATCCAGAAAGTTTATTATTATTATTATACTATGAATGGAATCCAATCTGTATATAATCCCCTGAGAGTAATGAGTAGCACTTCTAGAGGCAGGCATTCATTAACAAAATATGGATTTAAGAAGAACTTGAGATGAAGAAAAGGTGCAACTTAGTTAAAGATAAAATATTAAAAGGAAGAGCAAAAAATGAGTTTTCAGTCTTGTGATGCCTATATTAGTTGCTAATGCAATTCAGTGTTGCAGTTTCTTTTCAATTTAAGACAGACATTCATCAGCTTTTATGTAAATGTTACCAGAGAGAGTTATTTTGGAAAGGAAAGACAAAATATATTAAGAAGCCATAAAACAAAGATGGCCTGCTTTCAGTATAATGAATCAGAAAATATATTGCCTTTTTGTTAACTTTTTTTTCTATTGAAAGTATTTAAAAAGAAACAGGTTATCATTAGCTAAAGCTTACTAAATCTTATTGAATGTTATAGTTTAACCTAGATAGGGTAAACAGATCAATGAATAATGGAAAAAAAACCCCAAACATAAAAATTGGAGTGTAGAACATCAAATACAGCATGGCAATTAAAAAAAAAAAATTTACTTTTGTGTTATATCACTTCACCTGGGTCTGGAGCTAACAGAGAGTTCATCTAATTTGCTGCAATTGGTTATAAACAAGGAGTCCATTTGAAGTAGTAGTGTTGCTTTTGGTTTTGAATTTTTAAAGTAAAGATGAAGAAGGCTCCCTGAAGATATTTCTTTCTTTATTAAGAAAGCCAAGGGCTTTTTGGAGAAGATGTTCTTTTCAGGGTGGTTTTTTGTTCCCCACTTTGTACGTCTCAGAGCACACTGCAGCTTCTAATGAAAAAATAATGCAGTTCATTAATCTGGAAAAACTTCTGAAAGTAGCTACATTCTCACAGTATTCTGGGAATTAGTTTGAACATAATTGGTTAGATGTCAATATTAAAAAGCACTCTAATGAAAAAGGAAATGCTCAAACTATGATAGTTTGCTGCTTCTGATGAAAAATTTAATGAGGCTGAATAATTACCTTTTCTCTCTTCTTTCTTCCCAATCTGCCATGTCTTTCCCAAGCTCTGCTTTACATTTATTGTAAATATTTTAAACAGTAGGATTTCTATCACTGTAATTGAAAGACTACACTATTGTCTGTGTCGCACTATTTTATAGCTAGTTTGCCTTTTTCTGTAATCCTTTTTCCCGTCATGACTAGATTACTCAAGAAGAGTATTTGTCAGTTGTCATGCCCCTCAGCTATCACTTAGCTGAACTGCATTTAGTGAACTCTAATCTTTCTTGATAAATCAACCTATTAGCAGCACAGTATCTGCCATTTACATAATGGTTACTCTAGTTGGTTTAATGTGACTTTTATCTTCTGACTTCAGGTTGAGAATTACTTCCTTCTGAGATGTGATCGTTGCCCAAATACATATACTCTCCAGTTACTGATTTGACTGTTAATCACTTATTTAATAAAGTTATGAAGCACATGGAAGTTGGGATTTTTTATGGGGAACCTATTTTAAATAAAAAAACACCAACACACACACACACAGACACACACACAAACAGAAAAGCCACAAAACCACGTTATTTGAGTGGCAGGCCTTTTCTTCTGATAACTAGGTTGCCATATAGTATCAGTTTGATACGATGCACACTTTTCTTAAATGTTTTGAATTCTAGGTGCAGTACAAATAGATGAGAAATGAAACGTTCGGACTAGTTCTTTAAAATGCAGTAAGTTTTTGTATATACAGAGATTTTAATGAGTTTTCAAATCTATCATCTATGATTTTTTTTTCTTTTTGCTTTTTTTTGGTAGAGATGATTGTTATCAGGTCCCTATCCCAATTTCTCACATAACTTGTATTAGCTCTTCATATCCTACCCCTTTTCTGTCTGAGTGGGCTAATGGATGCTGTATGAGATGTTTGTCCCCATACAGACCTGGGTCTGTATTAACTGCCTGTTCAATAACTGCTCAGTATTCTGGAGAAGAAACGTGTTCTTACTGCCGTAGGCCCCTACCTGCCACAAGAAATGGTGGTTCACCTTTTTGTGATGTTGTATTAATGCACTTTCAAGAGAAAAATGAGAGACACAAAGAGGGTCTTATTTATCTCATGCTGTCAACATCTAAGAATTTTTATCAAAGATGAATTGAAAGTAGAAGACAAAGCCTGAACCATTTTGGTGCTTTTGTTAATGATATTCTAGGTCTGTAAGTTACAAACCCTGAATATCAGTCACACCATGATGGCGATGCAAAACTTCATTTTAATATTCAGCTGCACTCCATAGAGAAGTTTGGTGCTTCAGAAGATATTTGCTGCTGTTTCTTCAGAGCCTGCGGCCTCGAAGATGACCTGGAATGCCAGATTAGGAAATTGATAAAGCTGTCAGTGACTTGCTGAGCTCTACTTCCCAGGCTATGAGCCACCTTGTCGCATGTAGCACTCATGATATCATCAAATATGTGACATTAAGAGATCACACCTTTCTCCTCACTTCATAAGAAGGTTTCTCATAAGAGAAACTTTTAGTGTAAGCTTAATAAGGAAAATATGACACATATCTACACAATCTCGTAACAGGAATTTTTGCTTTTTCCCTAATTCCATTTAATTTAATAATTCTGTGAATTTTCCCTTTTTATCATGGTCAAGACAGAGGCAAATCTGAATCTTTCTAGCAGGACGTTTAGTGCAAATCTATTCTCTCACTATACAGATCGTAATAACAGTGTATTCCTGTGGGATTTTTTCCATTAAGAAAATAAAATTTCTGGGTCCAACCTTATATGCATTTAGCTCCTGTGACTTTAATGTCATAACTCAAGGTAACACTTCAACAAGTGCTCAACATCAATTCTGGAACATAAGAATCACAAGGTAAAAAAGCCAGCAGTCTTTTGCCCCAGCATAATTTTTAGGTGTTTACAGAGAAGACACCTAACGAGTATTTTTTATTTTAACTAGAAAATGAAGGCTTGGATTAAAAATATATAAATGCAGCTTCATGTTTATTGGATAAAAGGGGGAAATATTCTCCCTGAGAAGTTCCTAGATGTTTCTTTTTGCCATTTTAATTTATATTTTATGCTAAAAATTCATCTTTCTTCTTTAATGTGTATTTTGTAGTATCACTTTCTTCTTAAAAATATTAAGCTTTGTGCAGCTCAGTACACTGAGATTTCCTTTGGTATATCAGTTAAACTTTAATATAGATCACAGTGATGGGGCTTTTGCCACCATGGAAGCATCCTTAAACTTTTATTCCTTCTTGTATCAGGGAATTACACCTAACTGTGAGAGCAGCCTGTAGAGCAGCTTTCCAGAAGCTCATGAACTTTCATTTTCTTTTCGATTTTATTTAAAGGAATTTGTCTTAGTTGACTTCATTGATACAATATACATTCAAACAAAATGTCCAGTGTTGATTGTCTTGTGTTTAACTAGCCATGGTAAAACCTACTTTCAAAAAAAAAAAAAAGGTATAAAATGTGTGTCTTGATCTTATCTCCTTTTCAGGAGATTCTTAGCTATTAGGCAGATTAGCCTTTATGCTTCAATTAAGGAATAACACCTAATCCCTTGAATTAAAAGGAATGGAAAGCAGAAGATGAAATTGAGTTAGGTGGTACTTTGTTTCCTCTTGTTTTGGAAGAATTTTTAGAAAAGGTTACTCCTTTATCTTTCAGAAATATGGGCACCTGTTATAATTGATTCTGAGCATAATGCCAATGTAGTTTTAACAAGCAGACTTGGTAAACATATGGATACATGAGTTTTGGAGTAACATAGGTTGTTTTGGCATCCTTTAATTTTTCAGTTGTAATGAAGGATGTATTCTTTGGGTGACAGTTGGGGAAGTTTTGATGTAGATTTTTGTTATTTTGTTAGTTCCTATAGTTATTATACATTTGTAGTTGATGGTTCAAGATCTTATTTAGGAGTTCTTCTGGTTTATGTGCCCAAGCCATTTCTGTCTCCTTTCTGCATCTGCCAAGACCACTGTCTTCTATGGAATTGAAGTAATGAAAAATGCTACTTACTCATGTAGTTCTTGCCACCTCCAAGGTTCTTTGATTATGTGGAAAAAATAATTTTAAATTTCAGTGCAGTACTGGCAAAAAGGAATTCACTCCTTGTGATAGCAAAGAAATCTCTGAGAGTTAAACTTTTCAAGTATAATACCTGTCATTTTGAAATCTGGTAGATGAGTACCCTTGGCCTGGCTGTTGGCAACGATTTTGTATTTCAACAAGCTTTTCATTGCTATTCCAATTTCAAAGAATAGAATGTCATGTGTGTTTAAAAATAACTGGTCTCAAGAAAAGTTTCAAAATGAGAATATATTGTTTTAAAACCTACTTAATGGAAAAGCTTTCAAACTGAAATTTACTTCATAGTAGCTGCTTGTGAGCGAGGCAATTCAGTATGATTCCGAGTTTCTGCTTTTATCTGCTTTGATAATAGTGCATCAATCTTCAATGCTGGTAAAGACACAGAAATTACTCCTAGCAGCATAAAAGCAATGCCCATTTTAATTTTAAAGGTCATGCATGTGCAATGCCTTTTGATGAATTAGTAATCAAGTGATTATTTTTTTATAATTTTGGTTAGTCTTTGTTTTTGTTAAGTTTTAAGGTGATTTTATTTTTTCCAATTTAGTATCCTTTTATAGCTTTTCAGTACAATATGGGAAGCTAAACAATCTTGCTACTGCAGGGATAGAGGATTGAGCAAAATATTAAATGAATGTATGACCATTCTTTCAGCTCTAAGACTGCCTGCAGTTTCAATGCCATCCATCTATTCACAGTAGCTAACAAGACATTTTTGTAGTTTGTTTACAAACAAGAAATTGGGTAAGGCATTTTGGAATGCAATATTTCTTCTCGGGCCAATGCAATTAAGAGTTTCTTAGTTTGCAAATTATTAGAGTCTACTGTATTATTACTGATGTGCTTGTAAGAACACATTTCACCGGCATGGCCTGGTGCTTCTGAGTTTTAGAATATTCTTAAATACTTTGTGGTGATTAAATATAAGTAGCCTCTTGGAAATACCTATATCATTATAGTGATGCTATAGAATTACTTAATGTAGTTTTCATCGCTGAAAGATCTTTGCTGTCTGTTTCTCAGTGTCAGGATTTCTGACATGCTGATGGATTATTGTAATTTAGCAGATGGCCTTAAAGTCAATCTTTAATCAGTAAACTCAAACTGAAGGTTTGGAGTTTATCTGTTTCATTCTTAGCTGTGGACTAATAGTGGGACAGATGGATTCACCCTGGTCAGTGCAGTTGCTATATAGAGCACTCTTTGGAGCAGTAAATGTTGTGTGAAATACAGCTAGCACCACTGTCATTTGGGATTGTTGTGCTTCAGTTTTCATGTCATTTAAAATCCTCATTTATGAAAAAGACAATTTTATTCCACCTGTTATGAAAGCACTTTACAATTTTCAGGGGAAGCTCAACTAATTTCTAGTTAACTTTATCTAAGAAAAGGTGAGCATTTAAGAACAAATAAGGAAACAGAAATCTTCTTTATTTTGCTTTAAATATATTAGACATGGAGATTCTTTCATGTGGATTTTCAACTTAGTTACTTATTGTGTAATATTTTTATTGCTTGTAGATAACGACTTACAAACATTTGAAACAAACTCTAAAAATACATTCTTGAAAAATGTTGACAATGTCAAAAATTATATTTTAAAAAATTATTTATTTATTTATTTATATATACATTAAGTTCTTAACTGCAAACGAGATTTGTTGGGTTTTGGCCTTTTTTTTTTCTTTGAGAAGTATATATGTTAAAGCTGTCAATACAATGGTTGGTTAAAAGTGAAACCCACGGTACTATTAATACTGCTTTATCAGCATGTTGTTTTCATACAATATGTTCTCTTCGTGTTAGAGTAAGAGTACTCTGCCATTAATTCAGTGGATTCAGTGACAGGTTGTTATAACTGCATCTCAATACAGAGAGAAAATCATGATCTCTATAAATACATATCTGTCAACTAGAGCTAGCTTCTTCTCTTAAAATGTAGAGTAACCTTCCTTCCTGCCAGTTTTTTAAAAGTTTGCATTTTGTGCTTTGTTAGAAACAAAGTTTCTAGGAAACAGACGAAAAACTAACATTTTGCTGATCAAACCTGTATTTTTCTGAGTGTTTCCTTTTTAATACTGTGATGCTTTCAAGTATAAGCCTTAATTTCATCAGCATAGATTTTGAGTGTAAATTGGAGGGGAAAAAGAGTCAGTTATGTTGTCAGTTATTGTGTGTCCTGAAGTAACCTATCTTTCTTCAAAGCTTCTGCTGCTGTTTGTTTCCCAGAGGACAATGATGGCTGGCTGTCCCTGCTTGGAAGCGTAACTTTAAATGATACTCTCTTGACTCGTTCCTGGTGTTTAGAAATAATATTGTTTTATATAATGAGGAAAAAAAAAATTAAGTGATTCTAAAAATCACCTTAAACGTAAAATACAGAGTTTAAATGAGCCTTTCTTTCTGTTATTTTGGGCAACCTTCCCTAAGCAAGGATTTATTAATGGTAAATCATTTTGCTTTGCTTAAATGTGACTATCAAATGGTATAGTTAGACCTTAATATCATAGGTGAGAGGTCATGCTAGGAATAAGGCTAAATAATTTAGAGCAAAGTAGACTAATTATTGGTGATCGAGTAGACTAATTACTAGTAATGGTTGGATTTCAACTCCCTTTTCTTCCCCCTAAGTATGGTATTTTGGATATTCAGTGTTTTGAACTGCATTAGAAAAATACGCCATATGGTATTGCTTGTCTTTCCTGATTGGATGTAACACCAGCTGTTACTTTGCAGATTCCTGAGTAGATACTATAGATTTTGTCTGTAAGCGCTCAGGCATTCACTTACATATTTGTTTTCACCATGGATTGTCTGAAAATTAGATTATTATTTATTTGAAAATATGAAGGGTATCTAAGTATGGATATTGTTTAAAAGTAAGTGTAATTTCAGTTAGCGGTTTGAAACTTAACATGCAAAATAAAAGCACAACATGGTGTGGCTTTTTTTGTAATGTGCAGACCTTGCTTTCATTTTGTGAAGTTGCATGTGTATGTAATTGTATTTCTTTAAAAAAATTACAAATAATTCTCTATGGAGTCAGTTTACATGTATTGCGTTTCCTTGTAATATAAATGACTACATTGCGTAAACATTTCATGCTTGAACTCTTCATATTTATGGGGATTTTTAGAGTTACTGAACTATTTTAATTTCATTAAAATAATGAAATAATGTTTTTTCAATATAAACACTTGGTTATGATAAAAGCTGAAAGGCTTTTCTTAACACTTAGGAGTTTAGTACTAACTGGATCAAAATAATCATGAAATTGTTTTCTGTATCAGAGGTTGGATAGTATTTGTATTTATTTATTTAAAGTTTCCAGTAAATATTTTTTTCTGTTGCATCTTGCTTGTTGTGAAAGCAGAGTCAGCAGAACTGACCAGTGACTTTGGAGCGCTGGGAAGAGCAGGGTATTCCCAGAGTGACCATAAGAGCACCCAAAAACATGTGATGCAAAGGTTCAAGTCCAGGGTTCAAGGAAAGAGTTTGTACTCTTAAGTTGTAGCACATTAGGACGGTGTTACAGTACTGTGAAAAAGACTATACCCTATAGCATCAGCTTATTAGCTTTCTGTTCCTTCTCCTTTTCCCCCAAACTGGTGGATGAGAACCTTTGTTCCTTTCAGGTGTTTATGCAGTGGCCTTTGCTGTCGCTGCCTTCCAGGGACATGTGAGTTCCCTGACTGCTCCGCACCCACCATAAGGTGGGTGGACGGTTTCTAACATTCATAGTCATTCTAGTTGGATGGGTTATTGATGAAATTGCCGTTCAGATCTGATGACAATTTAATACAGTACATGATAACTGAACTGAGTGACCTTTGCTGCAATCGATGTTGGCCTTTGTCCCTGTTAAGTGACCGCTCAATTTATCTAACTTATAGGAAATACTGTGATTGCTGAATAAACTGTCTTGGACAAAGATATCCACCATTCATCTTGAAAAGGTTGAGTGGGCACTAGTAATCAGAAAAGGTCAAATGGCCTGATTTAAGATTGTTTAAATCAGTGCTCTTTTTCAGAGGTAAAAGTACATGATGTAACCAAGTGTCTAACTCCGGTATCGGTGAGTCTGGTAGAGGCAAACCAGTGGTGTAGAAGACTGTTTAAAGAGTAGCGCCCAGACTGTCAGTTTGTAAGTGCTAGACAGAACAAAATAAAAGTTTTAGGCTTGTCTTCAATCTTGACAGAAGACATGTAATTATTTAGTTTTATCATAAAGTTGTGTGGGACCTTTAGTATGCATGTAATTAATATTTCATAGAACCAGAGACAAATGCTTATCTTTAAGGAAAATTGGTAGATATTGATTCGTTAAAATGTGATGTTTAGATTAATTTATACAGGCTATTTTCCTAAGAGTTTCTGCTCTTGCAGAACTTACCACATTCAAATGGCATTAACTACCTCTTCTATGCTGAAGCACAAGATGATCGAAGAGAAATGAAGAGCAATCGATATGCATGCTTTTCTTCAATATATGTTGATTTAATCCATGAAGATTATTTTCTGTTTGATTATTCTGAATCTTGAAGTGTTTTAGCAGGAGATGATTAACCAGTGATGTTGTTCTGTCCTGCTTTCACTGTTGACCTGATCGCATTGGAGCATTACTTGTGATGTGTGCATACAGAGCGCACAGGAATTTACTGTTTACTTAGAATACCGTGTAGAATGTTGGGGATTTTTTACCACATATGGTACTTTTTCCCCCTTGTGTCATTTCAATCTGAAACAATTGGAGATCTTTTTTTTTGTTTGGTTGGTTTGTTTTGTTAGGTTTAGCTCTGTTCTAAGTCCTAATAATGGCTGGTGGGTTTAGCACAGTGACACTAACATTTAAATGCATGCAACCATTGTTTCAGAGTTGTGTAAGAGACCCAGTCTGTCCTAACATGAGAGTATTCACAACTCTTCACTCTAGGCACCCAAGTTAACTGGCTCGTTCCTGTAGAAGTTAGTCTGTTTGAACAACTGTTGAATTATTTCAAATCACTGAGGTAATCTAATAAGCATTTATTAATCTTTTTTTTGTATTTAATTAGGTAAAGTTCAGTGCGCGTTTCTCATAGCATTGATGCACTATTGCAGAGAAAGGCCATATGTGCATAGTTGTGAGATTCGAGTCTCCGTTGGATTGTCCTGAATTGACCTGTATGAAATACCCTGGAGGTAGAAATATAGCCACTTCAATTTCTTGTCCTTATCTTGGTCAATGATGAGACATACATAAACATACTGGACACTTTAGCCTGAGTTTTAGCATGTTTTACTTTTACCTTCACTTATTGCATCGGACTATAGTCATCATTCCGGTGTGTATACACATGTGTGTGTGTGTGTGTACATGTGTTTATTTACCCAGTGCACAGTGTGACTCGATTGAAGTTTCATTATGAGCTTGTTAACAGCTAGGTTAAAGAGAGTGTGTAGACTGTCTGCTTGTTAATTAGTTCCCATCAGCAAAATTATTAGCACAGTAGGTCAGAATTACTCCTGCCAAATGAAAGCTTCAATAATCAGTACTGTATCTGGGTCACAGACCAATCTGGTCAAAACCACTGTGGTTGCTTGGGCCTGGAGGGTGCAGGGCCAGAGTCAGCAGCACCACAAAGTTGGTGATACAGAATTGCTCCTCTATCACTGATAAAACTATATGCTGAACATTAGCGGTAGCTTTTTTTTTTAAGTTTTTGCTGACACTGTGGAATATCACCCATTGTCAATAATAACAATAATGTTCAAGCATGAGGCAGCAGCTTGCATAATGAATCATCACCATAGGAGATGTGTGAGTTGGAATGTTTTTTTCTTTCATAATATTGCGCTAATAAGGATCCCATCACAGGAGGTAGTAGCTTTTTATCATTCTCTTGAAAAACAGGTGAATGAGACAAATCAATTGGTACTGTTTTCAAGGTGATTGTCAGTAAATGTTTCTTTTAGATCTATTAATAACAGAGCAATATGGCAAATTCAAACTATTTTTGGCATATTAATAGTTTGTAAAAAGATACAGTAGAACATCTTTTCAGAAATCATAAGCCCTGACTAAATTAACCATGGATCCACAAACATTTGAGGTTGTTTTATGAGTTAAACATTGTAGATGACAAACCAACATATGATGGTGTTTAAACAGAAAACTATGCTGTTACCTGTTCAATTTCCTATGCATTTTTTCTTTGTTATAAATAAAAGTTCTTCAGAAAGAACTTTTTTTTGTTCTTTCTTCTGCATCAGCCAGTGTATTTTGGGTTTCCAGTTTGCATTCATAAGCAGTATTTTTTATGAGGCTTAAAAAGCCTCATTAAAAATAATGGGAAAATAATTATTGTTTTGGTGCTCTTTGATTTGCTTTTTGTAAGCTGAAGCTAAATGTTCCAATGACAGTACTATATTCTCCGGTTTTGCTCCAAAACCATGTTTATGGGTTTAAAAAAAAAGGAGAAACAAACAAAGATATTTTCAGATGTTCATGCATTATTGTTTTACCCAATTATCTAAACTTCTTAAATTTTGTATTTTCTTACTTTTTTTTAGTTCCAATGTATAATCATAACACTCTAGGGATTTTTTTCTTCCCCATTTATTACAAGTTTGTTGCAGTCTTGTAGCGTTATTAACGACATTTAGGGTAACATTAACAGCATCTAAGTTAAAATGGTTTTCTTTCATACTGTATTTCCTCAATTGCTGTATATATGTTTTCATTAACTGGTCTGGAATATATGAATGTGTTTAGGAGACTTCATCTTCTAGTCCTAAGATCTTATGCTTATAAGGTCACATTCTTTTAGAGTTGGCATGACCTGCTCTCTGATACAGGCTTGTGCTGCCCTGCTTCTTGACCTTGCTTTTGTTGCCTCTAGCTTTGCTTTATCCTCCTTATCACAGCGCTGAAGGTGTACTCTGCAGCTTTCACCCTCAAGGTCCTGTGGTGCTGGTGCTTCTTTGCACTCTGTAAAGCTTCGTTATTCTATTAGCCAGCAGCTTAGTGTTGAATGGCAAATGTGTATCACTCCTTTGTTATGTGTTGGGTTTTTTTCCCCTGTTAGTGCTAGGAATCAAGCCAAGGTCTCTTAAAGGACAGAGTTTTGTGCCCTGTGTCAAAGGGCTTGTGGAATTATTTTTAGCAAGTGTACTTCTTAGTTGTCATCCTCACATTAATCTTATTGCTCATCGTATGACTGAAATAACGTAGTAAATGAGAAATGTCTGGATATTAGTGATATGGGATAGAGCCATAGAACTCCTAACATACCAGCCCTTGTAAAAACCCAAATCTCGGGAATTGCTGGAATTCTTTTATTTTCTTGCAGGCAGGCTTTGCCAGGAGTTTGGTAATGGATTACTCTGATAATGAGTGGTACTGGGGGAAATAGCATATGCTGTAAAATCAATGAGTGCATAGTATAGCAATAATACACAGATCTTCTTATCCCTAAATGTCTCTTGCAAATGTTGCCATAATATTGTTTTAAACTTGTCTAGCCCTTACACTGCTCCTCAAGTAACAGTATTTAGTAAGTTTAAAATTTTTTGTCATGTTGGAATTCAATATCTGAGGTCAAAGAACTTAGAATATATATTAAGTGAATTCTTAGCCAAAAATAAAAGCACAACTCCATAGTGGGCTATGTGTTTGAGTGTCGGATCTCAAACCAGTATTTGGGCCCATTTCAATTTTCATGAGAAATGTGCTAAGAAAGAGAATCCCCTGAATGGAACAATCAAATGGGTTTGCCATGCCCTGTGTTTCCACTCTTATTTCCTTGACATTTTTCTTCCCTTCCTCAAAGCCTGTGCTACTTGTAGCATGCGTTTCTAGGAAACTGACTCTGTTGTCATCCTTTTCACTAATTTTGGACTTAATTACATTAAATAATCAAATGCACAGTTTAAATCTGAAAGAAAAGTGGAAACTTCAGAGACCAAAATGTTCCTAAAAAATGTGTAAATGTGAGTATCCAGGGAGGAAACCCACAAATTATGTCCCCACTGAGGGGAATCAGGTAAATGGCTCTTACATGTACTGGCCATACTTCTACATTGTCTATCAGTTGTATATCAGTTCTTCTACACTGTCTATCAATTCCATCCTACAGCTGGAATAAAGGACTTATCCTAAATTCACAGTTTGTATCTAATGCTTTTTCATATTTCTTCTCAGTGTATGGCCTGGTTCAAAATTTTACCCAGTGTTTTGTATCCCTCCCTGACCCCCAAGCTGTGGTGCTGCGAACCAGGACTTCAGAGTGGAGTCTCGCTGTCCTTGCCCTGCGCCCACGTTGACGAGTGGTGTTGGCTGTTGAGTGCGCATGGCACTGTGGACTCTGGTTCATCTGTGCCATTTTGGCTGAGAAATCGCTCAAAAGAAATTCTGCCGATGGCTGTGGTGCCTGTGCTGGCTGCATCAGCCAGAGCATCCCTCTCCCTCCCTCCCTGAACCATTACATAGTTGCATGTGTAACAACTGCCAGATTTGCAGGCTGTGTTAAGAAGCTGCTGGTACAAGGCATTAGCCAAGTTTTTAAATAGTTATAGTGGGCACTCAGCAATCTGTGAACAGAGTAGGAGAGCCCTGGCAGGGCATATTGCATGCTTTGGTATGAGCAGTAAATTGCTGCTTCTCCTGGAGAAAAAATTCTTCCATGCTGTAGTTGTTGCCCCCAGCTCTACTACCTCTTACAGAAATCGTAGGATTTATTGAGACATGGCAAGTAACTGCTGCGAGACTTCTGGCAGCAATGTTATGACATCTCCCTCTACCCCAGCTTCCCAAAATCTAAAGTCTACTCAGGGTGCCATTGGTGGCGAAGGTACCAATGACTGTAGTGGCAAGTGATCCGCTTTGTTAGATACTTGGGATGTTTGTACAAGTTTTATCTTCCTTTCTGATTTTAAGGTAGAATTCAGTGATATTCAATGACTATAAACAGTGGATTTTGGCATCCTACATTTCTACAAATACACAGCAATGTACAGAAAGTGAGAAAAATGCTGTCAAAAACTGTTCATGCCAATGAAACATGTAGAGGAGAAAGAGAAATGAGAAGACATTTGAGTTTAAATTCTGAGCAACCTATAAAATACTTCTTAATACTGAAAACATTATGTAATGCTATGCTTTCAGTTTTGAAATGTTTAATGTATGTATCGATCTAATTACAGACTCTTTTGCTTCATCACAGGATGACCCAAACCAGATATCCAAAAGTTTGAATGTAATGTGAAGCCAGTAATTAATATGTGCAGAACTCATATACAGGGGAACTATGGGTGTGCAACGAGAGAGGGTCAGAAGTAGGATGAAATAAAGCATTTGATTGCTGAAAGATAAACTTTGGATACAAAGGAAATCAGGAATTTGGAGATACAGAAAAAGAATAGAGAGAGAATGAGGAGGGTTAAAAAAAGTCTAATGAAAAATTTAACATGCAGTCTGTTGGCCCCTCAGGCTGCTAAAGAGTAGCTTTGCTCTGGTAGGTAGAGAAAAGAGGGATGAATTCTCCATCCCAATGTGTTTGGGGTTTTGATGTGGGTACCATGGTGAGGCAAATTCTTTTAAGCTCTCTTCATGGAGATACTGACTTGGATTAGGTGGCTCTTGTATAGAAATGATATCCGTAAGATATACCTTTTTCTACTGTAGTATAGAGAAATTCTTTTTCTTCGTGTTGTTACTTAATATAGAACTAACACTGTTGGCACAAAACGCCATCTATAGCATTCTGTGGTGCAACTGCATAGATAATGCAAAAAAGGATCCTGAAATTACTATCCTGATTACAACTTGTGGCACATAACTGGAGGCCAATAACTAGCAGTGTATCCCGGGGTCAGTACTGGGTCCAGTCTTGTTTAACATCTTCGTTAATGATCTGGGTGATGGGGCAGAGTGCACTCTCAGCAAGTTTGTTGATGACACCAAACTGGGAGGAGTGGCTGATATGTCAGGTCATGATGCCATCCAGAGGGACCTCGACAGGCTGGAGAATGGGCTGACAGGAACATTCTGAAGTTCAACAAGGAGAAGTGCAAAGTCCTGCACCTCCTGGGGAGGAACAACCCCGGGCACCAATATATGCTGAGACTACCCAGCTGGAAAGCAGCTCAGCAGAAAAGGAGCTGGAGGTCCTGGTGGACACTGAGCTGAACATGAGCCAGCAATGTGCCCTTGTGATAAAGAAGGCCAATGGTATCCTGAGCTGCACTGGGAGGAGTGCTGCCAGCAGGGCGAGGGAGGTGATCCTTCCCCTCTACTCAGCACTGGTGAGGCCCCATCTGGAGTGCTAGGCCCAGTTCTGGTCACAAAGATGATTAAGGGTCTGGAGCATCTCCTCTATGAGGAAAGGCTGAGAGAGTTGGGACTGTTTAGCCTAAAGAGGCGAAGGCTGAAGAAGGATCTTATTAATTCATGTAAATACCCGAAGGAAGGATTCAGAGGATGGAGCCAGGCTCTTTTCAGTGGTGCCCAGTGACAGGACCAGAGACAATGGGCACAAACTGAAACATAGGAGGTTCCATCTGAACATCAGTAAACACTTTTTTACTGTGAGGGTGACTGAGCACTAGCACAGGTTGCCCAGAGATGTTGTGGAGTCTCCATCCTTGGAGACATTCAAAAGCCATCTGGACGTGGTCCTGGGCAGCCTGCGCTAGGTGGCCCATCTTGAGCAGGGGGATTGAACCAGGTGACCTCCAGTATTCTCTTCCAATGGCAACTGTTCTGTGATTTTATGAATTTGTAAGCAATAGAAAAAGTATTTAATACTTTTTGATACTTCTCTAAATTACAGAAAAATATTATAAACAAATTCAGCACAATTGAAAAAAAGATAAGAAATTCCCCTTCATTCACTGCCATTTAAAAATGCAAAGATAAACTCAACAAAGCATTTTTTTCCTGGTCGTAAGGTAATATTGCCTTGAGAACATCTACCCCACCGAGCACCCTGGAGAATCCTCACCCATCTGGAGTCCTTCAAACCGTGTAGCTCCCCCACCATGTATGTGTGCACATCTGTAAATATTCCAGCAGCTTAGATGACTTAAGTTATTCCCTCCCCTCCAACTGCACACCTTCCTTCACATACCATGACCTCTGCTTTCACTGCTGAGGCTGAATTTTGCCTTTCAAGCTGAGAAGCCTTGAGCTGGTTATAAGGAAGGGGAAGCAGTGATTACTGCCACTGACTCCTTCAGAAATGCATACACAGCTAACCTGGGCTGAAATATTTGAATAAATTGTTCTACTGACATATTTTATATATATTTTATACATAATGTCTTGTACTCTCACCCATGGAAGAGACAAGGTTGTCTCTTCATTTCTGTGCTGTTCTGAAGTCAGAAAATGTCATTAGCTTTGTGCAGCGCACAGTGCCACCAAGCTCTGCCAGGGAAGAGGCACCTGGGCTCTGCTCTGACGATAGCAACAGGTTTTTGGTTCCATTGGGATATTCTTAGTTACTTCTACACAGATGGTTTCACTCTGAAAAATGATTTATCCAGCCAGGTAGTTATCTGAAAAATAATGTTTGGGTTTTTTTTTGGTTTGGGGTTTGGTTTAAGTTGTTTTGATCTGGGTTTGGGGTTTTTTTTCCCCCTAATCACCCCTCATACTGATTCTTGCTGAAGACCATTTTGCTTTAGCGTCTCACTTCCTTAGTGTTGCTCTGGAAATGTTGTTTTGAAAATAGAATACTGTTGGGTTGTTGTTGTTGGTTTTTTTTTTTTTTTTTTCCCTTTCCTTGGACCTGTAATGTGTACTCTCTAAAACTACAATAAAACAATATGTAGTTTCATAATAATCTTGTATCAGTGGACCAGGATTTTTTGGACACTGATAATTGAAGAGACAGTATTCAAAGAGACTAGTGATTTTTACATACCTACTACAGTTTGTTGTCTAAAAAATCCACTAGAACTGTTGAAATACGAGGGTTGTTTGGCTGTTGGATTTTTTGAATTCTTGAAGAATGCGGGACTTATATCCAGCAATTCATGCTGGAACTTGTGTGTTGTTCACAGAAAACCTGTGGACAACTGGAAAACCTAGTATTAGGTTTTGAACATCAACTTTTATCAGCTCTTGATAAAAGTTGGAATGTTATTTCTTTTTTTTGCATACTTCAAAGATTTTAATTAAGTTAACACTTTGACAGTTACATGACTTTTAAGTTTTTTAAAAAAAAAAAAAAAAGAAAAAAGCCCTGCAGTGGTGTTTGAGAGTTAGGGGGTGGGTTGGTTGGTTCTTTTTTTAGTTGCTTGGTTTTCATTAGTGTGTGTGCATAATGTAATTGTCTCTGATATGCAAAACATTCTTATTTTGATGGAGACTAACTTAGCTGTAGCTTATTATTTATTTTATATTCACTGCTAAGAAAACAGTAGGTGTTGGCCTATTTAGCCTTGGCTGTGTAAGTGAATGTAAAGTTATTCAGTTGCCTTTTTATCACTTTGAAATTAACATATTTGATAGGTGATACTCTCCTACAACTGCCATTCCTGCAAATGCAGTAAGACTGGTGTTGGTATCGTTGGCAAAGCATTGGTCTTGATCGATTGTTCTTTTGCCAGACAGTAGACTCTCATAATTTGAAGGTAAATCTTTCTTACTTGGGTAAAAATTAAAGCTTAGAAACAAATATTTATGGATCTTATTTTTTTCAATTTTAGCAATTGCTATAAAATGGTTCAGAATGAAGTTAGAAGTCCAGTGGACACTGGCATCACATAAGCAATAAGATTAGTTGGCAGTAAGCCCTCATCTCATTCTGTGACGTGGCACAACCTGGGCTCTTTAATCACTCTGAGTATACTCAGTATTGCCTGGCTTTTCACCCAGTGTGACTTGTTTCCAGTCAGTGCCGATATATAGCAAATAAATTGAAATGTGATCAGCGTGATGGATTGTTTAACCCACCTTTGTCTCTCTCTGCCTGTCTGTTGTAAAGCACATCTAACTCTCTTCGTTTGTAAACTTGAATCAAACCTTTGAAGTATCTTCCTTACTGCATACATTTCTTTTTGCTGTATATGCTGCATACCATTGTTTGTTGCAAAAAGTATGTCAGAAGGAAAATTCAAAAATGGGTATTTGCTATTTGGTAATTTGTGCTTTGGTTTCTGATGCTTTGCAAGGCACAGTTTGAATGCTTGTTGAAAGGGATTTTGTACAGCTTTAAAGGATTGCCTTGGAAAAAAATTAATATGCTTAATTTAAATTTAACCCTTTCCCTGTTTTCAGGGAGTTTCTGTTAATTTTTTTTCAATGTCGAAATTCAAAGAATAACAAAGTAGTTGTATCTGCAGTAGCTGCTGTTCTATGATTTATAAAGATACTTTTTCAAAGATGCTTTTTCAAAGAATGGACAAGAATTTGTTTTTAACTGTTGCAAATAAAGCAAGGAATATCATTGATACGTTAATTACTGAGAGAAAGTATGAATAGAAAAACATTGTTATTGTCAACCACAAAATCTTCCTTAAGTCCGTGGTCATTTTATTTACTGCTGATTTTAAACTGAGTTTAAAGAAGAAAAATACAGTTTATGTATACTCTGAAGGTAGGTGCTGTGTAGCTTTATATGTATATGTGTGTGTGTGTGTATACATATATGTATAAAAGTATAACTGCAAGTTGCATTTGTACTCCACTGCAGAGGTTAAGGTTATATCATTAAATTTTGTTTATATAACTGATCTAAATTTTACTTTTAACTCACTGTAACCAACTTGCTTCCAAATTCATTGGTCTCCCATTATCTTCAAGCAGCCCAAATGCTATTTTAGCAGTTGCTCAAAATTTCATACATGAAATGTACGTCTCCCCAGCTGCAAGCTAACAAAAAGTAAGCACATTCTCTATTTATAGGTAGTACAGCAGGTCTACCTTTAGATCAGTCTTAGCAGTATATTCATAAACTAAAAAAATGACCTTAGTATAAAGAGCAAACCATCTGCCACCTGACTGAATGCAAATAAAGTTCAAGAGTATAAATATTTGAAGGACAGATGTGACCTCAAATGTGTAGACAGCGCATCTGAGATATGGCAAACTTAGGCTCAAGTCCCTGCTTTGCCTACTGTAGCCTTGTGAGTTGAAAACAAAGGATTCATTCTCATTACCTGCTGTGGCTGGTCAAAGCAAGTTTCATGTATCTAGTCAAATGTTTTCTTCTGGATCTGAGATCTTCCTGACATGCATTAAAAAGTATGTGTGTATATACATATGTATGCATATCAATAACATATTAATAATAAGCTATATATTATATAATATCAATACAATAAATATATGATATTTTATATACACACTATTATGATATTATATAAAATGTAGAATATGAAATAGGCATAATATATTATACATATTATGTATATCACATGTATAAACACAGCAGTGCTTAATACATTTAGTTTCCTGACCAGTGCATTAGTTTTTGCTTGTAATTCATCAGCTGTCAGTGTTCTAATTCTTCTGTATGGTCATGCGTCTTTCTCATTTGTTTGTTTTAGATAGGACTAATTTAATTGCAAGCATTGTGGTTTGAAAGATCTGTTACATTTAGTCAAGTATTCAATCAATTTTTTCTTTTTAGTGAGATGTATGTAGGTGTCAGTTCTGTCTTCCACTTTGTTCCTTCAATATTCTTCTGTACTGTAACAATACATCATTTATCCTGGTAGCCTGAATTTTGGCTTGTGTCAGCCATCACTCTTGTGTTGTGTTGAACAGATAGGATTGCCTGTTATTGTGAAACCCTTCTCAACAATACTTAGTAATAGGGGCTGTCTTATCAGACTACAGTGGAAGCTCAGCTGGTGTGACTTTTTTGTTTCACAAAGCTCAGTATTTTAATTTCTAGCTCATTAAAAATATATTGTGATGGCGATTCTGACATTTGTAATGTGTTCTTTGTTAGTCTCTGAACATGCAATTCTAGGAAGCAAAGTCATAGCACTGTACAAAATTGAACTAGAAGGGACATTTAGTTCAGCCTTGGCAAGATTAATTTGTCTTAAATCTATGTTAGTAGAGGTTTCATGGTATTCATGGGCAATCTGATAGTATATTAACCGTCTTGCTATTAAAATGACTTCTTTGTTTTATAATGTTTTCACTTCCTAATGTCTAAGTTAAGTTTCGAGAAAGCAAATTAAATTCATTATTTTTGTTATTCCCACACAGTGCGACACTGTGTTGTTTTTTTTTTACTTTCTTCCATGAAGCAAAATTTTTCCTCTGTGAAGTCTGTTTTGCCATATTTATCTTATTTTTTAAACTACAGGTACCTTTTTTTTTTTTCCCCCCAGTCTTTACAGTAGGTTTTGTTTTCTACAGCCCTTGTTATTCTTACTTGTTTGATTCTGTCCAATAACTCTGGTAAAAAAAATCCTAGATCAGCTTTACTTGCAAAAGGTAATTTGATTTATATTTCTAAAGGTAGTTGATGAAATAACTCTGTCCAGAAAGTCAAAGAAATAATTCTGAGACATTTCAGAATTAATTAATGTGGTTTGAGATTTTGAATGTAGACCCAAGGAATACTCTGTTCCACCTCTAGAAAAATCTTTTCCGAGCAAAATTAAGTAATGTCTTAATTCTATTCCCTTTAATAAAAACATTTCATCAGCTTTCTTGTAGGCTTGACAAATTTATCGCTATTAGACTATTTATGGCACGGATCTTTTTCTCTCCCTCTGGGTAAAATCTCACAGCAGTTTAACAGAAGTTGTGGTTTTGACTGCCTGAGCTAAAATTTTATCTCTGTTTGCAATCTGTCTGTATTCTTTAAAAAATAAATAAAATGTGATGTGGAGTAAAAACCAATCCAAGACGATGGTACTGAGAAAACAATACCAAGCATAGTATTCCTGATTGCTTAAGACAAAACCAAAGCCAGGCCAAGTCGCAGTGTCAAGAACTGGCTTTAGGGGCAACCCTGATGGTAAACCTTGTTCCCTTCCATTCACCTCTAGCAGGTTTTGACTTTATATTTCCTCTAACTGTCTCTCAAAACAAAAAATCCAGAAAAAAAATAATGGGCAAACCCAAACTCTTGGTTTTGTCTTCCAGTTCATCCTGATCTCCTACTTGTCTGGTAAATGATGAAAATGAGCTAAGATAACAACATTTTAGGAAGCTGTCAGTATGCCTTTTTGTCTGAACTAAGAGTCTAGTGTTTAATGCTGTGTAACAGCAAAAGATGATCTTTTGTTACGGCAGACAACTGACTCCAACAAAGCACAACTGAGTGGAAAATAAAACTGGGGCGGGAAGGGAGACCAGTACATGCTTTGGATAATGCTGCTGGCAAGAGGAGGGCAGCATAAGCAGAAGAAGAAAACCATTCTCCTTGCTTGTTTCTAGAAGATATGCCTTTGCAGTACCTTGTCTTTCACTTTGTAATCCACCTTTTGTGGAAATGCCCAGAAATCCTAACAGGAAAATAAAGTTTATGGGGGGAAAAAGTGGAGCAAATGACAGTTAGATGACTATGGAGAGCTTCCCCTTTGTTGGCCACCATTTGCGGACAACAAAAAAAACTTGTCAGGAGGAGTTTTGCAAATTTGATTGGTATTGAGTGAAAAACTTGGAAGATTTATGAAAAATTTTGAAGAGGAATATGATGCCACATGTGCTATACTTTGAAGGATTAACTGTTTCCACTTCATTAGAAAATTAGGCAATGTACTACTACTCAATTTGGCATTGCATTTTAAACCTCCAAAATTTTATCTTTCAATTGCTTTATACAGTTAGCGTTATGATTGATTACTGACTATTGTATCCATCAGTGCTATAAAAATATTGGTCAGCTTTCATAGTAATTACCACAGCAGAACTAGTAAATAAATACAGCTATCCTAGTATTTTGAGTCACAGTACATGTGATAATCTCTAACAGTAATGTGAATTATGAAATTCCATAATCTTGTACAAATTATAAAATAAGACATGGAATACGCTTACTAGAATGAGTTGGACACTTGACTGAGGAAAAATGATCAGTCATATTAGAAAGTTGCATTCTCTGAAGAATATGTTTTGAGCAGCATGTTTTACTGTGAACATGGACGGGATCATGCTGCCATTATAGATAGTTATTAAGTAAGTAGAAATTACTAATTTTTTTCAGCAGCTGACTGCGAAAGGAGAAATACCACCTTGAATGAATTGTTTCCTTTCTGCAGCCTGACCTCCTTCTACTTAGATGTGAAGGTGATAAATCACTGACTGAAACAACAACAGGGATCCTTATGAATAACAACCTTCAGCTTTCTGCAGTCACTCCAAGTACAAATGACACAGTAGAAGTGTTACGGGTTTTTTTAAAATCTGAAATCTGCATTTTCTCCTAGCTAGGAAATGTGCCTAGATTGAAGGGAACCTTCGGTTGCCAGATTTAAGTTGTTTGGTTTGGTTTTGGGAGGGGTGTGGGTTTTGGATACAGGCATGTCATATGCAACTGTGTATGGACATAGGAGGAAATGAGAAGGTCAGACAGTGAAGAGAATTAATTGCTGTTGAACTTTTAGTTAATGAGATTCATGAACTGGCCGTTGTCTTTCATTAAAAAGAAAAAGAAAATATGGGGGGGTTGTTTGGGTTTTTTGGTGTTTTTTTTTTTTCCTGAAAGCTCAGGATTTTTTTAAAGCCCTAGTTTTTGTTGGCACTGTCCAGCCTTTTTTTTTTTTTTTTTTTTTTTTAGGAAAAAGACCCACATCTGCAATGAGAAGTCCAAGCAAAGGCTGGGAAATGGGCAGAAGACAGATACCTAAATAAGACAAATTGACAAATTTAACTTTTCTGAGACATTTATAAGCATTTTGACCTTACCTTTGTCTTCTGGTAAAGATTTCCTAACCTTTTATTTTTGAGGTTGCTAGTTTGAGAGACCTCTATTTTGTAAGAGCAACACCTGTAAGCCAGGCATGATACTAGAGGATGTCTGAGGTACATCTGCATTAGTGTTTTAATTTTGAACAGGAATGTGTTTTTTGCACTGAATTATGCATTGATCTCCATTTACCATGCTTGCCTTCACACTGTAAATCAGTATGCACAAATTGGTTTCCTTTGGGGGAAATGAAACTGAATGATGCTCTTTGGGAGTGCACTTGATTTGTCTCCTGCTCCTAACTGGAATTTGGTCCATGGGACCATGCCAGAGCTAGTCCTTGAAAAAAAGGGATTGCTGTTGCTACTCTGAAATTGCTTGTTTGGAAACCTCAGTTCTGCCCTGACAGTGTACAGGTAGTGGCTATAGGACTGGAATGAGGAATTCTGTGATCACTATAGGCTTCTCCAGTTTCTGAGATGTCTTGCCAATTCTTGCAAAGGTTTGCATGCCTACTATATAGAATGCATAAAATGTATAGTCATGCTTACTGGAGAACAGATTACTTCCTTCTTTAGTAGGTCTGAGTCGGTCTCTTGTCTTTGCTGTATGACTATTCATCTGTAATTATAGAAGGATGCCATCAAAGTTTGTAGACTTCTTATGACCTTGCAAGGTCATGCACATGGGTTGGGGCAATCCCAAGCACAAATACAGGCTGAGAGGAGAATGAATTGAGAGCAGCCCTGAGGAGAAGGACTTGGGGGTGTTGGTTGATGAGAAGCTCAACATGACCCGGTAATGTGCACTTGCGGCCCAGAAGGCCAACCATATCCTGGGCTGCATCAAAAGAAGCGTGACCTCGAGGGAGGTGATTCTCCCCCTCTACCCCGCTCTCGTGAGACCCCATCTGAAGTACTGCGTCCAGCTCTGGAGCTCCAATGTGAGAAGGACAAGGACCTGTTGGAGCAAGTCCAGAGGAGGGCCACGAAGATGATCAGAGGGCTGGAGCACCTCTCCTATGAAGACAGGCTGAGAGAGTTGGGGTTGTTCAGCCTGGAGAAGAGAAGGCTCCAGGGAGACCTTGTAGCAGCCTTCCAGTGCCTGAAGGGGGCTTACAAGAAAGCTGGAGAGGGACTTTTTACAAGGACATGTAGTGATAGGACAAGGGGTAATGGCTTTAAACTGAAAGAGGGTAGATTTAGATTAGATACAAGGAAGAAGTTCTTCACTCTGAGGGTGGTGAGGTACTGGAGCAGGTTGCCCAGGGAAGTTGTGGATGCATCATCCGTTGAAGTGTTCAAGGCCAGGTTGCACGGGGCTTTGAGCAACCTGGTCTAGTGGAAGGTGTCCCTGCCCATGGTGGGGGGGCTGGAACTAGATGACCTTTAAGGTCCCTTCCAACCCAAACCATTCTATGATTCTATGATTGTTTTCCTCCTTTCCTATGTGGAACTTAAATGTGGCTTACTAACCACAAGTGAAGGTTATTTGTATTACAAATTTGATTTTAGCTGCCTCTTTGGAATTCATTTGTTACAGACCAGTGTAAATAAGATGGGAAAAGAACTAGTCTTTCTAATAAAACAGTTCACTCACTAGAAACACATGTACTTTTAGTTGACCTGAAAGCATATGTAAATCAGGGGCAGCTCTGGGAAGCAGGTTTTATTGGCTGAAAACTGTTAATCGAAATTTCAAAGTGGTTCTGGGTTGTTGATTTTAGGTACAGAATCTAATCTTGTAATTTCTGCAGTATAGGATAATGAAGTAAATACTACCACAGCTATTCTCCATGCACAAATGCAAACAGTATTTAATTTGTATTAAATGCTTTTTAGTAAAAAGAAGCCAGTACAGTTTAAACAGTGTGAGCCCCAGCATCAACCCTTGGGGTACTGTACTTGATACTGAATGTCAGCTACAACTCGGGCTACCGTCTACCAGTCTTTGAGCCCAGCAGTCCAGCCAGTTTTCAAACCACCTAGCAGTCTGTCCAGTCCTCATCTTACTAATGAGAATACTGTGGGAGTCAGTGTCAAAAGCCTTCTTGAAGTCAAGTTATGTTGCACTGCTTTCTCCTCATGTGTAAGAATGATCTTCCCTTGGTAAATCTATTTTGAACCTTCATGATACTGCCTTATTGTCCTTCATGTGTTTGTGAGTAATTTCCCAGAAGACGTACTTCATGACCTTGCCTGTGACTGCGCTGGGGGTGGCCTGGCTTGTGAGTCCCTGGGTCTGCCCAATTGTTAGCATTTCTCCCATTGTCCTCCTCCAGTTTTGTACATCATAGACAGTGGCCTTGAAGGCACAGCAGCCTGCTTTCAGCACCCACAGGTAAATCCTCTTTACTTCTAGGGGTTTTTGTCTGTCCAATTTCTTTAAGTAGTTTCTAGCTTGTTACTCTCCACTGTTGGCTGTCACACTTTTTCCCAAACCTTGCGTTTATGGTCTGTGAAGATTGAGGCAAAAAAGTTGTTGAATTGTATCAGTCTTTGCCGTATCATCCTTCACTAACCAGCCCACATCCAACCCACATTTTCTTTGAACTTCCTTTTGCTGTTAACAAGGTATTTAAATGAGTGTGTTTTAAAGATGTTACATACAGAACCTATAGATTTGGGAATATATTCTGTATATAGTGCAAATCTTGTTTTGGTAATTTCTGAATGTTTTTCAGTATGTTCAGTCAATTCTACAATATTTAGCAGCTATGTCCAGCACCCAGCACTTTAACTGAACTTGAATATTAGGGTAATATTTCACTTGTATACCTCCTTTGAAAGGTAGATTAATATTTTTATGCTTTATTCCTTCTCTTATCATTCCAATCTTCTTTTTGAATGTCATGCAGATCTCATATAGTCTCTTTACAAAAGCAAATGCTTCCTAGGTGAGCATTCACTTTTCTTCTGGGCAGTAATATATTAATTTCATTTAAATTGAGTGACAGCTGCATAATTCTGTTTTCTTGTAAAATCCATGAAAATGGATGAGCAAGGTGCATATACAGGAGACGAATGAAGTTCCTCAGATTCTGAGCAATGATAGTAACAATTCCTTATTGGTATAATATTTATAACAATAGATTCAAAGGTTTTCTATGCATGTGTAAGTCAGAATAATAAGCCAATTTTTAAAGTTCCATTTAATTTTATCATTCTACTTATTTCAACATATGAAACTGGAGCAGTAAAAATCAAGCTTTCAGGGGGTTATTAGTGATTTAGCAGTGGCTGCACTTGACTTATACTGCTGCTACCCAAAAACAGTTGCACTAGAATCCGAACAGAATGATTTGTGTTAACCTTTCTCCTAATAAATATGTAAATAAGCCTGGGATGATTGAATCTGGAAATTAGAATACCTAAATATGATATGATAGATATAGGGATACTGAAGATTGTGTCCTTCAATATAAAATGAGAAAAGATAGCTGATTATGTCTGAAGGGGAAATCAAGACTTAAATCACAGCTATTTAAGTTCAGTGGTATTCTTTTCTATTTGTTTGCTATTTCAGTTACAGTGCAGAAGAACCAGCTTCTGGAAAAAATTGCAGGAGTTGGCCATTTAAGAAGATTTTTTTTTTAGGTTTAGGTGGGTAATTTCCTATCAAATCTGCCTGCCGGTATCTCATAAATGTCCAACCAGTAGGCCAGGTTGCTGTTACATGAAGGAATCGCCTGCTGGCGTAAGAGGAACACATGTGCTTTGCTGCTTATTCTTCCAAACACTCAGATATTCTAGTTTTTTATTTCAAATGCTGCAGAAGTAATACTGAAAAGGGGCCCAGCACTCTGCCCACCAACAGCCAAGCACCTGTCCTACTTGAGGTGAAGTGCAGCAGTACTTTGCTTGAGGGAAGGCTTCACACAGGGATTATAATTTGGTCCATGTAGATTTATGGTATCTGGGCATGGGCCACATGCTTCCCTTGATATTAATCAGTGGTTCTATATAGTAAACTCTTCATGACTGTTGGAAAGAGTAAACTTTATTCCAGCCAACTCTACTTATGTGCTCCCTTATAGACTTTCTGTCGTGCTAATTGCTAGAGAAGTGTCATTTTTATATTGGTGATCTTTGAGTTAACATTGCAGGTGGAAAAAAACCGCTTTCAGAAGTTGAGTGATTGTTTAAGCATCTGTCGTGCTGCATGAATAAATGTTCTGACCATGTGATATTGCCTGATGCGGTTACATCATAACAAAGAAAGAGCCCAGCCTTTTCAGGGCTGAAATTTCCTAGGCTGATGTCATTCAAAGTGAATTGTCATTGGTTTGAAAGGCAATTTGTATCCAGTGTTTATAGAAAAATCTGGATTTGCTAAAATAGTAAGTGTATCAGTGCTTACAAAAGGGAATGCTGTGAATGAAATATGATGAACCTAGTTAAACTATGCATATTTAAAGAGTATCAGGATCAATTTCAGTAATCCCTTGTGATATCAAGAATTCTTTTCTCTTGAACCTGAAATTTTATTTATAACCAGCACTGAAACAATTCTATCTATCATAGTCGATCCCAATTTAAGACGATTTGCAGCAGAAGGATGGAAAGGGGAATCATTAACACACATACACAGAAATCAATCTATGGTATCTGTTTGCCAGCTGACCTCAGGCCAAAATAGATTGAAGATGAAAAGTAGTCAAAAGGGAAATTCTGTGCCATTATCTAATGCTTCACCATGTCTTCTATTATGTGAGTAATGAACCTTTAATTTTGGATTAGCATGTTTACAGTTGCAGCTTGATGTTTGATTTGCAATTATACATGATTTTGATAAACAGAGATGGTTTAGACTGAGAAGCAACTGTGAAACGTCCATGATGAGTGTAAATATTATTTCAGTTCCAGGTGCAAAGAAACAGAAATAGGTTTTCAAAACTGGATGGTTAATCTTAATCAAAAACCAGCAGTAAAATATTAATAGTTCCAGCATTAAAAAAGTTGCTTTCAACCATCTGGTGGAAATTATTCCCTGTAATATTTGGACTTTTAATGTAAATTCTCATTTTGTCCAGTTCACCTACCTATTAAGAGATTTCAGCAATATGTGGAAGGATGATATGTTCTATAATTTATTAAGAAATTATCAGTGAAGATGATGATGAATGATTTTTAATCAGACATTTACAGGAATTATATATTAAACTTCATAGTTAACCATGGACTTCGGAATATTGAAAATCATGAAATTAATGTGTGTTAAGTGCTAAATTTTTCGCATGGTAGCTGTTTCTGGTAGTGACAATTGTTCACCTGTTTTGCTTCAGTGATCTTTCATTTTGCCCAATGTCTTAGCATTTTAAAATATGGTAAACTGCTAGTCATGGTGAGATAAAAAGCAAGTCCTCAGCTAGTCTTTTGACTTAATAGTGCCCAGTATTTTACTTTTATTGTATTGTTTTCTGTAGTGATATTGGCCTGTTTTAATAATTCTATATATTGATGGGAGGTTTTTTCAACTTTCTTCTGTAAGTAGAAAGCATGTCTTTTGAACATTTTAGTTAATACTTCAGAAGATGGATGTTTCTAGAGGGTAAGGCTTTGGTATAGTTACTAGAAGTCCTGCCTTGTTTTGGGGCAGGACTCCCCTTCAAAGTTTTAAAAAAAAAAAAAAAAAAAGCAGCAGGTTTAAATTATTTCCAAGTCGTGAGTAATTATTTGTGCCTCATATATAATACCTTCCTGCCTCCAATTTCAAAACGTAAAATACCAACCTACCACTAACTCTTTTTTTTTCTCCTGATCCAACTGAAAATAGACAGACAAACAACAATCTGAGTTTTAAATTCGGCAAATATGCAGGTCAGATGCGGATGGTGTATATCCCCCTAACTTCATGAAAGTCAGTTCTAATGTGCCAAGTTTAAGTAGCAAAGTGTCTAGCCCATTAACTTGCCCCAGAGAGAACTGTCATGGGAGGGTCAGAATTAGATATCATAATGTGAATGCACACCATTGAAAAGCCATTTTTTAACATGTTTTTTAACATTTATTAGCATCTAATAGGAACTCCAGCTGTAGATAATGTGTTGTCCTCTTGTGACATATATCTTCCCAGAGAGGATTTGTGCTTTCTGGTTATGTGGACATAATGTAGAAGAGTGCCAACAGTAACATTTCCTTTTGAAAAGTCATTGATATAGAATAGAAAATTCTTACCTCCCTCATTTTTGTTTTTATATACAATTAATTCTATATACAATTAGCACTGTTTGATCATTTTAGAAACTACGCTTCACTTTTTGTTTTCTCCATTCTGTTAACAATTTGTTTTCAAAAACACCTGAACTACTGTTCTTATGCCTGACCTTACATAAAATTGCAAATGAGATACCTGAAACGCAAGAGCAAAAACACTTTACCTTCAGATCTTGGACATATTTTAACGTTAATAACAACATGAACTTTCTTTGCTGCTCTTTAAATAAGTGCTTTGCACTAAAAAAATGAAAGGGGAAAAAATGTGAATTGCTACCTGTTGTAATACAGAAAAAATAAAAGAAGAGGATGAAGACAAGCTCTTCTTTGCAAGGTTGCACTCTCACAGAGCAAGTAATTAATCTTGACGGCAATAATTCATTCCACTATGCATTACATTTCTTCAGAGCAGAACTGTGAAGTCAGTGTCTTCTGACAGAGATGCCCAGAAGTCTCTCCTTAGGCTTCAAGTAAATTGGTGAAATAAGAAGCCAAATACTTTGCAAGAGAGAAAGCAAATGAAGCAATTTTGCTCCAAACTTGAAAGTCATCATGCTATAATACCCGCATCTTGTTTTCACATATAGCTGCTTATAAGTCCTGGTGATTTGTGACGCCAGTGTAATAAAGGACATAATAAAACTTTGAGGCTTTATTGCAGTTCATACAACATACAAGTCTGTGCCTACTCAGGATTCCTGTAGCATCGCTATAGACTGCCATTGGTGGATTCTGGCTTTGCGGGTTATGATTTGTGTGTAACAGCATGATATATTCCATACTGATATGTGTGTGTATTAAGCTAAAATATAATCGAAGTAGTTTGGCAATATTCTTATCTCAAGGTTTGTTTTTTTTTTAATAATTGTCCAACTTCACATTCAGCAGTGGTCATACTAAAGATACTGTGCTATAAAACAAAAATAAAATATCATTAACAAAATCCTTTGTTAACTTTTTCATCCAGGCGGGAAGATAGCTTTGTTTTGATTACGCTTTTCTAAATGTAGTTGCACAAACATCTAGGTCCATTGATACTCGTAATAGCTTGGGAGTTTTTGTGGTTTTTGGAAACCATTGGTGAAGACTGCATTTGTGCAGAGAGTTGGGTTTTGATTGATCCCATTTTTACTGAAGTGGATTACATTATCCTCAATGGCTTAGAGATGGATGCTGGATTTACTGATGTCCAAAGTTCAGGCTACTATTTACCCATTTCCTTCATGGACGCACCCCACTTTTCTATGTGTAGTTGCCTGTGCATGGCTGTTTGGAAAATGAAGTCTGTATCTGGACATTGTGTGCGTAGGGAGGCTAATATCGGATGAGATTTGGGTCAGGCTGAAGGGGAAAATGGGTTGGGAGGAGTAAGGAACTTTGTAGTTCAGGTCTGGATGCTGTACAGGGACTTTGGAAAACAGGGTTGGGAAAAACTCTGAGAAAGAAGAGGCTGGCTAAGTGGATCTGCAGGAGAGATGTGGACGGGGAGGCTGTGTGATGTGCAGCACCAGGCTCTAGGCTCGTGCCCAGCATGGATACAGGTAACCAAGGTTCTGGATAGGGCAGGAACAGGTGCACAGTTTTAATAAATGAATTGACATATTTCTTTGGTTTTATTTTTTACTCTTGTAAGTACATGTTGACTTTAAGGCCCAAGCGCACAGATTTCATTATATGTTAATCTGTATTTGATAATTATTAGCTGTTCTTTAGTGAAAAACAAACAAAAAAACCCCCTTCCCAGTGGTTATGTTACGGTAGTTACCACACTCATTTGTCCATCCTTTTAAAAGGCTCTTTCTGTGAATAAAAATTTGTTTACAAGAATTTAAAACCATTGGAACAGCATGGCTGCATGTCCTTTACCCCTGAAGAAAAAAGGACTTGTGAATTGTCTTATTAGTCCCTCATTGAATGATTGCAGCAGTTGCTTGACCTTGAGAGAAATGGGACACTGCCGGTGTTCTCCAGAGGCTGGTGTTATTAGTGTTGGCTGACCTCGGGGAACTGGGTGACCTCCATTTCACCTTCCAATCCCCCAACACCAAAACAAAGCAGTATTTTGCAACATAATGTGAATAAAAGACAAAGGACAGTTGTTTTTATGTATCGGGGAAGAGTGAAAGAGGCTGCTGTAGCTTTTATTAAAAAACACAATGCAATATAAATCCATCTTGTAACAAATAAAAAGACTATACTTCTATACATACTTGGACACTAAATTTCAAATTTAAGGTTTTCACTTGGAGGGTAATAGGCATAAACCTCACTGTATATGCTACAGTTATTGCTGGTTTTTAGGAAGAGGATGATCCATATTGTCTTGTATCAATTACAGAACCATCTTTCCCATTCCATTCATGATAGTCCATCCTATGCAACCACCACATGCATGCTGTTAAGTATTTACTTTATTTTTAAAATTGGTAGGTAACTTGTGTTTTGTTTTTGAAAAAGGAGCTGCAGTTGACTTGAAATGTTAGGCCACTATTATAAAATCCATGAATGATTCAACCAACGTTTGAGGAAAAAATATGTCTATTTGACTGTTGCTATTTTCAGTTTACTGAAAAAACCAATTGATAGATTCTTTTCCTAGTCATTATTGATAATGTTTGGGGTAGAAGCTTGAAGTCTTTCAAATTAAAAAGAAAGAGCAAACTCGAGCATGTTCTTTTTTAGATTTAACATTTTCGTTCACAGAAGCTTCTTGTATACTTACCTATGGGTATGCTTGTATGTATATATGCAGTGCAGTCCTACGTAATCACAGCATGATATGATCTAATGATGTCAACAAAAATGAGAGTAATTATTTGGACCCACCTTGTCAGCGGCAAAGTTTGATGTTTTTCAGACTGCTTTTTTTTTTTCCTTTCACTATAGATTCTCACTGGCTCATTTTTGGAAAATTAAGATTTCAGTCAGTGACTTAAAGTCATGCTTGGTTTGCAGCTGTGCTGATTCTGCATCTATCCTTAGTAAAGAAGATATAATAGTAATTATGGTGTTATTGAACATACCAGTCTTGGCCTCCTTTAGCTATACCTATCAGTCTGGCAGAACTCCAAAAGTTGTTCAAGGATGCATGGATCAGATTCTTGAGACATGCTGCGGGCAGACAAATGCTTACCAGGTCTTCTAGTGTATAACTTGGAAGTGTTGTGAAATGCCACGTGTCTGAGAGAGTGTCTCACGGCCGTATTTTCTCTAAGACTAAGAGGAATAAAATTCAGCCTTTCCCCCTCATTATTCTGGCTGAAGACCAAAGTAGTTGGAAACTGAACTCCAGTGGTGGGTTAAAGCTGATGCTTTGGAACAGGTGCCCGAATTTCAGACAAACGATGGATTAACACATGCCAAATCTGCTGCAATTGGATGTCCGGCTAATTAACACTTGCTATTTATCAGTGTATTAAAGAAACTTGATTTGATCCTACTGGTGGAAAACCTGAGTTACATGGTTATTGTTTAGATACAAGTGTCACTTTAGGTAAATTGGCCTTCTTTCACAATCCCAGAGGAGGAAAGGCCATGAAAGGTAAGTAAATCAGTTTGGAAGGCAAGTGTATGGTGGTGGATAATCCACTTCTGAAGATAGCTACCTCTGCTGTACCTTACAGTGAGATCTGAAGCCTGTACACCTCCTTTCCAACGTGCTCTAGGAATGGTTCTAAACCTGAATTTCAATAGAGCTGTATATGCGAAATTCTTTGAAACAGATTTCTTGCTGTGAAATAAATGATGTGTTGCAGCATAATGTATCACAAATATATTCCTGCTTAGAGACTTACATTTGTGATATCTACAGTCTGAAAGCTCTGATATCTGTTTACATCATGCCAAGATACTCTGGTAATTTTAATTGTATATATATGCTACATGTCTGGTTCTGTTTTCCCTTAAATCACACAAGCAACTTAAACTGCCTTTCCTTTCAGAGGTCAATGCGTGTATTGTTTAGAGTTCAGTGAGACGACAATCTTGTCAGAATATTGAAGCCAGAGGCATTTTCAGATTGGAATGGATTCAGCTAATCAAATAACAGTGTTGACTTTTCTGACACTGAAAAATTATGATATATTGTCGTATAAATTGGACCTTGGCTCAGTACTGAATAACACCCATAATTGACCTTGGATCATCTAATTTTTGTAGGAGTGTGTGAGGAGAAAGAACTCCATATTTGAGTGCAACTCTTTATCAGAGGTTTGGAAGGTTTACTAGCAGGTGGGGTGTAGGAGGGAAACAATTATATAATACTTTGGATCTATATATATAAAATATACTATTATATATTTTTCCATTAGTAACCAGTGTTTTCTGTTGTTTCTAATAGTTTAACCATTAGCTTTTATCATTTTAACCTCTGTCATGCAACTTTAACTCAGAACAAATCCAAGTTGTGTCATGGTCAAGTCATGAACAATCTATTTCATGGCTGAAGCTATGATAGCAAAGTAAGAGCTACATGTGTGTGCAGACATAAAAAGTCCTTTGTCATCAAAGAGATGGCAACTTTGTAGGTAGAAATATTGTCCGATCAGGCAGTCTAGATCTGCTAAATATATATGGGCTATAAGTAAAGATATAAGTGAACATGTTTCTCCAATAAACCATAATGGCTCTGGCTGTTGTTTGTTCTTACTTAGCTACATTCATGTTTTCTGTCTCACCAATCCGAAAGTGATCATTTACGTTAGAAAACTTCACAGAAACAACTAATGTCCACTGAGGACCTAGGAAGCACTGTGGTGATGTTCAGGCAAGAACTTTGTTTACTGTCAAGTGGCTTATTTTAGACTAAGTAGAATTCTTAACTCCGTATTTTATCAAATTGCAGAGAATAACAATGAGACTGTTTAACCTTTTCCTTAACAACTACATGCGCACATAGAATGAGATCCCGAATTATAAGCCATACTTACGCATCTGGTAACTAGCAATGTCAAGCTTGGAGTTCTCCATTCAGAATAAGAACACTAAAGAGTATTTAAGTAGCAATGAAACACTGATGTATTGGTTTATGTGTGCATCCACGTGATTACCATGAACTTTCAGTCTAAGCATTTTATTAATATTAGGAATAAGAACTCTGAGCAAGAGTGAACAATAATTTTGGCTCTACAGAAAGTAAATAAGAATTTCTGTGCAGCAGAGAGCTGGAAGACAGGTGTTACATACCTTCAAGGATGAAGGTACCCTAAGAATAGGAAGAGAGAATGGGTTGCTAAGAGCCCTTAGGATGATCATACTAACGCTTTCTCCCACAGCCAAAGACTCACACTATGTAGTATCTTGTTTAGCATAGTCTTACTTTGTGACAGCTGCACTTGAAATGCCAGTAAGTGATGTGAAACTCAGAAGTCAGGTTCACTGCCCTGCAGACTTCTAGAAAATCATATATTTTAAAACAATGAGAGAAAATATTAAAAGAGAAGCACCAATGTTGAATTAATGTTGTGTAAGGTTTTCTTTTCCAAATGCATATTTCTTTTTGGAGAAACAGCCCCAGCACAAACCAAATCTTTTCAAAGAGAGATCAAAGACAGTGAGTTGTGCTGAAGTAAAAGTGCTGATGTGCTGAAAGCTGCAGAAGGATCCTTGGGGTGTTTGGGCCTTTGGGTGTATAGTGTATATATTTTAAATGAAGCAAAAATAATTATCTCAGCTGAAGGATGTGCTTAGTTTTGCAAGCTATTGAGACACTGTGAGGTGTACAGATACAAGAGCTTGAAAAGGAGATCCAGTTGTGTTTAAAAAGAAAAATAAATTGCATAAGCTATTTGGGACTCTTAATAAATGACTCATTCTTTTCTGAAAGTCATATTTGATATGATTCTTGTTCTGCAACAGAATTGTGTGCTCTACAGAGAGAATAGTCTGCCTAAAAAGCTGAAGTAGAACTGAAGAAATAATTCATTGACCAAAGGCTATGATATAGATGGGAAGTATAGAATCATAGAATTGTTTAGGTTGGAAAAGACCTTTAAGATTGCCAAGTCCAACCATTAACCTAGCACTGCCGGCTCCACCACTAAACCATGTCCCTAAGCACCACATCTACACCTCTTTTTAATACCTCCAGGGATGGTGACTCAACCACTTCCCTGGGCAGCCTGTTCCAGTGCTTGACAACTCTTTTGGTGAAGAAATTTTTCCTAATGTCCAATCTAAACCTCCCCTGGCGCAACTTGAGGCCATTTCCTCTCATCCTATCACTTGTTACTTGGGAGAAGAGACCGACACCCACCTCGCTACAACCTCCTTTCAGGTAGTTGTAGAGCACAATGAGGTCTCCCCTCAGCCTCCTCTTCTCCAGGCTAAACAACCCCAGTTCCCTCAGACGCTCCTCATAAGACTTGTGCTCCAGGCCCTTCACCAGCTTCGTTGCCCTTCTCTGGACATGCTCCAGCATCTCAATGTCCTTCTTGTAGTGAGGGGCCCAAAACTGACCACAGTATTCGAGGTGCGGCCTCACCAGTGCCGAGTACAGGAGGATAATCACTTCCTTACTCCTGCTGGCCACACTATTTCTGGTACAGGCCAGGATGCCATTGGCCTTCTTGGCCACCTGGGCACACTGCCGGCTCATGTTCAGCCGGCTGTCGACCAGCACCCCCAGCTTGTTTTCCTCTAGGCAGCTTTCCAGCCACTCTTCCCCAAGCCTGTAGTGTTGCCTGGGGTTGTTGTGACCCAAGGGCAGGACCTGCTACTTAGTGTTGTTGAACCTCATAAAATTGGCCTCGGCCCATTGATCCAGCCTGTCCAGATCCCTTCTGTAGAGCCTTCCTACCCTCCAGCAGATCAACGCTCCCGCCCAGCTTGGTGTCATCTGCAAACTTACTGAGGGAGCACTCGATCCCCTCATCCAAATCATTGATAAAGATACTAAACAGAACTGGCCCCAATACTGAGCCCTGGGGAACACCACTTTTGACCAGCTGCTACCTGGATTTAACTCCATTCACCACCTCTTTGGGCCAGGCCTATGCAGCCGAGATCCCTTACAGTGCATGTGTGCAGGAGCGTGGAAAGATCTTATGTGTTGGCTTAAAGTAGTAAAATTATATGTCCTATTGTTGTATTAAATCTGAAACTTCATTCTACAGAAGTACATGGTTCCAATGAAAAAGGTGGTCCCCAGCCTTCCTTGCTACAGCCAGCTGCCTATTATTGACAGTCCCACAAGCCAGCTCTAGATCTTGTACATTTATGTGGCAGTGGGATGATGTAATGGCTAGTTCTTAGCTGCATCAGCCCACTGTGTAATTTGAGGTGATTTTTGGATGATCTCGAGCATTAACCTGAACCATGTGTGTGGGGTTTGGTTTTTTGTTTCTTCATTTTGTGGTGGTTTTTTTATTTAATTTCTGGTCTTTCTTATGTCCTACAACCAAGTGGTTTTTCCAAGGGCTTGGAGTTGGCTGTCCTTGCATTACTGAATATTCTTTCTGTTAAAGATTAGAAGTAAATTATTTGTAATATATGTAACTTTCTACTTTTGGGCTGAAATTGTTTAATGTGTAGAAAGCCCGGCGTGAATCAATAAAAGTGATATCAAGTATCTGTCTGATACTAGCAGTTTATCTATTCAGTGTCATTTATGGAACTCAGTTCTAAAGCCTACTTATCCAGACTTCTCTGCAGTGAAATGCAAGTGAATAATCTGGCAAATGGGATGGAGTTGTCAAAGTTCTAAAATTTCTAGGAGTTGTGAGAGGAGCAAAAGCTCAGGTCTGGGAGGAGTTCTGTAGGCTCTAAGAAGGATCAGACAGATGTTTTCATACACCAAGGGGGTAGTGCTTCACCTTTTGACATGGGTGACTCCAATGGCTAACTAAAGAGAGAGTCTGGGGATCCTGAGCTCAGTGTGGAGAGTGCTTTAGAGAAATACAGATCAGAGATGAAGACAGGTGTTAAGGATTGATATGTTTCTTCAGATTTCTGTATCTCCTGTCTTAAGTATTAATTATAGCTGCATGTGGGCATGTGTGTGTGCTTCAGCTGTTACCTAAACTGAAGATCTGAATCATAAGACAAGAATACCCCCGATAGAAATGTGGCTGCGTCTGAAGTACTTGGCAGGGTGAAGGGCTCAACACTGGTTACAGCTCCTGGATAAACTGGCCTGTGTGGTTCTTTTTCTGTGATGGCATAATGTCCATTTTTTCCATGTGGTAAAAGAATATCTAAAACACAGTCTGACTTAGGTGTCACAAATGTAATCACAGTGCAAAGAAAATATATAGCTTATGTGGTAGACTTCACCAGCCCTGTAAGTATATGATTTGTACGTTTAGAGACTAGGACACAGCCGTATCCTTAATGGAAGCTGCAGATACGAATGGGTGGAAAGCATTTAAGGGTTCATAGCATTAGCGCTGTACAAAATGGTGACCAAACCCATAAAACAGACTCCAAAACTATGATCCATATCAATCAGACTCTGAAAAAGTCTAATTGATAGAGTCTAGAAAAAAATATAGAAATGAATACCATTCTGTGTAGTGACTCCTATTATCCTGTGACAGCCAAAGTTGATGGGCGTGGCATGAGCGAGGTCCTAAGACTCTAGCAGTGAAAATGTTATACATATTTTATGGGACCGGGGGAGGTGGAAGTCTGTAACAACATCAGCCCTAGAGAAAGCATGAAGATGTTTTGGTTGCCTATGGAGCAGGCATATTGTCTGTGCAAAAAAAGAAGGCAAAGTCAAAGCTAACTTTGTTCAACATGCCAAAAAAAAGGAAAAGAAAAAGACAGCATAAAAAAAAAAAGAAAAGGTTTCTGTGATCAACAATCTCACTGGAGAAAAATGAGAGGCTTGCAAAGAATGAAATAAGTGAAAGTTTATAATACACGCTAGAGGGTGAAAGGATGTCTCCAAGGAATATAAAGCAACTGTAAAAATACAGAAGGAAAGAGAAGGATCTTCTGTTACAGCATGGTTTCAGGTTGATTAATCAAGAACCACATCTTCCCGATTTTCATAGCAATGGCAGGAAGAAGCTCTGATAGCATCATGTAAATCAAATGGCATGGTTAGGAATGGGTGTATACTGCAAGTGGTGGAAACATAGTCTGTGTGGCAGATGGCCTCATATTTTCAAAGGGTTCACAGGATCAAGAGGTTTAGGGACTGAATCACTACATACTTCATTTGGAAAATCCTCATTGCTTCTCTCAGACAAGATGACACTGGAAATCTTTAGGGCAACCTCACAATATTCTTCCCTTTGGTTTGCCCTGCAAGTTTTGCTCAATCCAGAATAGCAGGATTTGGTCTCAAGTCATTAGGAACAGATAACAGTTCTTTGTTCCTAACCCAGTCCTGAAATACATAATTTCGTAACACTGCAGCCTTTGAAGGTATGCTGACAATGTGTATTTGCATCCTTACTGTGTGTGTTCATTCACACGATCATTTTCCTTTTGATTGTTCAAGTTGGTACAGCAAAATGATTTCTGGAATTTGGGTTACTTTTCTCATAGATGCACTTAATTTGAATAAAGTCATTTGTAAGCAAAGCCAGGAGAGCTACCATCAGTCATCCCTAATATATCAGTAGACTTAAAAAGCCTGCAGCTGGAATCAGACTTGATCTGGTTGCTGATATATCTACTGTATTTGGGTCACAGTATGGCCATGATGAAGTCAAATAGTAAGATGATAGTGATAAGAGGAAGACTTACCTAAATACAATTGAAAAGATGGCTTATGCACAAGCCATTGGTTTTCTGTCCTTTGATAAATGCATGTAACTTTTTTTTTTTTCTTTTTTTATCCCAGGCTTAATCTGCTAATGGTCTTCACAGAAGGTGATTACTTTTTAGCTTGGTAGAGATTTGATTGGACTTGTGTTGCAACTGCAGTGAGCATAGCCTTTGGGATAGAGTCAGGTTGTCAAATCAAAATGTAAAACAGTTGTCTTCTGGAGTGTCTTTTTTGGTAATAGAAGTCTCTCTAGATTACTGTTGTGGTTTAACCCCAGCTGGCAACTCAGCCCCACACAGCCGCTCGCTCACTCCCCCCCGGTGGGATGGGGGAGAGAATCAGAAGAGTAAAAATGAGAAAACTCGTGGGTTGAGATAAAGACAGTTTAATAGGGAAAGCAAAAGCCGCGCGCACAAACAAAGCAAAACAAGGAATTCATTCACTGCTTCCCATCGGCAGGCAGGTGTTTAGCCATCTCCAGGAAAGCAGGGCTCCATCATGCGTAACAGTTTGGGAAGACAAACGCCATCACTCCAAACGTCCCTCCCTTACTACTTCTTCCCCCAGGTTCATGTGCTGTGCATGACGTCATATGGTATGGGATATCCCTTTGGTCAGTTGGGGTCAGCTGTCCTAGCTGTGTCTCCTCCCAATTTCTCGTGCACCCCCAGCCTGCTCGCTGGTGGGGTGGGGTGAGGAGCAGAAAAGGCCTTGACTGTCTGTGAGCCCTGCTCAGCAATAACGAAAACATCCCTGTGTTATCAACACTGTTTTCAGCACAAAACATAGCCCCATACTAGCTACTGTGAAGAAAATTAACTCTATTCCCACCAAAATCAGCACAATTACATACATTCAACACAGCCTCTTGTGCAGATTCAGTACTATCCTAGAGCTCTGAAGCATCTTTTAATATAAAAAAGCATGAGTGCTGATGTTGAGCTTAGATTTTTTTTTTTTGTTAGAGAAAATGCATATATGCTTTCTGAACATGAGGTTGATACATGCACAGCTCAAGAGTGATCACAGCACTACTGTTTATGTGAAAGCTGCACAAACAGTTATCCAAGACATGACTAATTCTCTTATTTACCCTTCTTCCTGCTCAAATTCAGCATTTTTAACTATGTAACAAGTATGTTTTCTCACCTTTTTAGTAGTGCTTGTAAACCATTGCAGATTTGCATTTTGTTTGTCACACAAGTTATAGAATGTTTTTGTCAAAGATTTAAATTGAGATCTCAAAAAGCCAGCAGTAGATGCAAGCAACAATGTTTAATGAGTACAGAAATGCCAAAAGGGAATGTTACGTATAAAAGAGCATTTTTGCAGATGGGTCTTCCTTTATTTAGCCTTCTAGGTATTATGTACTGATACTGTTTCTGGTTTTGAACTAAATGAGTAGGTCACTGTAAGATCTTAAAAATGATGGTATGACTAGTGATTTTAAATTTTTTTCCCAGTACAAAACCAGTAATTGATGAAGGTCTTATAATAAAAACTTATATAGCACAGCTACAGCTTTTTAAAATCTAATCGGATATCAAATCTGATATTAAGATTGATTTCACTGCCAATCTTCTGATGTTTGGGAAAAAAAAAAAAAGAAAAAAGAAGAGTTAATAGAATTAACTGTGGCAAGAACTGCAAAAGAATAAAGCTTGATACTTTGTCCATTCAAGGAAGGAAAAATTTAAAATGTGGTCAAAAATTCATACACATTGAATACTTTCTGAGTATGCTAGGTAAGTGGAATTCTGTCTCATTACTGCCAAATTTAAGATCACAGCTGGAGGAATATAATGTTAGGAATCTGGCTTGAAGGTTCCATGTAGCCACTGAAAATGTGACATGAAAATGGTGGCTAAAATGCTGCTATTTTGTGTGGTAATGTCATTATATTAATCAGACCCTTTCTGCATAGAGGAAAACAAGAGGAACCATTCAATTTGTAAGGCTGGAGCATAAAACATATACATAGAATCATAGAATCATTAAGGTTGGAAAAGACCTCTAAGATCATTGAGTCCAACCATCAACCCAACACCACCATGCCCACTACACCATGTCCCTAAGCGCCTCATCTACACGTCTTTTAAATACTTCCAGGGATGGTGACTCAACCGCTTCCCTGAGCAGCCTGTTCCAAGGCCTCACCACTCTTTCAGTAAAGAAATTTCTCCTAATGTCCAGTCTAAACCTCCCTTGGCGCAACTTGAGGCCATTTCCTCTCGTCGTATCGCTAGTTACTTGGCAGAAGAGACCAACACCCACCTCGCTACAACCTCCCTTCAGGTAGTTGTAGAGCATGATGATGCCTCCCCTCAGCCTCCTCTTCTCCAGGCTAAACAACCCCAGTTCCCTCAGCCGCTCCTCATAAGACTTGTGCTCCCGGCCCTTCACCAGCTTCGTTGCCCTCCTCTGGACACGCTCCAGCACCTCAATGTCCTTCTTGTAGTGAGGGGCCCAAAACTGAACACAGTATTCGAGGTGTGGCCTCACCAGTGCCGAGTACAGGGGCACGATCACCTCCCTGCTCCTGCTGGCCACACCATGTCTGATACAGGCCAGGATGCCATTGGCCTTCTTGGCCACCTGGGCACACTGTCAGCTCATGTTCAGCCGGCTGTCAACCAGCACCCCCAGGTCCTTTTCCTCCGGGCAGCTTTCCAGCCACTCTTCCCCAAGCCTGTAGCGTTGCCTGGGGTTGTTGTGGCCGAAGTGCAGGAAGAGCATCAAGGAGATGTTCAGCCTGCCTTGCAGGAAGGGCTTAAATGAAATTGCTTAATTTACTGGAAAAGTGAAATTAGAAAGAGAATGTGTTTTACTTTATGCTCCAACACATTTAAAAAAAAAATCAGAACAATTTGTGCAAAAAGAAACAGCTAATAGTAGGTGAACAGATAGATCGGAGATGGCAAAAAAAAAGAAAAAAAAAAAATTGGCAACAAACAGAAATGGAGAGGGATACTTGGAAACAGGTTTCTAGGTGCCATACCAGTAGGAGCAGTTAGGGTAAAAGGCCTAATTATTTTAAGAAAAATTCAGAAATTTCAGAAATGTTTTAGGCAAATGAAAGATTTGTGTAAGAGAATACATGAGGTATTTACCTTAAGCAGCAGAGCTTTGTATTTACTGGCATTCCTACATCCCTATATTAGAAGGATATTGCCAAAAAAGACCAAAAGCAGAAAGAGAGAAAATTGTATCTATCTTGCAATGCTGTCCAAACCGCTCTGTAAAAAAAAAATTCTACTTGTACTATCTTCCTGGCTTGGATGTACGGACCTGTAGAAGATATGGTTGTAATTGCAAATTATACAGGAGAGGTGTTCTGTCCTTTGGGCCAGCCTTGTTCGGTTGCTTTTTTTTGGTGCACTTCATGCTGCGTATGCAGCCTGCTGATCCCTAATAGCACCTCAGCTGTGAGACCATTGCAGCCTTGTGTGTGGAACGTGTGCCTTGTAGAAATAACTATTCTGATTGCAAAAAAGGAAGAAGCGAAAGATATAGTTAAAATGATGGCACAAATGAGCTTGTTTTCAGCTCTCTTACCCCCTTCTTGTCACAGAATGAAAAAAGAATTATTTTGGGAGTCAAGCAAATCTGCCCCTATCTAGAAGAAACAAATTGTCATTTGAATGTTGTATAAATACGTCAGGTTTTATATTTTGTGGATTTTGAGGGAATTGGCAGGTGAGAGAGGCTCTCAGCTTCCAACAGTGCTCTGAAACAGAAAATTTTCCCCCCACTACATCTTTTGTCACTGCCGTGCTGATTGCTACTGTACCCACTCAGACATGACCAGAATCCCAACATGTCTATCAGCAGCACTTTTTCCAAATAACTGTATTTGCCTCTGCTTTCATCTTCCATATAGGCTAAGCCATAGCACCAGATAGAAATCACTTGTCAAATATAGCAGCACTTACTATGCTCTGTTTTGTGCCTCTCTCCTTTCCCTCGGGCAAAGGCTGTGGCTGCTCATTTACAGCACTGCTTCTTGAAGAAATTTTGACCCCCTAGAAAGGCTCTACACATCAGAAAATCACTGCCCAGCTTACCAAATGAGGCAGCCCTTTCTGAAAGGAAGATTACATTAGGAATTGCAGAGAGCATTGAAGACACTGGTTCAGTGCAGTGGATTTGTCGCAAGGCAGTTCTCTGGCACGTTCCCTATTCTCTGTTCCTCTCTGTAATCTCATCTGCTCAACAACTTCAGCCATCATCCACCACAGCCATGCTGAACGCTGCCTCTCACTTCTGACCCTTCTCACTCCGGCTCTGTCCCATTGCCTTTTGCATTTTCTCATTGATTTCTCAGAACAATTTAAGCTCATCCATTCCCTGGCAAGCTAAGCCATGCCCTGCTATCCCAACTAGAGGTTTCTGATCCCTTCCTTGATCCCGATTTTTGTATCAGTATTGCCTTATTTACCCACTTTCCCAGTATCGCCCCCTTGCTGAGTTGTATTTAAACCCATTAAATCGCATGGTGACAGGAATTACATTTTACACATTAATTTTATACTGCATAAACCCAGAATCATGAAGCTGAGAATGACTTGGGGCCCACGTGCATCGTGAGATGATGTATTCCAGTACTTCGTTACCCTTTCCACAAGAAGTTTTCTTCCTAAAATCTAACCCGTATGATGCTGCATTTTAACCAGCCTCCCTCCCTCTGCTACTGCTCATATCGCAGATACGAAGAGTAGTGGCTCATCCTCCCTGCCTTCCAAGCAGCCTGTAAAGGTTCTTTTTCCCTCCTGTGTGGTCTGAGTAGACCTTCTAAAAACTGCAGCAGTATAAGCAATACACCACTACAGTAAGTCAGCAAATCATTCATTAATGTCAAGAAATAGGTGGAATTCTGTAGAAAAGGATTTTATTTTTTTTTAACAACAGTATTTTCATCATAAGAAATGTTACCATGACTGTTTTCTATCACGGTATTTCTTTATGTATCTCATGATACATTTTGCTTCGGCTGATGAGTTTTAAAAATCTTGGATTTATATTTTACCTTCAAGGTTGTATAATAGGCATGAAATGTCAGATGAAAAAATCACACCTGTTTCCCTATACTTTTATGGTTTCTGCACTACAGATTGTACAAAGTTCTTGTGTAAATAGGCTTAAGTAATGCTGTAAGCAAATCAGTAGATTACTTATCCTTTAAATTCTTCTTGTGTAGATTAAATATCAACATTTCTTTATGGTTCATAGAAGCCACTAATTAAGTAGTAAGCTAATAACCTCAGAAATCTGTTCTGTTGCTCCAACAGTCTCTGACTGTTGCCAATTACAACCCAATTAGTCCCTGTTTTACTGTCAAAACAAATTCATGAAGTGTTTCTTCTTAACACTGCTCATATTTTTGATAGTAGAAATTTCACTGGGATAGAATAGAATGTCAAGTTTCTTTCTCTTTCAGAAATCAAATATATCATAACTGTTAATAATTTCCCACATATACTTAAGTGAAGCACAGAGGAACAGTATTGTAATTCTTTGACAGCAAAACTAACGTTGCAAAATAATAACTGAAAAAAATATAAACTTAAAAACAAAAGTGCTGTTTTACTCCAAAGAAAAAAACCCTTCTTCAGACATAACAATCTAATTTATTCAGTCTATTTATAAATTCTTTTTAGAGATCAATTTAGTAACTGTTTTCTTCTCACTATTTTAAACTTCTGTGTTTCCAAGTTCACTCACTCAGAAAAAAAGAAATATTCAATGAATGAAATAGCCTTCTTAAATACAAAAAGAAAATGACACAGAAAAATGGCTGATCTGGGATTTACAAATATCTTTATTCATACTTTTAAATAGAAGCTATATGCAAAAACCAGTATAAACTTGATGAGATCATAAAAGATCAAATGCTGTTACAGACTTGCAGGCAAGTCTGGCGAATAATCATCATCATTCTGAGAAGGGGAACATGCATCAGTGTAATCCCTTAAAATAATCTCCAAAATAACTCTAATCCTGAAAATAACTTTTTTGAATTTGTATAAGGATAAAAAAAAATGAGAAAGAGGTATTAGGTGAAATGCTTATAATACAAAACCAGAGTAGGTAAAATACCTTAAAGCCATGGGAGTAATACAATTTTGATTCTTAAACTATTTTTGGCAAAAAAAAGTTGTGAAATGTAAGTTACACAATAAAAGCTGTACATGGTGTTAAGCTATTAAGGTATTTTGCAGAAATGTAAGAACATATGCACTCCAAAGTGGGATTTCGAATGCAGGCTTTTTTCTGCAAAAATGAAATAAAACCCCACTTTTTCATAGAAAGCAGTGAACTACCTGGAATTCAGAAGGACAATTTTGAAAACAATACCAGGAGTGCCATTATGGTTTAGGAAGTAGCAGCTCTGAACTGTTACCAACTGAACTGAGATCTAAGGGACGGTAGTGCTTGATATCCACTGACCTGAGAATGTGTTCAGCTGCCTCATTCCCAAGATTGTGGCAGCTGTATATTTTTTATATAGATATGATCTGCCTGTCTAAATACCATAAAATATCTGAAGTTTTAAAAATACCTCCTTACAGAATGAAAAGGTAGTTTGAAAAATAAAATCGAAAATGCTTCCATGGCTGCATTCCTTTCTAATGCCAATATCCCGATTGATGTTTGAGGATTTCTCTGAACCCTCCCATACTGTGGCGTTGCACAAGTAATAGACAAGGTATTCCTTAGTGGCAGTCACATTTTAAATCACGGTGGGTACTAACCAATTATTTATAAATCAAAGGATGTTACAAAAGTTTTTGCCAATGTTAAAAATATTTTTATTTTTTAGTCCAGCTACATAATCTTACTTCCTATGATTCAGAGCACGTTTCCTTCTGTGCCGCATTTCAACCTTTTGGAATTTTGGAAGCCTCTGGATAGGGAACGGTGTGTCTGCACTTAGAGTGGCTGCTAACATTGATTTTGTAGGGTTATTTTTTTTTCAGTGTCCTGAATTAAGGAGAAACAACAAAGATATTTGGGGTTTATAATAGGATAGCAGAACTGACTAAAAAATAAAGACTGAGGTGCTAATTCAGATGTTGGGGTTTTGTTTTGGTTTTTTTACATGTATAACTTTTATACTATTAGGTATATTGCCTACGTATTAAAAATTAGCATTTTGCCCCAGATATTTTTGCTTGTGTGATGGAACAGGAATATGTGTGTATATGTTACGCTGTGTAGCTAAAGAAACAAAGAATACTTCAGTATTTGATAAAGATGATTTCCACCAGGTGTTTTTTAGGAAGATTGTATATAAATAATTTACATATTTGTGATTCCTGAGATAACGGTATGAAGAATCGGACGGCTCATGGCATCAACTGGGTGGTTCAGTGCATGCAGAACTGATGCTGTTTAACTTATGCCCAGGTTTCATATGCGTGGTTGGCTGGCATTTCATATGCTGAGGGAGTAGGGACTGTGGGTTTGGGGTTCTTTTAGGGGTTTGGGGGGTGTGTGTAATTTAATCCTTTCTGATTAAGCTGTTACAGTGGATAATGTCCAGCCTTATTATCTTTTGCTGGTCATTCTATAGTAGTTAGTAGACGGACATCACAGTTGTGTCTCTCCCAATTTTCTTCAGCCAGCTCCTTTTGCATCTTTCAAGATAACATTTTCTGCAACCTCTGTTAGCACACAAATGCCTTTCAAATGCATGCTTTTATCTGTGTTATTCACTGTACCTAAATATGCAGGGATAAGCCTATATAAAAATTATGACCTGTTGCAGGGTAATTTTGCCTTCCTAAAGCTAATAATGAATATTCTAATATGAACAGATGAAAATATAATTTGTTTTCTGTTAAAAGGTAATAACTTTTTAATGTGAAGGAAGGCAACAGGCATTTGTAAAATGGCAGTACTATCCAAACTGAAAAGTTTTGATACTTCTTTTTAAAATAAGGTGGGCAAAGACACATTAGTGCATCACATTCGCTCGATAGCGTATGACAGAAACTTTGTGCTGATGCTGCAGTCAAAGTGACTCTCAGTCATTTTGCACACACAGTGTAGTTGCACACACAGTATTTCACAACAGGAACTGACTAATGTGATAACCTCACACTAAGGTACAGTGGCAGCTTTGAAATAAAAGGTGGAGTGCACTGAGCTCCCAAAGGGTGTGCAGCCAATTAGCACATTCTCTAATGGGGCCTTGCTGTCATGGGATGAGAGGTTTATTTCCCTCAAACTGAAAAATATTCAGGATCCTTAAAGGTTTGGTTCTTGGGAGCTGCTTTATATTTCCTGAGTGGGGAACAATTAGGCAAAATGCCTGTCATATTATAGAGTCTTAATAGACTCTGATTCTAGGTAGAACTGCATGTGTTTTACTTTCCTATTTGTTGATTAGAATGGTAAGGAATAGAAAATTACTCTAGTATTTAGGCCTGAGGGAGTTTTGCCTTCCTCCTACGCCATTTTTGGGGTTTTTTTTAATCCCCCTCTTAATTAACAAAGGATATAAAAGCACTTTGTGTTTTGTTTATGTAATGCTAAAATTAACCCAAATTTTATGATATAAAAACTTAGTAGCATATCTATGTTCCCCCAACCCATCATGTAAATGTATTTAAAAAAAACCCAGCAACCAAAAAACCCCACCCTGGAAATGTCTCCTATTTCTACACCATAGAAAGAAGTTTAATATAATTCTACACAATAATGAAAGAAACCCCACTTTTACAAGCATTTACCTTGCTTATGGTTCACTGAAATATCCAGAACTAAAGCAGGAGAAAACCTACAGTAGCTCTGGCTCATGTGCTGTTTTCTGTGTACAAATGACACCTTTTAGGAAGTTTTCCTTTTTTAAGCTTTCTTTGGACTCTCTATAAGCAACCCCTTTCCCTCTAAAGTTACACCTTCTTGATAAGACATGTCCTTTCATGCTTTTTCTTCTCACAGTTCTAGAAGAGTCAAATTTTTACAGAGTTCCCCATGTTAAGTGTGGTGGCTTTTGGTACACATTGGGCAGCAGGGATTTTGCTGGATCTTATGAAAGCATACATGATAATTTGGGGATAGAAGGAAGAATTTTATCGACATGGATTTTTATACAAAGGTCGATCTAACACAATATCCTTTCTGTGACCCTGTCTGTTTCTGGATGCCTGGGGATGAAATGAGGATAATCACGTAGTGATACCACCTCTAAATATTATCCCCGCCTCCAGCAAATTGCGTTTTTCTAAGCCAACGGTAATCCCTTTCTGTCTAATAGCTATTGTTAATTTTTTCCTCCGTAACCATGTCCTGCTGCTTTTTGAGCATAATCACCTACAACAAGAAGTTCCCAAGCTGTTTTTAGGAATCTCCTGTTTTGTTTTGGTTTTAATTGCAATTTAGTTCTACTTTTATTTGAAGCCCCTCCTTCATTTATTAGAAAAGTTGGCAAATAGTCACTGTTTATTAACAAGTTCATGAAAGACAAGGCTATTCTAAACCTTAGCATCATGGATCCCCATCATCTTATTTGTATGTATGTGTGTAAACGCTAAGTATGACCCCCAGCGTAGCTATCTAGCACCTCAGATCTATGCAGTTTTTCACAGGAAAAGGATGCAATTATGAGACCTGTAAAATAAATAAATGTTTTTAAAGTCCCTTGCTTTAGGCAATACTAGCTGTTTTGAAATAGCAGATGTTTAAAGAATGATAAAGTTGTTGAGGTCAAGAGCTCAGTAGATTTCACAGAAGTAGGTATTCATACAGTTAAGGAGACCAGCCACAGTTAGACTGTGGTCATACAGAATAGAACATAATCGTTCAGTTGCAAGGGACCTACAACTATCATCTAGTCCAACTGCCTGACCACCTCAGGGCTGACCAAAAGTTAAAGCATGTATGGTGGTAACCCAGCTAATAATCCAGCCTTTCACAGGGAATAGACCACAGGAATGTCATAACACCCTGACAGTGACAGTTTAAGCACATAGATCGTCTCTTGTCCCCAAGTTGCTTTTTTTGGTTTTCTGCAGCTTTAATGTATTTATTTAGCCCACAGTTTTCAGGACAATGATACGATTTTACAGTTGTGGAGCAGAGAGATTTACTAGCTGTACTCCTGCTGTGCTGTTGTAGTGGCATTGGAGGATATCCCTAGGTCACATTCCTGACCTTGGCATGATCGTTGGAGCAGGTCTAAAATGACAAGGGTAGAGAAGCACGCAGTCCTCCTCGTGTCTCTGAAGGAGAACATCAGCAGAACATGCAGGGAAGCCTCTACCAGGAGTTGCTGCTTAGCCATGGGCTGTAACCATCCAGCTCCCTGCTACTGCCTTTGGGGGCTCAGCTTGTCTGGATCACAAGCTTGGACTTCATCTGAGACATTTTGTGCAAGTGTTTCAAAAGCTAGCATCAGCAATAACGTGATAGGGCAAGTTTGGGTGATGATGGGATGGGGGTTGGAGATCTGCCTGTTTTGAGCCAAACTTTTAACCTGTGATGTGAAAGTGGACCCTAAAAGATCTTAAGAGTGAAGGGGAAGACTGGGAAGCGTACATCCAGCCCAGCTGCCTGCTTCGCTTTGTACTGGGGGCTGAAGGGAGATTTTTCATTCAGTTCAAGAAGTGTAATGAAAGGTTGACTACTGAAAAAGGGTTTGTCAGGCATGTAAAGGGTGAAGGAAAAAAAAGGAAGGATTTCATGAAAACAGCATGGCCTAATGTATTCTGAGATGGTGTGTTTTGAAGTGTATTTTCTGGGTAGTGGTTTGAGGGAGCGTGTGCATCTCTGAGATGCAGCTCAGTGCCTTGACAGCCTGTTGTAACTCAAGGACCCAAAGCTTGTACAGGTATGAGACTTTCAGTCACCAGAGAGTAGCTCACACTGACTTGTGTTTGCTGCCTCTAGCATAAAGTACATCTTTAAAGATAAGTCCATCGAATGGCATCACCTCTCTTTCTGCAAAACCCTCAGCAAAAGCTCCAGTTCCTCTCTTGCCATGCATTTCATGAATGTTAGTCTGTCATAATATGCCTCAGTAGGAAAACTGATGTGGACATTGAAGCAGCTGGCCTTTTGATAGGGTTAGGTGGTATAGGAATGTGTACAGAGGAAGCAAAGGCTTGTTGGATCATCATTTTTCATCTTGGACAGTCTCAAGAGATGCTATTTTGCCCACAGTGTGAACGCAGTCAGGGTGTTTAAGATAGAGGTGCGCTTATTGGCTTGGGACTGACCTATCCATTTCGTCCACCTCTTCCATAAACTGCTGGGAAATAAAATCCATGTTGTTAGTTTGTGCCTAGCACTCTGCAAGCATGTAATTTCAGGTCAAGAAAACATTCCCTGTGTGAGTATTAATCATCCAGCATCTTGGACCTTTCAAAATATACAGACAAAAGCAAACTGGACTGTAAAATTGTTATTGGTGCTAGAAATTCTACTGGGGCAGAGGTGAGAGGCCTTAGCCTGATTCCTTTATGCATCCATCTAGCAGAGAGGAACGGGAATGAGAGGACTTGCTGGCGGCAATGTTTGCATGCTCCCCTGAGGCTTTGATGGTTGCAACCAACGGTTTGCAGCAGTGGTCTCGTGCTTCTTCTGAAACGTATTAATGGAATTCTTCTCTTTGACTGAGTAAATGAACTTTTTTAACCAATTAAAAATGTCATTACAAAAAATGAAACACCTTTTGAAATGTTTATTCTCAATATGTACGTATCATGGAATCTTTTACTGTATTATCTCCACTTTGAAAGTAGTTCTGACACATATGCAGTGTCAAACAAAGGCATTATGTATTTCCTATGAATCAAAAATGCACTGCGCTGGAATGTGAGGGCCCTTGGTTTTGTCACTGGTTCTTTGAATTCTGTGTGTCAAAACAAATTTTCAGGGACCCAGTTCTGCACTGCTGAAATGGAAGTAACGAATGGTTGGTTTGCAGTATCATTGCAGAATATGGATTTGTTAGTGTGAAACTGTGCCTTTTGCCATCACTTCTACTTGCAGCTTGCGGGAGAATGGACAAAATAATCTTGTGTTCTGCAGGACAAAGAGGAAGTCTCTGGGCAAGTGCTTTGCTCCCCACCAAGCTGCAACCTTAGAGTTTTCAAACATTGTACTCCCAATCAGTGTCATTCCCATTTTCTGAGCAATAATAATTCCCTGTAACATTTGCTATGTTTTCAGAACATCCTACAATTAATAACCTAGGTGGTCCATATGTACTTATAACCTCATCAAAGGCATAAGTAATACAGGAAGCATCACTAGGCAGAAGTAGGCTGCATGTATTGAACAGGTCGGTACCACAAATTAACAGAAATAACCTTACTCCATTATTATTGTTATATGTACATTAGAAATCAACCCTTTAACAGTTCCAAAAAGGGGAATACATATATTTGTCATTTATATTGGAATATTAACATAAGGCTCTAGTTAGGACTGAGTTGCTCTTAGATTTCTTTTAAATCATGCGGTACATTTATTGGGAATGCTTTTTGCTATCTGATAAAAGAGCACATGACTGAATAATGGGAAAAAAAAGTCCTTATTTTTGATCCTGAAATTTCTAGGTATTTATGAGATGATAATGGGTCAGTCTTTTCATGCTGCCGAAGCGTTTCTTGCAAACTAAAAGCAGGACATCAGTCAGATGGTTGTTGCAGCACAACTGAAATATGGCCATTCTCTGTTAGAGAAACTGCTTTTACTATTTTATTGTTTTCAAACCTTTATGTTTGAAAGGTTTCAGAGTAACAAAGAAAAGCTGAAGAATAATTAGAAGACATCATCTTAATACAAATCGTCTCAGATAATTTGTATCATCTAAAGAAAACGGCATGTTCTTTTATAGAAAATTTCTTGCATTTCCAGTCAGACTTTTTCTTATTTCTGCTCTGTAAGTTGTGTAATATGGTTGACGTATTTAGTTGCTGATAGTGAAAAGCCTGTTGGCTGTAAAGAGTGTTTGAAGTGAAACATGCAATTGATATTGAATTTGCTCGGATAAGTGTTCCACTTCTTACAGAGAAATTATGAAAGCTTCTGATATCATTCCTAGTAATGGAGGAAGGTCTGTTAGCATATGGATTAGTGACTGAAACCAAGGTCTTAAAGGCCACCACGGGAGTAGTAGAATCACCGTCTGAGCTTCTATTGTTGGATTTTAGCTATTAGTGTTTGAATTATTGAAAAAGGAGAGCACTAAAATAGCTGTTTTTTTCCAAATCTCTCACTGTAATGTGTGCATTTTGTCTGCTTATTTAAAAACCAAAACATACTTTCAATAAAAGCTATTGCTTTAAATGCATTTAATTCAAATTTATTAATCAGTATAAATATATTCAGTTACTTCATAAAATAGTGCTCTCTGCAGCTTTAAATGAATAGCGATTTGTAGATAGCACATGTTGTATTTTACTTTCCCGTAGCAGGCAAGAAAACAAACATTCCCAATAGCATCTTTCAATCAGTTTTTTGTGCCATATTTTACTCTGTTAACATATATTGTAACAGATTGATTGAGTAATAGTAATAGAGTGCTCCAAACGAAATTATGCTGGCAAAATGCTTCCTGGTTCATTAATGGTATTTTCACTTTTACTTTCAGTTAACATCTAACTTAAATTTTATTCTGGATTTTCAGCTGGTGTCTAATTTTAATGTATGGTCAGGTGCTGTGGTCCGAACAGTAATGGGGTCTGACAACACGCTATAAAACAAAGCTTTATTGAGGCAGTAGGAGCAACAACGCGCCCATATAGCGACTCACTTCATCACCGATAGCAAACCCAGGGTCACAAGATGCCATGGCCCTGCCGAACTGCCAGGGACGCTTGGTGTCCGGCTTGTCTGGCAGCAACAGCCATTTGTGCAAATGCCTTTTGCATGCGGGTAAGAATCCTGCCGCCCCTTGGCTCCAGCACTGGCAGCGCGATCGGAGGGAACCTACCTTACGTCAGCAATGCGGGCAGCATCCTGCCTATGCTGCTGATGTCGGGCAGGGGGCAGGGTGTCCGTGGTCTGTCTACACTGCTGATACCCATCAAGGGGCAGGGTGTCAGGTGTAAGGAAACAGTTACTTGTGTGAACGTCTTTAGGTGCTCTGCAACAAAACGTTGCACTAATGTTGTGTGGATTGTGCAATTACTGTCTGTTTTAAAAATGATTTAAGGTTCTTGCTCAACTGAGGCAAGATAATTTCAGGTTTTGAGACAGCTGAAGATCCTCGCCTGCGGTAGCAGCTGCAGAAGCAGCTAAAGGAGGGGCTTCTTGTATGTGAAATCCACTATTTTGAGCTCTTGTCCTTTTCTGATTGACTGTTTCAAACCTCTCTTCCTGCCTTCCTCATTGTCACTGTACCTCAGCTCCACTCACACTTCTCATTGACTCTTCTCTACAGTTTTCCCTTTTTCCTTCTATTTCACATAAACCTTCCCAGCAATACCCAGCAAAGCAAATGATCGATCAAGAAATTAATCCAACTAACATGTTTACAGTTATCACATTATTTTTTCTGCATGTGCATTATACATATCTCCCCTGAGCCTGATCTAGCTTGTGAACTCCTTGGGGTAGCACCTGGACACTAGTTCTCTGAAGCTGCACAATGCCTAACACAGTAAGGTCAGATGTGGTGGGTCCTTAGACTAATAAAATGAATGCGAGTAATAGAGTGCATCTTCCAGAAAAGCATCTAGTTTCAATCTCAAGATGTTTAGGGAGAGAATGCTATCTTCTTGGTGATTTGATTGAATGGTTGAAAGAGAAAAAAGTTGTCTTATTTCTGATTTGAGTTCCTTTGTCTATTTTATAATACCCAGCTCTGATAAGATTTACATGGTCCTGTTCTATTCTGGGGAAATTCTGATCAACTAGCATGAAGTCAGGTTTCTTACTGCTACAACCTCCTACTCTGGAGTGGCTTTATTGCCTTTAAAAATCAGAACTGGAAGGAAAAATGCAGAGCTTACTAATTAAGCAGAGTGCAATGATTTGCATATAATAAGCGGATATATGTGGTTGGGAGTATATTTTATTCCCTTTGCTACCCAGCTGGCTTTTGTTTCTTTCAGCAGTGCCATACTGGGTTGAGCTTTCCTTTGCTTATATTAACCTGCTGTTGAACAAACAACTGTGCCCATTCTGTAGATGACTGTGACTATTTTTCACTCCAAGTAAAAGAAGTATCCTAAATAGTATTATGATAAGGAAAAAAGGGGGAAAAAAAGCAATGGTATTGAGGGCTCAGTAATGAGGTCAAAGCATATAAGACAAATTTTAGGCTCCTGCATTTCATTTATAGTTAGTTTGTTATACTTCTATATGAGGCAAATTGTTGTTATTCAGCCATGAATTTTATATTCTAAGAGGGAGCAAGAGCTTCTCCAATTCTCCAGTAAAATTGGAATTGAGTCAAATTTTACATTTTGATGGAGACTTAAGCCAAATGCACGTGTGTCCCTGCTTGGACAAAATTTGTTCTTCCATAGTGCATCTGAAGAGGGTGAGAGAGTTTTTTATGGCTGCTAACGTAGCCTGGGTGGATAATTGCGTCCTATACATTCTCCGGGGGAAAAAAAAAATGGCCATAAGATCACTGTAAATGTCCTTTGAGACACTGAAATTCCCATAACTGTTTTTTTCTTTCTTTCTTTCTTACTGAGCCCAGTGAACATTTTCCTGTTGATGAGCTTTAAAAATGATTAGAAAAGACTTTTCAGTCACTCGTACTCCTTTGTAAAGAGTCTCCTTGAAACAAAATGACCTTTCTGTTTTTCAGAGCCTTTTGAAGATTTTTCAGTGTAATTCAGGCTGATAAGGATCTTTGCATCACCTGTTTGGCAAGAGGGCGAGTGCTTCTTTGTCCAACACTAACCTTCCTTCTCGACTCATTATCTCTCGTGAGGGCTGTTTTAATTGAAGTCATCCTTTCTGAAAGATATCTCCAACCCAGTTCGTTATTGATTTTGAAAGATCTGACCTGTTAAAATTTCCTTGCCAATGAGTTAACCTTCTTACCTGAAGGTGAATTAAAATAGAGAATGACATTTCTAATTTCCCAAGTGATGTAGCCAAAGGAGCTGTGCTAAAGTGGTATAAAGTTACCTCAGTCCTTTAAAAGGATAAGATTTGTTATTTAGCTTGATGAGCCTTCTTGGGCTCTGCAACAATAGATCTTCACTCAGGTGCGGTTGCTTTCTGGAATGCTTTTAATTGACTATTATAATATCACAAAGAGGCGCTCTTGGATTTGTCTCTCTCTCTTGAAGTTCTGTTGTAAAGTTACATCCAGGAATTCAGGTCTAATTAATCATTAGCAAAAATTGAAGAATGTGAAGTTAAGTAAACTATTTAGCTACGTAGACATTTGATTGACCTGATGAACTGGGCTCTGCAGACATTTTTTTCAAATACATTTTTCCTAATTCCAGCTGCAGTGGCTTCTTAATAAGTATTCAGACAGTGTCCTAAAATTTTTACTAGTGTGACTGACTATAAATGATTATGCCCCTGTTCAGATATATAGATCTCTCCCCATACTTATTTTCTCCTTTAAATCAAACTTGCACAAAGACTGTTCCTTCACCATGTAGAAAATGAGAAAAGGAGGCTGAGGGGAGACCTTATCGCTCTCTACAACTACCTGAAATGAGGTTGTAGCGAGGTGGGTGTTGGTCTCTTTTCCCAACTAACAAGTGATAGGACAAGAGGAAATGGCCTCAAGTTGCACCAGGGGAGGTTTAGATTGGAGATTAAGAAAAATTTCTTCACCGAAAGGGTTATCAAGCATTGGAACAGGCTGCCCAGGGAAGTGGTTGAGTCACCATCCCTGGAGGTATTTAAAAGGTGTAGATGTGGTGCTTAGGGACATGCTTTAGTGGTGGACTTTGCAATGTTAGGTTTATGGTTGGACTCGATGATCTTAAAGGTCTTTTCCAACCTAAATGATTCTATGATTCTATGTTTATCTAATATTTTAAAGTAGTGGGAGGAAGAATTTTAAGAATTAATATATGTATGTAAATACACATTCTTCAATGAAGCTTAAGCAAGGAGATTTAACACTTGTGGTAATCCATAAAGAGTGCATTATAAAGTCTTCTCTATGTATAATTTTGAATCTTTTCTGCCATTTTGTATCTGTCTTGTTTCTTTCTCTATTTAACTGGATTTAATAATCGTAAAAATATTTAGGAATTAATTTCCAATGTAGTTAATATTTAATGAAGTGTTTTAAGTTTATGGGAATTATCTATTAGTTAAATTTTTTAATTCTGTAGATGGTTTTCATAATAAGTTGTTCTTCTGTCAGTTTTCTGATACAGAATCTCTGGCATGGAATTACATAGCCACTTCTAGAAAGGTACAGACTTTATACTAAATTCTATAATTCATGAACCCAAAACCTTAACAAATAGCATTTTCTTATTGTCTACTTTCTGGATATATCTACTCATGAATACATAATAGCTTTTACTTTTTATATAGTGATTTGGTGTAGTGAAGTTTGGGAAGTTGAGACTCTGGAAAATACATAACCAAATACTTCCTTCGTGACTTTTGTGTTTGATATAGATATGTGTGTATTTCACAGAATCACAGAGTGGGTGACGTTGGAAGGGACCACTGGAGGTCACCTTGTCCAACCCCCTGCTCAAGCAGTGCTATCTAGAGCCAGTTGCCCAGGACCGTGTCCAGACAGCTTTTGAGTATCTCCAAGGATGGAACTCCGCTGTCTCTGGGCAACCTGTGCCAGGGATCAGTCACTCTCACAGTAAAAAAGTGTTCCCTCATGTTCAGAGGGAACCTCCTGTGTTTCAGTTTGTGCCCATTGCCTCTGGTCCTGTCATTGGGCACCACTGAAAAGAGGCTGGCTCTGTCCTCTTCTCACCCTCCCTTTCAGGTATTTGTACACATCCCCCCTGAGCCTTCTCTTATCTTCCCTTCTGTACTTAGATTAGAAATGATATTCTGTCTGTACTGTTTTGTGTTCATATTTTGTGGAAAATTAAATATTGCCAAGTTTTATCTCAGAGGTTGATAATATGATCCCTACGTTTCTGCTGAAAATAAGAACTTGGCGACAATCAAGATCAGAATTAAACCATTGTTTGTAAAGTATAAAGGGTGCCTTTAAATATCCTGTAGTAACGTGAACTTTACTTACTTTAGCATTTCATGCCTTTTACAGAAATGTACTTGGTAGAGGAAGTACTGTCTGGTTTATTTATCTTTACTGGATGGGCATTTAGAATTGCTGCTTGTTTTCTGAAAAAGCAGAAGCCAAAGGCCTATTTCCTTCCTCCCTTTACTTATTTTAATAGCACTTACAAGTGACACCTTGCTCTGTCTTACCATGTTTTACTTTATGCTGAGCTCTCTGGAAGAATTTCTTTTTCCTGTATTGGTGTTTTTTTTAATCGACACAAGAATTCTGTCAGACCTATCTGTTATCGTGATTTCTTTCATAAAATTTCTGATTTCTTTTTTCAAAAATTTAAACTAAAAGAATTGGCTCAGTAAATATCGATTAATACCACATGATGCATATTCTGTCATACTTTCCTTTCTAGAGGCTTTCACAATGTCTGACAAAATCAAAGGTTTACAGTTTTTTTGAAGGCTGAATGAGGACCTGTTTAGAGGAGAATAGAAAGGAAATCTGTCCTCTTTGAGGACAGAAATATAGTAGTGACATAAAATTATTCTGGAGGAGTATTCAATGACATGCCCTACTGCTGAACTTTGACACTTCAGCACAGTTTCCAAAGAAGCAGCAAATTAATAGAAAATAGAAAAATTCATTTCTTGTGTTTGCCCCTCTGGAGAGGAACATGCAGTTTTCCCTGATACCACGTTCCATCCTCAGCCTCGTAGCTTTGCACGTTTGAAATCCTCTAATGTCTTCTCCATCTCTCACCTTCTCTGAAGTGGGAGGTTTGCCAACATAACAATCGAGTAAATCCTTCCAAATCTATAGAAGGTCTAAGTTGATACTAAAAAAATAAAAAGTTTTACCCACTATTTAGGGATTCTTCTGTCAAGATAAAAGAGTAAAAGAGATGTCATTTCCTAGTAGCATCTACTAAAAGATTCTGCTCTTACTTCTTATGAAATGACCTCTGTGAAGTAACTTTAGAAATCAAAGGTAGTACTGGCAATGGAAAGGTAAGTTGTTTTTTGTGCTAGAACAGAAGACTAAGGCATAGGTCGGTTGCTGTGTTCCTCTCCCTGTTTCTCTGACAGGTGAGAGGAATTTTAAGAAATCTCCTGGCGACTTCTGATGTGACAGTATTCTTGTGATGCCCTCCTTAAAATATTTGGATACTTTTAAATTTTTGCAATAGCGATGCATTGCATTTTTAATAGGACATCTTGGGTTCTTGTAATAGATCAGTGTGATAATACCAGATCAAGTTCATGTATTTTTAAGCAGAAGTCCCTGCTGTGATTAATGGGGAGTTCTGTTTAAAAGCCAAACTTATGATATGGTCTGAGATAGATAGTGAAATGACTGCGTACATTAATATTTCATAGAAGTTATTTCTAAAAAAAAAATTGAAAAAAATGTTTACACAGAAGGGTTTGTTAGATATATTTCCAACACCTCAAAAATAGACAAAACCGCTTATTTTAATACAATTGTGCAACATATTTGCCAGATAGAACTAAGTAATAGTCACTTTTTGGTATTAATTCTTTACCTCAGTTGTGTCTGGAATTAAAATGATTGATTATAGAGTGCTCAGATGAAGACATTTTGCATACATTGCAGTGACGGGTTTCGTACGGTCCTGATAAGACTTGTTCAAAACTAATATAGATTTATCCTTGTCTGTTACACAGCGGCACCTGTATTTTGTGTACATCCACATGGCTTAGTTGGCTTTCCTTCCCATAGTTTTAAGTACTATGTCTACATAATGAAAGCATCAAAGTTTTAGGGGAAAGTTGCCATTTAAAAATTGAAAATGGGTTTCACAGGAATTCAGCAAACTGTAGATGATAATGAATAATAAATGAACAGAGGATATGCTTGGGAGAATGTATGTCAGCAAGAAATAAATTCTTAGTGCACTTCAAAAGATTTATAACTGGATTGTTATTTCAGTCCAACACATAGGCAATTTAAATAATGAAATATTTAAAGGTAAATAAAAATAAATATATAAATTTGACCCTTCATGTAATGTTCTGTACTTAGAAGATGCAATTTTATGAAACTTTTCTTGCTCCAATGAATTATAAGAAAACCAAAAGGATGACAGGTCCAGAACATTATCTAAGTGATATTAATTAAGGTCAGGTCTCCTATTTTATTTTATTCCATTAGTGGCAAAGAAAACAACTATAAAGAATCCAGAGATATGAGAAACCTTCCTATTTGATCCTTGAATATCTATATTAGCTCTCTTGTGGCCAAGGAGGCAGAGGGAAGACACAGATGAGAAGTGTGCATGCTCTGGTCTATGAATAAGATTTCTGTCAAGAGTAAGAAAAAGCAGCAGTTTATCATTTGGGCTTCTTGCTTTTTCATTAAAAGACACCTTTCAACGCAACTGGGATTTAGGGAAAAACTCAAGGGAAAGATGTTGAGTAAACTCTGTGCTTCCAGAGGCGAAATGACAGAACATGTATTCCTACTGCTATTTACTGCTTGCACACCGTTTTTCATCAATACATCTAAACGGGCTTTAAAAATTCATATTGCTGTCCCTGCCTTACGCAGAAGAAACTGAAGTGCAAGGAGACAGAAATGGTGTACGTAGATCATCCTGCAGGCTAGCAGTCGGGCTGAGAGTACAACCTAAAGCTCTTTCTGACTTCATGCAACTAAATTATAGTGTTTTCTTATAACCAACTTCCTGCTACCTTGTCTGACATTATATTTTGCAGGAAGTCTGACCCTTTAAAAAAGTCAGTGCGCAAAGATGCTATATTTAATTTCTGATGTCTGGTTCTAGTAGCCTAGTTGAAAAGCTGTAGCCAGTCTCCGAAAAGCTGTAGCAGTAAATTTCTTCATATCTCAGTGAAGGAGCTTTTTAACTTTTTTGCCCTTGGCTAATGTAAGCAGAGACTGGAATTAGAAACCGCTGGGCTGGCAGAAGCATGATGGCCTGTGTTGACGGATGTACCCTGTGGTTGCGGCAGCCTTGCAACTAGCACTTCTGGCCATCAGCACCACAGCAGGAGGCTACGATGAACAAGGGAAAGAAAGAAAAGGGCAGAAAATGAGACAGAGGCAGAAAAATAAAAGCATTCACTTGTTCTTGATGCTAATTGAAACAGAAATATTTTGTCATCTCTTTTTAATATATCAGCCTGCGTGTACTGAAGAAAATCACGTTTAACAAACTAAATTGCAAAATTATTCATGATAGAAGTGAAAGTGATCTGATTTGAAGTCCCTGTAATCTGTTCAATATGGCTGATTACCACGAGATTGCATGATACTTTGCGCAGAAATAAACTTTCCTAATAGTACCAAGAAATTGGTGCTGCAACACATGCTGATGCCCAAGTGTCATGACAAGGGCTAGCGGTGTTTCTTCAATTGATCTAATGGCGTTTCACTCTCATGAAAAGTGAAGGCCAACCCTCAGTTGGTTGAATTACTGCAAAAATCTGCATTTCCATATATAGTCACTGAGAACAGTACTAGCAATGAGATTTTCAGGTTAAGTGAGATGTTCTTTTAGCAGTGCTTCTGTTAAAATTTGCTTTGAGATTTGTGAGTAAATTGAATGTAAAATGCCGATGGGGAGAAAACAGTGAATCTTCGTTCAAAACCAAGGGGAAAACCTCCTCTTAATCTATACAAATCAAATCCTCCTCTTTAATAGGCAGTGGATCCTGAATTGGTTTTCTCAATAATCTATCCCTTAAAATCAGATTCTGATGCAGACAGAACTGTAAAAATCTACAGGGACAAGATAAGAATAATTTGTGGTTATGTTATTGTTGCTCGTATAATTATAGTGCTTTCATTGTAAAATGTTAATATTTACTCATGATTACAATTTGTATAATAATTGGAAATAACTACTGATTTCACAGATTCGCTTGTAATTGGCTCTGCTGTTCATGAGAGTGGTATTTTTTTTGTTTGTCCTTGCCCACTGCATGAGAAAAAATAGGTTCATGCTATGTGTTTTCTATCATTACATTTCTGGTAGCCTTGCATGGAAAAAAAAGAACAGCAAATTTAGGAGTTTCTAATATGATTTCTAAACCTGATCTTCTTTACCAGGCAGTTGAAGAACACATGGACATTCTTTATCTGATGTCCATGTATACGTATTAATTATATTAGACGGGTTGTACCAACATATCTACCATGGTGTGTGAGCTGGTAATGGTAGGAAGCTGGGAAGGTAGCAGGGAAGGCATCGTATATGCTCACCATATTTCTATACCTTCTTCAAGCCTCTGTTCTTTGTTGCTGTAGGAGATGGGTACTGGGGTAGGTAGGTCTTTGGTCTGACTCAGTATAGCTGTCTCACGCAGGAGATGCAGAGCAGCTTTCAACTGTTAGTTATCAGAAAAAACAAAAGGAACGTGTGTGGGAGAGATACAAGCAGAGGTTAATAAAGCCTTTCATCCAACTTACAAAGCCTGCAAGAGTGTTTGCTATGTATGGCAATCATCATTTTGTCAGAAGAGCATTATCTGGCTTTTCAGCCAGCAGTGTGACTGGAGAAAGAACATAAGGAAAGAAATGTGAGGGGTACGTTAGTGTGGTTTAGCACTACCTCTAATGAAACTAAGACATGTTCATGAACCAGCTTTATATGTAAACAGATTGTGGGCTAGAAGAAACTGTATTCAGTATCTTACAATATCAGAAGTATTTATTACAACATAACTAGAGGCTCAAAGCAATGTAATTGCTTTGCAGAACATAGAAGCTCTATTTCTCTTTAAAGCATGCTGCTTCAATTAAGTATTCCTTTCGTATATTCATTCAGTATTCATTTTGGCTGCTACTGCTATACTACGTAAAGCAAAAATGAATAGTTAGAGGAACTCATGCTAAAAAAAGAAGTTTGGAGGAAGAACTGTTTTAAAACTGAATAATGTTTTGAGAATTAGCTTAAGTTTATAATAAGCCTAGAGAAAAGGATTTCATTACAGGTTATGACAGCAACACAAAGCCAGATAGTTCTGCACTGTGAGCTGTCAGCCTTTCATGTTTGTGTATGTGCTAGCATATACTTCAGATAATCATGTTGCACCACTACTGCAAGCTGGAGGCTCTCGACAGCAATTTTCAGGGTGTTACACTGCTGTACATTCAAATTACTTTGGGAAGAAATACGGTATGAAAAGTGTGAGGCCTGATGCAGTTTATTTAAAAATTTGAATCCACACAGCAACAAAATAAATATTGAACAGTGACAAATATAAGGAGTTGGTTGAGTTTTCTTCTTTTTTTTTTTTTTTTTTTTAAAAAAAAAAATGTTGAATTAGGTTTTCAGACCTGACTGTCTGGGGGATGAAGAACTAGCATTATATTAATTAAAGGAGAAAATTTTTGAGACCATTTTGTTTCTTTATGTATTTTTTTATACTGTGGAAATAGATACTTTTTACCCTCTCCATGTTTATAACAGATGAAAAAAAAATTTCAATATCTATTGTAATTGTCACAATGTTAAAGCAAAAAAAAGCACAAAGCAGAAAAAAACCCCTCTACCAAGTGAAATGTGGTGTTAAAACTACCATGAATTATGGCACAGGAGGCAACTGCCATCAACACTGGGAAAGCATGTTAAATTCAAAATTTTTCCTTATGGAGTACCCAACCTTGTTTTAGACACAACAGTTTTCTAATATACAGAAGGAGTGCTTGCTGGAGGAAAATAAGTAAAGTTTGGTTCCAGTAATTTGTGAGATTCTAGTATGAAAATGCTCACTTAGGGAAACACTGAAGCATTATGCTTTTTGTGATGTTGAGGTCAGAATTTAAACTGATATGGTTACTCTTAGGTTTATTTCATATGTGTTACATTCATGATTTTAAGAGAAATTTGAAAATGGATAATGTTAATTACCATGCTACTAATAGTATCAGGAACATGTGTGAGTGTATTTTCCCAATGGATATTAATAGGGGAAAAAATAAAAGGGCCCACACTTATAAAGTGCCTTAATAATTATGTGCACAGCTAGAAAGATACCTAAGTGGCTGATTTTTATATACTTTCAAGTTTGCCTTTATCATTATCTCGTTGTTTGAAAGTGTGTCCTGGAAAGCTGGGGAAACAACGTGAAATTTATAGATTAGATTCATCTATGTAACTGTTTTTAATGTTAATTTTTATATTTCCTTGTTAATTTGAGAAATGTGAACAACTTGTTCTTCAGATTCTGAAATTATTTGAACTGCAGTGTGGCTTACACTCTCCCTTATACTATCAGGAAATAAAAAATTTGACCTAGGAGTCAAATCATTTGTAGGCATATTTGATCCTCCATTATCTTCCTCTGAATCACAGGTGTTACGTTTTATTATGTTGAGAATCCTTTCCTTTTTTACCTCTCTTCCATATCCTGAATCCATTTTCTTTGATGCAGACACTGCCTTGCATGTTCTTTTCAACCTCTGAAAGAGGAGCCGAGAAAGACAAAAGCATTAAATAGAAACGACAGTCAAGGTGATCCATAGCACTCCTGGAGGGGGAGAGTTTGCTGGCAAACAGAGCAGGCGGCAAGTCATAGAGCACCCAGGGAGTCCTGCCACGGGTGGGAAAGAGGCAAAAATAAAGGTTTTGTCTGTCAGTGATCTTCTATTGTTTTGGCACTCCCAGTAGTATAAATTACAGAATCTGTCTCTCCAAATGCGGCCAACCAGTCGCGTTGGCAGCATCTCAGATTCTATATTAAAAAAAAGAAAAGCTATCAATAATTTATCTAGAATTACGGCGTTTTGCTGTATTACTTCTTCCCAGTGTAATAGGCAACGTGTCTGTACCAGTGAGACTCAGTTTCCTGTTTAGACTTTCGCAATTGGCTGCTGCCTGTGATAAAAATGCTGCGTTGCAGCAGCAGCTGTTTTTCCTTTGCTGCCATAACTGTGTAAAGCAAATATAGATAATATAGGTATACTGTACCATGTTATAGACATGCTTATCGTATTTTAATTTAGCCAAGCGGACCTGCAAGTGATTTTGGTGGCAGCTCTGAGGCTGTTACATTCTCGGTGGCCTGCCGTTCATCCTGCTCCTTGACTGGCTCCACTCTCAGGAGCTGCAGTTTGCATTCACTGTCATCTCCCGAGTCCTTCAAAGACTTCTTGATCTGTGTCTTTTTGACCTCTCTCCAGATTTACTGCTTAGGCTTGAACTGTATTTTGTAATACTGGTGTCCTTCTGACTCTCAGCCCTGTATCACCCAGTTAACCTTCTTGGTCCTCATCACAACCTTTTCATAATACAAAGAAATTGGAGGTCTCCAATATTGGGAAAGGTTAGCTTGTTTCTGAATTTAGGAAAAGTAGATTTCTGCTAATCAGTCTCTCAATAGTCTCTTTAAATACAATCCTCTCAAAATACTGAAAACTAAGCTGCTCATTGTCTTGTGCAGTCCGAGTCTCTCTCTGGCATTAAACTGTTAATGCTACTTACGGGCGCCAAACCAGTCACACAAAATGGGTCAAACCCAGTTATCACTGAAAGTACAGCAAAATTCAGATGAAATCAGTGGTGCAACCTTCATTTGTTAAAAATGGGAGTAATGTCTTGCTCGATGTTTTAAGACGTGTTTTGAGTTTTATCTTTGGGGATAGTTGGGGGCTTGTTTTGTCTATTTTTTTTTGTATTTGTATATGGAGAAAAGCTCAAGGGATTTTCACATAGCCTTATTTGCCCTGGGTCAAAGTTCAAAATAAGTTTTTTCTTCTTCAAATAGTGATAATTTTAATACCTGAAACAATACTAATACATAAGATATTAAATACTACGACAGCTTACTTTGTCCTCAGTTAGCCGCAAAGATATCAGTGCTTTAGTGGGGGTTTTGTCTTAATTTTTTGACTCCATTGTGATCACTCCCTGAAATTTCAGAATAAACTTGCAGTAATGGTTAATTCACTTACTTTCCTGCTCCCTAGCAAAAATAAATGTTAATCCTCCAGAAGCTTAGAGGGAATCTTAATATTGTATTTTACAGTAATCTCTTTAGAAGACATAGAATTACAAATGACATTTTAAACTCACTAAGACTTCAGTGACAACTCCCAACGAAAAAGAAGCAAGCTTCCTATTTATTTCTGTAATTGCTATTCGTAATACGCTGATTAAACAAAAAGCAGATAAACGATGGTATTTTCATGAGACATGTACAGCTCACTACAGGTAAACTATGACTCGTTCATCTAAATATGTTTAAAACAAAATCCTACGAAAAACCACTTTGCATTCACAGCAGCAGCTTTTTTCCCCAGTGCGAAATGGTTTGAGCGCACGTACATCCCATTGCCCAGGTGTAACTGGATCAGTTACAGCACAGCAGGGAGAGCAGAGCGTCTGCGCGAAGACTGCTTCAGTGGGAAAGAGAGAACCTAAAGAATATTCATAAAGAACAAATTAAAACATCATGTGAGGCCTTGATTAGGCTCGACAGCTTTCCTAAAGACTTTCTGTTGTTGTTACTAGTGTTTAACATCAGCTGAGGATTTGTGAAAGAGCAGCCACCCCCCACCTCCTGCAGCCTTTAAGCGATGGTGGTGGGTGAGACTCTTTACATTGCATTCTGCTGATCTCTTTCATTGCCGAGTTGCATATCTATGCTACACTAGTTTCTGCAAGATTAGTTTTATCCCAAAATTTCACATTTACAAATGTTGTGGTAAATGTACTGCCCATAATAATGATATAACATAATATAAAAAGCATGTTGCAGGTGATCTGTATGTGGTTTTCTCACACTTCTGAGAGTCATTCAAAGCCTCTGCCTTCACTGTTTTTTCATCGTGTATCTTCAGTGATGTCTTGACCTGCAGGCAAAGAAATATTGTAAGCATGTGCTGGGTGCTTTCTCTTCCACCTGTGGCAATGAGGAAAAAAAATTGACAGTGGATTAGGACTACTTTGGGATGCATTTCTTGTTCTTTGGACAAAGTTGCAAAGCCCCTTTACTTTGTTCAGAGACACTTCTTTTCCTGCTTTTCTGTGATTATTTTCAAATGAGAACCATGTCTGGCCTTGATGCTTGCAATGTGTTTGGGGCCACTTAAGTTAGAAGTGAATTATTGTAGGCTCCACTACAGAGAGAGGGGATTTCTAGAGCCTGGGAGACTACAGGGGGGGGAGGGATTTCTCGAGGCCGGAGAGCACAGGACAGAGTTTGCTTCCGCTCAGAAAGTCACTGTATGGGAGGGAAGCACAGAGTCACCACGGAGGCTGAGCGGGCAGGGGAATAATTGTGTATAAGTGATTTTTTTTTGTTGGTTTTTTTTCTTTTGCTTTCAGCTTTCTTTCTTTAACACCTCGCCCCTCCACAAGTTTTAAGTTTCTGCACAATTTTGGTCAAGTGTGGAAGCCCTTTAGTCTTTTGAGGGAGTTCACTGAGGAGAAAGCCTAAACAGATCTCTGCCCCAAAGCTGTGGCTCGCTTTAGGGCCCTGTCATAGTCATATAAAGAAGTGTGCAGCAGAGTGAAAATATAAGCTTTTGGAGTATGTGTAGCCTTGTACTCTAACTGGATTATTTTATATTTAAACTTAAAAATCAACTTAATGTAGGTAAGGGGGAGGGTCAGATACGTCACTAATATCTCTGTGTCAACAACTACATCAACCTAGAGGTGCTGAGTAGAGTTTGCTCAAAGGTTCGCATAGATGTGGTTTGTTAGTACTCACTGGCAATGCTTCTATAAAATGGCATGCTACTTCACAGCAAAAGCAAAATAATGCAGTTTAGTACATGAGCCTATCTGTGCACCTCATTGTTATTTTGGATCCAGTTCTAAAAACAACATTCTTGTAACCTAATGAAAGAGCTTATTTTTGCCCAATTATCACACTCGTACAGATTTTTTTTCATATTTACATTGCCAAAGGCAGTAGTTAGTGCATTGAGACTGAGATTTTTATCATTTGCATTAGTATAAACATGTTGATGAATTGAATTGAAGACACTTAGATATCAAGCACAATTTTTAGGTACAATGTGATTTCTTGGATAATTGACAATTGGAAATGTGGTAGAATCCTAAATGGGCAAACTCTTCATCTGGAGTACAGTAAAGACCTGATTTTTAAAAAGAGGGATTTCTTCATTGAACACACATAGTATACACAAGGTGCAGTGATCTGATAAGACAGAAATTTGTAGTTTGCAAGATGAACGATTTAGCTTTATTTCAATCATGATTATTTTAGTATCTCTGTTTTAGTTGGAGATTTTCTGCAGTCTTCATTTTTTTAAAGTTGGCAAGTGTTCAAAGTGGTGTTCTGGGGAAATGATATCTCTTATCTCAGTGTAAATACACTTAAATTAAGTACAACAATGATTATGTCATTTGTAGAAGGCTGGTTAGAGATAATGTAGGGTAATCATGCTGAAATGGAAACTGAAATGTATTTGTATTTAATATACATTTATTTTTCTGGATAGCTAGCTAAACCTTGGAAACCCTAATTCAAACTTAATCTGCAAAAAATACGGAGGAGTTTCCATGGGCTGAATCAGCCTCTGCCAGATGGCATTGCTATTGAGTATTAATGCTTAGGATTTTAGAACTACAAACAAACTGTTCAGCCGCAATGTCCGCTTTAAAAAGAGGCAATGAGGAGCAGAGGCTAAGTATATAGCCTATCATCAGCCCATTCTCAAACTGCTATTGAAATTAATGTTGGATGAACAGATGAAAATTGTGTTTAAGTCAATGAGAGTTTTAAAGCTCATGGGAATTAGTTATAATATGTGGCTTCATATTCCTTCTAGTCATTCAATATGAAAGTGTTGTAAATAATTTGTACTTGCCATAGTTCATTTAACTTACTCTTGTGCAGTACCAGAATCATTCTGTTAACCTGCTTTGGAAATAACAAAGGCTCAGCCTAGCATCTCCCACAACTTTACTCGCACAAATAGTCTTGTTACTGGGGTCACTCGAATGAGGATTGCGTGGCCTGGCCCCAATTTCTTCATGGAACATGAGCACTCCTCAGTCAGAGAAAATGTCTTCTGTGTGACCAACTATCTGCAGATAGACATCTTTTCTTTGGGAAATGGTTATAGTTATTTTCTGAACTGCTTGTTCTTTTCCTCTTTCATAGCAAGTCAATGCACGGCGTGTATGAGGGGAGGTCTTAAAAAGCCTGAAAAATACAGGTTTTTTACCATCTGACTTGTGGATTTTGTGAGTTGAACCAAGTGAATATTACAGTTTTTAATAATGGAAAAAGCAACCATATCAGCTTTCAAGGATATAGGTTTTTATTGGTTTTGTTGACAACCAATTGTAACAACATGTCGAGTATTTACCGTAGACTTAGAGACTTTAAAAAAGCAATAACTTCTGTTCTTTAGAGAGTTACCAGCTGGTATGTCTCTGTCTTCAAGAACTTATTCTGTATAATCATTTCACAAATTGTATGGAGCAAACACGACTTAACTGGCTTTTAATCTTTATTTTAGTTATAATAAAAAAAAAAACAGAAGTGGCCTACCTGACATTACCTCTATTTTTCAAAATGTATTATGTGGTTGTTCTCATTATTTAACACAGTATGGAAGGAAGAGAATGTGATATTAATTGGCATCAGGGTATAAAGAGTAGTACAGTAAAAATGCAAAGCAAAAACCAAAACAGTCCAGGAAAAGGGTACTCATGCAGGTGAGAGAGAAGATTAGATTCATATCTTGGAGGGAAGGACTTTTTGGCTCCTATCTTGCTAGTCAAAACTACGTGATGACTTTCTGATTGCGCAGTTCTTGGTTCTCTAATGTGAATAATTCCTGTGTACGTTCTTGAAATTAAATATTCAATTTGTCTAGGATAAAAAGTGAAATGTATCTGTAATCATAAAAATAAGAGATGAAGAATAATCCCATGCTTGTTTTGTGTTTTCCAAGTTTGAGTTTCTCCAAGAATGAAATTCTTAGAGATACAGGAAATGCAAAACTGGTTCTGTGAGCTTGGTTTTGCACCATGGCAGAAAAACAATTAAGTGTGCAATGTTACCATCTTCTCTTGTTTTCCAGGTCCATGGGGGAGATGCATGGGAGATGAATGCGGTCCAGGTGGCATCCAGACGCGAGCGGTGTGGTGCGCCCACGTGGAGGGCTGGACCACTCTGCCCACGAACTGCAAGCAGCCGGAGCGGCCGGACAACCAGCAGAGCTGTTTTCGGGTCTGCGACTGGCACAAGGAGCTGTACGACTGGCAGATTGGCAGCTGGAACCAGTGCCAGCCCGTCCTCTCCCGGAGCCACGAGAAGCCCCTGGAGTGCCTCAGAGGGGAGGAAGGGATCCAGACAAGGGACATCACCTGTATCCAGAAGTCCAACGGGGTGCCAGCTGAGGATGTCATCTGCGAGTACTTTGAGCCGAAGCCCCGCCAGGAGCAGGCGTGCCTCATCCCGTGCCGGCAGGACTGCATTGTGGCCGAATTCGCTCCCTGGTCAGAGTGCTCCAAGACCTGTGGCAACGGGCTTCAGCATCGAACTCGGCACGTTGTGGCTCCACCGCAGTTTGGTGGGTCTGCTTGTCCTAACCTCACCGAGTTTCAGATCTGTCAGTCTAGCCCATGTGCCGCAGAAGAAAGCCTGTATAGCCTAAACGTGGGACCCTGGAGCGCATGCTCAGTGCCCCATTCAAGACAAGTAAGGCAAGCGAGGAAACGAGGGAAGAACAAAGACAAGGAAAAGGACAGAGAAAAGGCAGTTCGGGATCCCGAGGCTCGTGAGTTAATTAAGAAGAAGAGGAATCGAAACAGACAGAATAGACAGGAGAACAAATATTGGGACATACAAATTGGGTACCAAACCAGGCAGGTCACATGTACTCACAGAAATGGGAAAACTGCTGCTCTGAGGTAATCACTATTTATTAATTTGCACATCTTTATTTTTCGCTGTTTAAAATAAAGCATGCATAAGTGCACACTGGTATTATTTTACACAATCCTGAATCTCAGTATGGGGCACACACTATTTCCAACATGAACATCCCTCATCAAGCTCAAGGTGTTTCTATGACATGAAACATGCAAACTGTGCTGGTGATCATATTAAGCATCACATAAATGTGCACTGTGAAACTATAGTAACTCCCTAGCCTCTGTTTGTCTAAATAGATGTCCCCCAAAAGCTTGGAGATATTTGTCAAATGTCTGCTCTGCTCCTGGGGGTTCAGGGAGGTTTTTGCTCTCTAACACGTCATGAATGTTTGGAAGTGGTGATGTTACTGCTTTTAAGGTTCTGGGCACAAAGACTAACAGGAAACTGGGCTGGGTCTGATTCACAATAAAAGCAGAAAACAGAGAAAGATGCTGCATGAGAAGGCAGTATCTATTCTTTCCAGTACCTTTTGTTTTGAAATAGAAGAGCATGAAATATTGTCTGTCCTTCTTGATTCCTGTGGCAAAATTCCTGAAAGGGAGACTGTGAAACCTCTTTGTTTCTTCCATGTACTTCCTCTTTTTCTTTCTCATCTGCACCTTTATGCCATCTGTCTGGTTTTTTTCTGATTTTTTTTTTTTTTATTTATTTATTATTTTACTTTTCAAGAGTTTTGGCAGTCAGAGATGTTTTTATAACTCTTTCCATAGGCTTCTGTGTACTTTTCTGCAACCGTATTATCTTCCACTTGTTCGTTTTACCTGGCATTCTCTTGCTAACTCGTTTTTTCCTCTCACCCCCTAGAATGTTTTTGTCCAACTCAAAAATCTTCTTTCAGTCTAGTCTGCCTTTTTTTGTCTTTGATGTGATTCTTTCTATTTCCTTCCGTCTAGTTCAATGCATGATTAATCAATTTTACTGTGAAGTGACTAAGATACCTTGCTGAATGAGGCTGACACCCATTGTTGCTAGCTTAGTGTTTATGAACTTTTTTCAGGGTATTTTACTTCGGAGTTTTTGTTGTGCCAGTTAAACATTCTATCATGGAACATGTAATCACTTCAACCTTTCGTATCAAAAATCATATATTATAGTTTTTCAAGTGTAGTAAAGATTTTTCAAGTATATTTCCTTTCAGGATAGGAATCAGTAGTAAAACAGGAAAATGATGAGAGGTCCCTGGCTTAAGGGAAGAACTGAAAGATTTGGGTTGTTTAGTTGGAAGGAGGGACATATGAGTGAAAATGTGAAGTGTCTATGAGTATGTAAAAACCCATCACAAGGAAGAATGGAATGAGCTATTCTCTATATATTATGGATGTCTAGGAAAAGCAATAATGGGCTAATCACAGCAGTGCTGAATGAATTCTCAATACTGGGAACAGTGAAGCTCTGGAAAAGATTGCCTGGGGAATGTCTGGCACTTCCATCTTCAAAGGTTTATAAGAATAGGCTAGAAATGCTTGTGTCAGTAATGACACACCTCCAGCAACCCTTGGTTAGGCAAGAGGGGCTGACTGGATAGTTTTTTGCAGTCTCTTCTAGCTCTGGTTTTCTACAGTTCTTTCCGATTTTGACCCACACTTGGATGAATGTCTGCACAAGGAATCTCAAAATCAGCTTGCTCAGGCAGTCCCAGGTGTTGGCTGCAGCACTGGCTCAGTGCTGGTACACGAAGAGGTTGCCTTTACCCCTTCCTTTTCCAGCCTTGCATCATGCAGCCCACACCGTGCCTAGCCCAGGAACATCATTACCCTTTAAATACAGGGAATAATTTATCAAACATATCAATTGCTAGCAGATAGCAGCCAGCTGCTCTGGTTGAAAGTCCCCAAGTTTTTGTAAAGTTAAACAAATAAATCAGAACTACCATATTTAAAAAAAAAAAAAGCAAGGGGGGGGGGAACACTCATGTGCTCAGGCTCTGATAAATGGTAAAAGAAAGTAAAAGTATAATTGGAAGTCAATGGCTTATTTTACTCATCATCTTGAATTCATTCAGATGAGTAATGCTGTCTTAATTTCGGGGACCTCAGCGTGTTATACCATACATGCACATTTCAGGCTGTAGCAGGGAAATGGATGAAACCCTCTTGCCTGAGGCAGTGAAACAATAGATAATGCAACGGAGGAGCAATTCTTAACAGGAGAGAAAATGGTACAAATGATGCAGTGGACATTTTGATGTCTAATGGATATAATTTTATGTTGTAAATGCACAAAGGATTTCTAATAGTCTTCCCATCAAGTTTAAGATAGAATCTTTTTTCCAGTTGCGTAGTGAAAACAAGAAAATTTGGTTAAATGACTCGTGAGAAATTCTGGCACTGATACCTTGGCTTTAGAGACGTATCTATGTATGCCATCTATATATCCATTTGTTTCAGTTACGCTGCACTCTTTACTAAGTAGTCAAATGCTTTAGTCTATGATTGGCATTCCAGAATCTCAAGCAATAGAATTATTTTTCTGCCCAGGCTGTCAATGAAGCCAGCTCAAATGATTTTATAATCTCCATCACATAATAACTGTGTTACTAAATAATATAGACAAGTAAGGTGACTGGAAAACCTGCCGTGCTCATGTGAAATGCTCTTCAGCTTGAATAGTCCATTTTCAGAGAGTTTTGACTTTAGCAATCAGAAACAATCAGCCCCCTGGCAGCATGACTGAAAGAAGAAGAAAAACCCTCAGGCGAGTAATATTTTTTGCAGAGGTAGCAAAATTGGTATAGTATAAAAAGGGTTTCAAAAAACAAGTTTCAGAAGGGTGCTCCAGAGAAAATGGTTCTGTAACGCTGTCAGCAAAACTTCAAAAAGGCAAATTCTCTCGACACATCAGCACACCAGGCACGCTAAAGAGAAGTGAAACAAGAAAATCAAAATGTAATTTATACACTTTATTGCCAAGTGAACAATACATAGTCTCCCGTGAAGGATGAAATATTGGATTTTCTATTGCTCATTCTGCAATAATGTACGTGTTACATGGCCTATATTTGCTTTATGTTTCCCTTAGTCTGAAATTCTGGTGCACTGAAAATATTTTAAAAATAGAATTGTTGGAGAAGAAAGAATTCAGTAGTTAAAGCTGACTTATAAAGTGACTGTTCTGGATAACTAACAAAACCTGGACAGTGTTGCTGTTAGTGTAGAGGACAATACTGATCCTCTGAAATGTTTCCTCTTTTTTTTTTTGGTAAAAGTGGAGTTTGCCAGAGGTCCCACAGAGAGCCGTTAGAGAACAAACTGTCAGTGTAGGGAAACATAAAACGCGTGTAGAAGTTCATTTCGAGTTACGAATCTGTTTGCACTTTTACAAGTTGTGATGACTGTGCCTCATGTTAAGAACATCATTTTCTATTGTAATATATACTCTGGTTTTGCTTTCTTCTACTCTGCCAAATTGTTACCATTGGGTCTCAAACCTTTCCTCATGATTGTCTTCCTGAGCAGAGTTTTGGGAGAAAGTTTAGCAAAGATGTTTGGGCTGTTTTTGTACAAGTCTTAGAAAAATATTTTGGTTTAACAGGGTTTAATTCATACAACTATTTTACTGAGATGCTTTACTGAGAGCCCACTGGATTGGGGAAAGAATTTGATATTTGGAAGGACTGGAGCAGGTTATGAGCACAGACATTTATAACTGTAAGAACATGGAACAGAATGAGAGTATCTTTTTGGCCTGTATGTTTCTGCACTTCAGCAAAGATTTTGAAATTTACTGACAAAGAGCATCAAGTTCCCCTGTAGCAGTTGGTCCACAGGCATGGGGACAGCCTGCAACTGCTAAGAATCATTGAGCTCAAATGGCTGAAAATCTGGCTGTGGTTAAAGCAGTCCTGCAAGGATATAAGTGCCTATTTAAAAAAAAAAAAAAAAAATCCCAGGAATTTCTGCACTATTTCCTTTCTCTATCTCCATCATTTGTATATGACTTGTTTATCTTGCTTAAGCTGGGACCAAAACACCTCTGTCTGAATGGGGGGAGAAATGGAGGAGACCAGGTAGGAAACTGTCCTTTTGCTGCAGTCCCCAGAACTGGTTAATTTTCCCTTGGCAGCACCTCTGTGGCAGAGACCCGTTTGTGAAGCTGAACATTATTGATCACTTGAAGCGAGAATTCAGGAAACAGTAAAATTTTAGATCTAGTCAGGGCTTTTATTTCCTTGTTGGCAAATAACCTTATGCAATAACAGCAGTGGAACATAATGGTGGGAAAGAAAAGCATCCAAAATTTAAGAAATGCTGACTGGTTTCTGGGCAGATTAGTTTAGCCCTTTTATGCATTTGATTGTGTGATGATGTTTCATTTGTTTCACCTCTGTCCTTCTCAGAAAGTGATGATTTGTTATTTATTTTCACCCTCCTCACTGATTCTGTGCATTCATGCAATATCTAGCAAATTATATCCACACCTTGTAATGAATTAACTCGCTTGGAAGTTTCCATAATGGTCTCATTGCAGTGCTTTACTAACTTTCAAGTTTGGGAGAGTTCGAGCTTTTATTTATTCCAATATTATAGTTGAGACATGAGAGGTGACAATAGGGCCAAAATTATTGAATTGTCTTGCTAATTTTGGGCATGCAGTTTGAGGTATATAATGCCTGATTTTTCAGCTTACTTCACATAGACCTGTATCTGCTTAAAGCACAGCCGCTATATTCACTAGTGGCCACAAGTATTAAGCTGGATACCCAGGGACTGAGGAATTAGAGAACAGTCAACTGAGTATTTATGCTGGTGAGCAACTGAATCTCAGGATATATTGGCAGAAAAAGAGAGCGAATCTGCTCCTCTAGGATGGCATTTTAACTTTGTTCATCTTTCCAGGTCCTGAAACTTCCTAATCCAAGTGCTCACCTTCCAAATCATGCAACAAATGCCTCCATCCACCTCATGGACTCTCACTCTCCTTTTAAGTTATAGTCTGTGTGGAGGAAGATAAAAAAAATACAGCATAAGCCTGTTGCTTTCTTTGTGCCATTGATTTGGAGAAGCAGACAAGTCACCCTGAGGTATATGCTGTCAGACAGCAAACAGAAGAGAGATTCAGACATATAATACAGCAGCTCAGTTTGTTGGACCTTGTAATTTATTCCTTGCTTAGAAAAAGTCTTAAAAGATTCTCTGTACTTCTGTGAGCGGCTCCATAAGGCAACAGGCAGAAAGGGTGATATGTATGAAGGTGGCAGTGGCTAAGGTGGAGTAGCTCCAAGGAGGCAGGCTGTGGGTGGGTGAGGGAACAGCAATACAGAGAGGACAGGCTGTAGAAATGAAGGAGCATAAGAAACCTTTAGCTTGTTCCTTGAGGACCAGATGGAAGCGTGCGTGTCTACAGGTGTTTTTTATGTTACTGGAAAGGCAGCTCTGCAGCTGTTTTTGTAGAGGAAGCCTCCAAGCTCACCACACTGTAAGGGTTTAGAAGCCATAAGTGGTTCACTAACAGAACACCTGTAATATCATATATTTGGATAATGAGCTATATACTGTCACCCTGATAGATTAACTTGGAATCACTTAGAGGGCATACTGTTAACAAATGGAGAACAGGGAAGAAGAAAGTAATCCTGGAAGAAAAACCTCCTGATAACTAAAAACTGCAGGGTAATTGTCAGATTCATTGGGATAATAAAAATGTAAAATATTATTAGAGAAACAGGATGTAAACATACTGCTTTCCTACCATTTTCCACTGTGCTTTTAGAATTTCCATGAATTTGAAAGTCAGAAGCATCCTGTAGATTTTTAATGTGATATTGGCGGAGACAGTAGTTTCTGTGGATATGCATAATGTTATTCACTGGGTGTTCCTTTCTGTTCTAAGTACCTGCTCCATCATCTTACTGAGGCTGCTGTTTTGACAGTGGCTTGTCAGTATTGTTATACATTTGACATACCATGCCAAAATCTAGATTTAAGGTGGAAACGTACACACTGTGCTGAATAATTGAAACAACAGCAATGAACCATTTCTTTCTCCACACCATATTTTAACTCTTTTCATATAGTGAACTGTTGTTCTGTCATTTAGATGTACGACATTCATATATTTCTGTGCAAAGCATCAAGATTAGATGCCTTTCTAGACTATATTTTTTATTCAAATACATGTAATTGGTCTTCCTTAGCAAAATATAATAGCTTGTAATGTAATGAGGGTCGAGCTACATGTTCTGATAATCTCTTGTGGCCATAAAATCTGTGAATGAATGAATGAATTCTATGAATGAATGCTATGTTGAATTTCTAGCCTTAATTTAGTAAGAGATTAAGATGCACAGTGGTAAATGGAACTAGGCACTGAGACCTTTAACAGACATTCTCCTACACTGTACTTCTATGCATCTTTTCTGCCTCATTGTCAGAGAATTTTTATGTTAATTGACTTCAATATACCTAAAGAAATAAATATGAATCAAGCAATATTTTTCTAAATTTTGGACATCTTTATTTTGGTGTCATATCATAGTCTGCAAATAGTCCCATGAGGAACAAACTAGAATGTATTACTTGTTTAGAGTTATTTTGTTTTTTTCTATTACGTGACTGCTAGGCATAATCTGGGACATAGAGTATGCCCCTGTCTTCTTGATGAGCTTTGTAGAGTTACGGTACAGCATGTGAGTTGAGCATCCTCCTGGGAGGTGCTGTCCCCCAAGGGGTGGGGGACTGCACAGGATGGGAAGTCACAGGGTTCTGCTTCACTTGCAGATCCCCAGAACGGAATATTTGGGTACTTCAGTGCCTAACTTTCATTGATCCCACTGAAAAGAAAATGTCCAGCCTTCCTCCTAATATTGACCACTTTTTTCCAAATGTTGGAGACTGAAATGGAACCAGTGATATTGTCAAAGCTAAGCATCAATACAGGGAACAAATCTAAAATAATACCTGAAACACAACTAATATTAGGAGTATAATTTTCGGTAATGTGGTGGGTTTTTTTGTATTTTAACTTCAATATATTGCATATTTTATTCATGAAGTTTGGCATTGTGTTTATTTTTTCTTTGCCAATAACTCCACGACTCTAATTGTTAGTTAGGGTCAAAGTAAATACTGATTAATACTATGTAACAAAAATTCCCACTGACAAAGGGAAATCCCCCCAAAAAGCTTTAATAAGTCATCTATGTAGACTATTAACAAATAACCCTCTCTACCAATTTTAAAATTATCTGTAGCATGGAATGTCACTACATGTCACTGTATCATTGGACTGTGAAAGATAGTACCTCTCTCTAAACACTTCTGCTTTCTTGGCTCTTCAGACACTCATGGTATCTGCAACAGCCCCACAGCAGCTGTTGTTGCCACTTGGTTGGGTGTAGTAGAACTTCTTGTTGCTTTGCCTGTATTATTTTCCTTGACACTGTAGTTGTAATTTCTGTTTTCTTTTCTCCTGTAATGTGGAAAGCCTGAGTGGTTTTGGTTTTTTCAAAACTGTTTTGGCTGTGCATCTTTGTTGGCAGAATTAATTAAAGTTGTGAAAGGATCATGGGAAAATAGTCTTGTGAAAAGCACTTGGGTGGACAGTAGTTGAATTGTAAATGAACAAAAGTGGCCTCATTGTGTGATTATAACAGCCCATTATACTGTGAGGTACTAACAGTTTCTCAGAACAATGTACAGTATGACCAATACTAAACAGTGCAGCTGTAGGGAAAATGAATCAGGGCTATGTCATGAGGGATACTTATTACATTTGCCACTAGGAAGAAATACAGGCACTGTATTTTCACTAACTTCTTTAAAGAAACAAGTGTGTACCAACCATAAACTAAAACTCTCAAAGATGACTAGACTGTACAAATTACATTTTATATCTTCAGAATAACTCATGGGAGTTATCTAAACTCTGGATTTAAATCACCTTTCTGCTATTCCTGCTGTCTAGTACCTGCTCATTAAACAGAATTTTTTTTTCATTTAATTTTATTTATGACAAAAGAAACTATTTTTTTCTTTATACCAAAGAGTTTATCACAATCTCTTTCAAAATCCAGCTATACCTTTGATCCAAGAATGGTATAGAGTTCATTTGATTGTTTTGCTTTAGAGGTGTCCTAGTTTCGGCTGGGATAGGGTTATTCTTCCTAGTGCTGTATTTTGGATTTAGTACGAGGAGAATGTTGATAACACACTGATGTTTTCAGTTGTTGCTAAGTGCCCTCCTAGTCCAAGGACAGCTCCCGTGCCTACTGACTGAGCTAGGTACACAAGATGGGAGGGAACATAATCAGGACAGCCAGCCCAGCTGGCCAATGGGGTATTCCATACCATGTGACGTCATGCTCAGTATATGAAGGGTAGGCGTGATCCAGGAAGTACCGATCGCTACTTGGTTATCGGTCAGCGTGGGTGGTGAGCAATTGCATTGTGTATCACTCATTTTGTATATTCTATCATTATTATTATTATTATTTTCCCTTTTTTCTGTTCTATTAAACTGTCTTTATCTCAACCCATGAGTTTTTCTCACTCCTACCCTTCCGATTCTCTCCCCATCCCGCTGGGGGGGCGGGGGGAGTGAGTGAGCGGCTGCGTGGTATTTGGCTGCCTGCCAGGTTAAACCACAACAAGAGGTTAATGCATCCAACAGGCTGTATGAATTCCGAGGAGAACACTGCATAGAAGGTAAATAGCTTGTTGCAACACATTGGGACGTTGTGCTTGATTCTTGTCTCCATATGTTAACTCCAAAATCCCTATTACTTGTACAGAGCACCTTTTAAGGTTCCATAGTGGTCTGATAAAGAGCAAGGAGGAGACCCTACACATGCAATATTAAGATCTGGATTTAGTCCCAAATCACACGAAGGATTAACATTCAGCATCAATATTACCAGATTTTCTCAGGCCTCCTGACCAGTACAGTGATCATTCAAGGTTGCCGTAGAAAATTGCACACATGGGTACATATATTTCAAAGGTTGATTTGACCTTCTGACCCGACCAGATTATTTCTGCGAGGTAGTTCTGTTAGAGGGTATGAGGATTTAGGCTGTGGAACTGCCCACGGGTAGTCAGATTTTCCAGCAGTGTAAGCCTGAGCTTTTCTAGGATGCGATGCTAATGAGTGGTGTGGTACATGTTTTACCCCTTCACTGCGAGGTTAAAGTTATGAGAAGCAGATTAGGTCTTTGGAAAGTGTTCCTGTGGTGGGTTGACCCTGGCTGGATGCCAGGTGCCCACCAAAGCCATTCTGTCACTCCCCTCCTCAGCTGGACAGGGGAGAGAAAATACAATGAAAGGCTCGTGGGTCGAGGTAAGGACAGGGAGATCACTCACCAATTACCGTCACGGGCAAAACAGACTCGACTTGGGGAAAAAAAAAATTTAATTTATTACTAATCAAATCAGAGTAGGATAATGAGAAATGAAACCAAATCTTAAAACACCTTCCTGCCACCCCTCCCTTCTTCCTGGGCTCAACTTCACTCCCGAATTCTCTACCTCCTGCCTGCTCCGAGCAGCACAGGGGGACGGGGAATGGGGCTTGTGGTCCGTTCATCACTCGTCGTCTCTGCTGCTCCTTACTCCTCAGCGGGAGGACTCCTCACACTCTTCCCCTGCTCCAGCGTGGGGTCCTTCCCACGGGAAACAGTTCTCCACAAACTTCTCCAACATGAGTCCTTCCCACGGGCTGCAGTTCTTCACAAACTGCTCCAGCGTGGGTCCCTTCCACGGGGTGCAGTCCTTCAGGAACAGACTGCTCCAGCGTGGGTCCCCCACGGGGTCACAAGTCCTGCCAGCCAACCTGCTCCAGTGTGGGCTCCTCTCTCCCCAGGTCCACAGGTCCTGCCAGGAGCCTGCTCCAGCACGGACTCTCCACGGGGTCATAGCCTCCTTCAGGTGCACCCACCTGCTCTGGCGTGGGGTCCTCCCTGGGCTGCAGGTGGATATCTGCTCCACCGTTAACCTCCATGGGCTGCAGGGGGACAGCCTGCCTCATCATGATCTTCACCAGAGGCTGCAGGGGAATCTCTGCTCCGGCACCTGGAGCACCTCCTCCCCCTCCTTCTCCACTGACCTGGGTGTCTGCAAAGTTGTTTCTCTCACATATTCTCACGCCTCTTTTTGGCTGCATTTGTGCAGTTGGGTTTTTTTTTCCCCTTCTTAAATATGTTATTCCAGAGGCGCTACCACCGTCACTGACGGGCTCAGCCTTGGCCAGCGGTGGGTCCGTCTTGGAGCCGGCTGGCATTGGCTTTATCGGACAGAGGGGAAGCTTCTAGCAGCTTCTCACAGAAGCCACCCCTGTAGCCTCGCAGCTGCCAAAACCTTGCCACACAAACCCAATATAGTTCCTTACAGTCTCTCATTTCTTTTAGCAATCTACTGAGATTTAAGCAAACTTTAAGCAATCTACTGAGATTCTCTCTACTGAGAAAAGTAAAATATGCTTGTATTCCTGTCCTGCTTTAATTTCTTTATTGTTTTAAGGATTCTTTGGGAAGTTGGATCATGTTCATTCATGCCTGTAGGATGTCTTGCAAGGACACTGTTTGTCCAGCTTAGTGGTTTGTTTTGGTGGGGTTTTTTTTTTAATCACAAATTGGTTTTTTTTTAATCACAAATTTACTTTCTGATCCTTTTCCAAAAGCTTCCTCTAGCTTTATTTTGCCCTTCACTCAAAAATGCAACCTCTACAAGCCTGCTTCTGTGTATTTGTGTTTGTGTGTGTAATTTTGGTTTTCAAGTGCTAAACTAACATCTAGTTTTGGTGTTCTCTAATTTGTCACTGTTCCAAGTCTTTCTGCAGACAGGTTTGTTTGGTCAAATAGGCTTGTATGTCAATAGTTTTCATCTTGTGGCTGGTGGGAAAGATTGAAAACCATTTTGCTAATGGTATTCAATGACGTAATGTCTCATGAGATCAGCAAGAATTCAAGAGAGACTCTCATGGTTCCCGATGATACAGCTGGTTGGGGGACATGCCTGATGGTGCGCAGGACATTCAAGGCCAGGAAATGGTTAAATTATTCTGCTCTGAGGGAGCCCGCTGTGTTTTCTTTTATCTGCCAGATAGTCTTTGCTTTTCTTCCTTAGTATTTAGATGAAGCCACTTAAAAACTTGTTAAAGGATTCTGGATTTCTTTAGCATGTTGATTGCGCTTTGATCTGAAACCTTCAGAAGCAGCTCCCTTTTTCTGCTGAACTGCTGAACCTCCTCATATCATACTCAGTATGGGTTTCTTCCAGGCAGTTGGCTTAGTTTTTGGTTATGTCTTCTTCACTTCTCTCAAGTTTTTAATTCATTCATTCAACCTTGGGTGTTCAAAACATAATTATATTATGTTGTTGGGGTTTTGCTTTGGAATACAAGCAGAGCTTGTATTTTTTGCTGAAAATGGAGTAGCCTTCTTCAAAAAGAATGATAACGTTCCTTCCCCAAAGGTGCTGGGGCTGAACTCCTCAGCAGACAGAGCGGGTTCTGACCCCACAGCCCTTCCTGGTCACAAAGGGCATGTGATATCTAATCCCTGTGATACCATATAGTATGAGAGAAGCAAGGGGAGGAAGAACACCATTTCTTCCTAGTTTTTTTGTGTGGTGTCTGACAATGTAGATGTCTGTTGAGTGTCTCTTAATAATGCCTGCTGCGCTGAGCTCTTGTGAGGATGGTAAGATATGGGTATGTCTGCTTTCCACACCAGGGTTAAGGGTAGGTCGGCCATGCCAGGACTGGAGCCGCCTGGGCAGACCTGTAGGTGCACCTACAGGGAACTTTAGAGCCACAGGAGCAAAGAGCCTGTGGACATAATCCACTATACATCAAATACTGATCCAGGCTTGAAAGATTGCAGTTTTCAATTTACAGGTAAAATTCCACTTAAGTCCTTTTCAGACCAGCTCTAACCCATTGCTTTTGTTTTCCAGGAGTGCCAAAAGTTTACGTTGCCATCAGTCTTCCTCCTGATCCATAGCCATGTTATTCATTTCAGAACAATGGAAATCTCTGTATGTAATCAAATGGGAAATCAGCTAGAGAAAAAATAAATATATCAGAATTCCGGGAGAATGTGTACAGTGAATGAAAATAAGGAATAATAGCTGTGAAAATTTCATTAAAGAAAACCAAAGCTGAATGTTGATAACGGTGAAGGAATAGAGAAAATATGGCAAAATAGTGCAGACAAAAATTATTGAAGAGACTATTTGGCTTGCATTAACCTTGTCAATTGGGCTCTATTACTTTACATTATAAGTAAAAAGAGTAAATAGAGGTTCTTGTTAAATATCAGCACTGGGTAAATGAATTGAATTTATTGTAAAGGACATGTTCTCCACTGTACAATTTTGGAATTAAATTGCAAACCTCACATTGGAGCTCTGTTACATTTGAACATGAAGAGCAGCTGTATTGGGAAAAGCACCAAACTGCTCTTCAGAATGATGTCTCTTTAATACGTTGGATACCCGGACTCATATTTCCATTAACTTATAGATTGTCCAGATATAGTAGTATGCAGATATTTTGGGAGTGTCCTCAGAATGAATCTTGAACAGTCCTCAAATCCAGGCCAGTTTTATACCTCAAAGTTGCACATGCAGTAGAAAGGATCTGTAATTGCAGGATATAACTGTGTTCAAATAAAATGAGACTAACTGAAAGAGAACTCTTGGACCTAACAAAGAGTCAGTCAAGGAGAGAGCTTATTGAAGTCTCTAAGCTCACAAATGCTACAGAGAAAGTAAATAGACTATGGATTTACAAGGCCTGAAGCCAGAAAATGAAATTAACAGAGTAATTTTAAAGCAAAAATAGCTATCTACAGTTATTGGTGAGTAAAAAAGGTGTGTAACTCATTGTTTCCAAGGTGATGTAGATGCCAAAATCTTATCTGGGTTCAGAAAGGGTTTACGTTAATTCATGGAGGAAAACTCTATAAAGGGCTCTTCAGTGCAAAGATACAACTTGTGTTCAGGTAGTCTTTCAGCCACAGTTTGCTGGAAAACTGGAGGGTATCTTGGGAAAGTGTGACCAAATACTTGCTGTCTTTCCATTTTTGCCCTCCATTTGCTACTGCCAAGGCAGGTATCAGACTGCATGGATTATTAGTTAGAACGACTCAGCCATTCTCATGCTGCTATTCGTCTTTTCTCATTAACTCTTCTTTCTAGTTATCAGTCCAATATGGTATGGGGGAAACACCAGCAAAACTAGAAAATCTCTTAGTTGTAAAAGTAAGTTATGTATCGCTCATGGAGTAAAATGAGTCCTACTGCCTTGCTTAAAACCTATTTATTTTTCCTATTCATTCTGCATAAATTTAGAGATCAGTCCTATGGTCATGTATTACCATGCATTTGGCTTTACGTGTGCAGTATGCATAGCTTTATCTATTGGAAAAAATAAAAAGAAAAAAAAAAAGAATTTTTTCCTAGTTGCGCGTGTAGAGGAGGAAATTCCAATGGTCTCTTCCATGACTTTTCTACACAATTTAAAAGATAGATTTTGAGACTGAGATTGCGGACACTCAAACAGGTCATTGGCATATAAAATCAAGTTGTCCAGATTTTTAAAAATTGTAAAAGTATGATTCATTCTTTAATAGAAATTTAGGATACCTCAGAAAGAATTGTTTTACCTCTTGACTAATCTAATTTTATCACACATTTAAAAGCTTATCTTCCAAAGAAGAGACTACTTTCAACTGCACAGCTTGCTCATTTGTACACAGGTACTACGGTGCAATTTGCTCCAGGCTTATGCCTCAAGCTTCATTCTCTGTGTGTCCGTAGCCTTAATTACCCCATAGATTACTTTGAAATCCCCCGGGGAAACCTTCCTATCCAAAGTGATATTTGGTTTTTATTTATTGCTGTAAGAGCAAAAATGAGGCTACGGAACGTGAGTAGACACAAATTCCTGACCACACATCTCCAAAAGAGGTTGAACAGCAATTATGTTCTGTATTTTGCCCTTTGAACCAGCACTGTCTTTTTCTTTAGTTCATTTATCTAATCTAAGTCTGTGAGGTCAGGAATAGGTTTGATGTTGGCTCAGTAGCAATAGGGCTTATGCATCCCCTGTGATGTTTTGTTTTGCTTGGGATTGCCTTTTCTTTCCACTATGTCATCTACGTGCTTATATACCTTAAGATTCAGCTCTCCACTATATCTATCTATTGTCTGAAATGATACTTTCTCAAACCACAGCCTTACTTCAAATTGTATGATGTCCTCTTCCCTGCCAAAAGACAGACACTTAGGACACTGTCCTTTGAATGTGTTCACTGGATTGAGAGCAAGTTCCTGCAGACTTTACGTGTTATCCCTACACTAGGGGGGATCCAGTCTGCTCTGTTGACTTACAACAGCATTTTAATGCAATTCTTGTACTTTTCTTTGAGCTTCCCAAGCAATTATCTGGACAGAACTGTATGGGTTGATAGTGAGGATTTATTTGTGCAGTCCCTCTGCTTTTTGACTGGCTAACTTTGCATATAGTGTATGCTTAGATGTTACTGAAAGTACATAGAACATGGAGATGTTTGATGCAGAACTTCTAGTGGTTTGGGTAGTATCATGAAATGAATGTTAACTCTCTATTTTTATCTTCTGATCTGTTACCTCCTCATTTGCTTTTTCTTGTGTGAGAAGATTCATCGAACTTTGGGTAACTAAATCAGATGCATAAATCCATCAGAAAGTGCAGAGCAATTTATGTGAAATTAAGATTTGCTTTAAATTATTTGTGGAGATCAAATCTGTAACATTTGGTACCAAACCCAGAATACACTATTTTGTGTCACAAAGACATTCCCAGTTTCGATTAAGAATCAATCTATGCAGTTTCTTGGATCAGATATTTAAAGGAAATGTGCCCAACCTTCTCAGCTAATGTGTTACATATGCTGAACTTTTTAAATGGCACATGTATTTTTCAGAGTTAGCATTTTCATACAATACAGTATTAGTAAGTTTAATTGTGAATGTCTGTCTATATATAGTCATCTGCACTGAAACGTATGAGAAACATCTGTTTCTCTTAGTAAGATAAAGTTTGAAAATCTTTTGCAAATGTTTTAAAGGTGTCAAGAGCAAAAAAAGAAGAAAAAACATCTTTGAAAAATGAGAGCGGACTTTGGAACATCAAATTCATTGTTCCCAAGTTTCCTGAGAAAGGAGGATATGTAGAGATGCCACATGACATTAAGTGTAGAGGAGTTTAGTTGCAGGTAATAGGTATACATGGACTTGGGACAGGGGAAGGTGGCAGTGAGGGAACGGATTTGTAATCTGCTCTGGAAGCTACTCTATTACCTTCGAAGAGATTGAAGCATTTCCATAATCATTTACTTAACTAAAGACTTTTAACTGGGTCTTGTTTAGAGAGATTTGTGATACTGAGAGTTTAAATGTGATGCTTCCCTGTCCCTACTTGATCTAGAATTCAACAGATCTTCTCCTGCTGCCTGCAACATGAAGGAAAACTCTTGATAATGGCCATTTGCAATTAGCTCTCACAGTTTCTCTAACTTGTTCGAAGAAAACCAAGTGTCAAAGGAACAAACAGCAACGAATTTACTTGCCTGACACTTCTTTTGCTAATTGTAACTGTCTCTGCCCTCTCACAAAAATAATATGACAGTATATATAACAGTAAAAAGATTGTTTGCTGGTGACTTACAACAATATCTGTTAGTTATCAATACTTAAGTAATACTGCAAGTGGTGCATGGTTTTATTAAGCAAGCAAGAAAATAAATGGATAACTCACTTTGCCTCTTGTTTGTCTCCCTAGAAATATTTATGTTCTGGTTACAAGAACTTAAGGACTTAATTGTTTTATATTTCATTTAAAATTGATTAATTTTATAAGAAAATATTTGAAGTGAGGCATGCTTTAACTCTATTGCTTTACTTCTATTGAGGAACATAAATAAACAATGGGGTTAGTAACATGGCACAGTTCTGTTTGGGTCCTCTTCATACCCGCATATGGAAATAACTAATAACAAACACGATTAAATGACCATTCTAATTATATAAGCTATATCAACAACAGCTTTTAATAAAAAATAAAATGAACATGAAGTGGAAGGTACTAGCCTGCTGAATCTATGCCACTGACCGAATAACTCTTCAGTTGAGTCCTGTGAACAAATCTAGGTCTAAATTTTTAAAAACATTTTGCATCATGATCCACAGAGGGGCTTCAGCATCATGGCATTCAAGATTACAGGGGTACTGAAAAGTGAGAAACTTCAGAAAGTCTTTTTGCATATATAGCAATTACAGTTTAAGGATCTGTGAAATGAAAATTTTTTATCTAAAGTTACAGTAAAGCCTATGTTGAATTCTTTGTGAATGATCTAGTAGCACTTGGAATCTGAAAAGTGCCTGGGACCTATAGTATTCTTTCAGGAAGTGACTATATCCTTTAAAAATTAATAAATATAATTAGTTTGCAGGACTGGCCTTAATTTTTAAGTGGAGTTGATTGACAACTTTCTGTTAAAGTGTTTTTTTCAGTTATGGTTATGGGAAAACATTTTTTTCCTCAGTACACTGGCTCAATGTTGTCAATTTTTTCCACTTTGTTCAGAAAATCTGTGATAAAAATTCCGTTTGAATTTAACTATAGTGCACATATTAGTTCTTAAAAACCGATAAGTGCATTAGTTTTGAGCTTGATTGCAGCTCAAGGTCTCATTTCTCCTGCATCAATCATCCTAAGGAACTTGAACCCTTTGTGTTGCAGTGGAGGTTTCCCTTATCAGGGAAGGAAACAATCTCTGCATGAAGCTGTGTAGGAATCATAGCCAGGGATACTTTTAGGGTTCCTGACAGTTAAGGGGTACAGGCAGGTTGAAGGTAGCTTCAGTGAAGAAAGACTATTTATTTATTTCTTTAGTGAAACAACTTCTGAGAATGAATATTAATCTTTCTCATGTTACACTTCTCCCAAATAAGTTTTGAAACAGATGCAAAGCCCGTGGAGTATTACACATCATTAATTGATCTCTTCACTCCACACCAAAGCTACTTTATGGTGGCAATTCTGTGCATGTTCCCTGGCAGTATGTGTCTATAATTAAACTCAGCCCCGGTCACAATATGAGTGAAGAGGTTGGTTTTGTCTGCTCTCAAAGGAGTCACATTGGAAAGGAATTTGGGAGGTGATGATATGTCATCTGTTCTCCAGAAGGATTTGCAAATACTGCCCATGTTAGAATCCATAAGGAATAGATCTTTTCTCCAGTCATTAAAATGTGTGTCTTTGTGGGATAAATGAGTCTATATGTTTTGTCAAAGGTACAGAAACTGCTATATTGAATTTGAGAGTACTGTAGTCCTAGGCCAGATGGGGCTACATGAAGGTGAAAAAAGTCCATTATTAAAGAACAGTTTTCTCAAAAGCTTTGTCTTTCACCCCAAACAGGGTGTAGTTTCTGTCCTTAAGCAGAATAAATGTTGTCTATCACGTGTTAGGGTTTCCCCACCACCACCATCTTTCACACAATAAGAACATAAGAAATCTACTGAATAATCCCCTATGGTCTGTCAAGCCCAACAGTGTCTCCAGCCTATTGCCTCCAGCTGTGGTAAAGGGAGATGCTATTTAAAGACCAAGCATATGAGGCCTGTCTGCCTTTTCCAGTCCATTCCCTTTGTATTTCTCCAGTATCCAAAGTCAATGTATTAGGGATGGTGGCTAGTATATCACTGCCTAGTCATTTTAGTATCTATGTATAGACCTATTGCCCACAAATTCATCCAACCTCTTTCTGAATCTGCTGACTCTGTCTGTCTCCACAACCAGGATCTTCTGTTAGCAAGATGTAGAATTGCTCTGCCTCTTGTGTATAGAAGTACTTTCATTTATCGTGTTTTTAAATCTCCTGTTAGACTCATCAAGTATACCTAGTTCTAGTATTACAAAATTTTGTTAATAGCAGTTCAACACGATGTTGGATAAATGGATAGGGCAAAATTTTGTATAGCAACAAAATTGTTGTAAATATTCATTATTCTGTATAATTTTGTATTCTATTGAAAGGAAAAAAAATGAGCCTTTGTTGTGTTGTTTATAGGACTGGTACTGAACAGACCGTTTCATTGTGCCATCTGCAGTGCCAATAAATCTTTTTCCTGCCTGTTTAACTACTTCAGAAGCCAGAATTTTATTCCAAAACAGACATGATAAATATATTTATGTTGTAATTATAATTAAGGAGTTAAAGTTATGATCACTTTAATTGTAGTTTAGCTTTTCTATTGCTCATTTTCCTATTGTGAATCAAGCTTTAAAGTAGAAATGTTAGTTTCTAGTTAGAATATAACATTTAAAAATGCAGAGGCATTTAGAGGGAAAAAATCTTGCTGACAACCTATGTAATATGTGAATGAAGCAATCAGATGGAGAATGGAAATTAAATGATGGCCTTCACGAGGAACAGGAAATTAAGGCTACAGATTCACTGTAGCAGGGAAGGCTCTATTTTAAGGGAGAGATTGTTCCCCTTTTAGACCACAAGGCATCACTGAGGCAATATACCAGCTGTTAACAAAGCAAATTATTAGTGACCAAGAATTCAATATATTTGACATTGCGTTTCTAAACAATTTGTAGTCTGGAAATGAGGAGAAGATGACACTGAGCACTTGGTTCTCTTCAAAAACATTGTATAGCCATCTCTGTTATTGATCCTTCGCTTCCTTTTTGTTCCAAGAAAAATAATTGAGTATACCTAAAAATAAAAGATAAGCCGTGAAAAATTAATTTATTTCCTCTTTTGTACTTCTATATATGTGTGATGATTTATACTTTAATTTTGATCACAGATATGACAATACTGGTCATTTCTAACTATAGCAAATCTTATGTTTCTAGTCTGAGTCACTTTAACCAAAAGCCCTTTTGTCTGACTTTTTGGGATCAAATATGTGTGGACTGGAACTTAACAGCTTTACAAATATTTACTGACTTTGCGTGTTGCAGTGGACATCACTTTTCTGTAGGAGTTCATGACTGTCTATGAATATGTATGCTGAAAATTGCAATGCTCTTATTACAGCTTCTGCAAACAAGACAAGTTGCCCATTACGTTCCAGTCCTGTGTGATCACAAAGGAATGCCAGGTGTCCGAGTGGTCAGAATGGACCCCCTGTTCCAAAACCTGCTTTGACATGACAACCCCTAAAGGGAATCGTACAAGATCACGGACCATTAAACAGCTCCCTGTCGGCAGTGAAAGTGAATGCCCGCAAGTAGAAGAAACAGAGCAGTGTGTTTCTCAAGGAGATGGTGTGGCACCGTGCATTACGTAAGTTGGTTCATTTCAGTTCTCCCTATACTAAAATGAAAAATTTCAATTTAGCGTACAGGACTGGTGACAGAATGTCAACCAAATCATTATTAAAGAAATGATAGGTTTGTTTTTTTTTTTTTATCCTTTGCTTATTCAGTGCTCTTCTTAAAAGCCTGAAGTCTGCAAATAGTTGCTATTATAGTGAAATCACTTCCTCCTCTAAATACAGGAAAAATAACAAATACATATTTTTTCATTAGTGTTAACTTTTAAAAGAGAACATTTGTGCACATGCAGGCTCAGTCAAGACCATAATAAATTAATTGTATTAATTTGTCAGTGATCTTTTCCCTACATAATATTTCTACAAGAATCATTGTTTTCTGAAGTACTTGTCTGTTTGCAGACAAAATGCTGAACATAGGAAAGAGGTTATAAATGTCTGTTTAGCAACCAGACTTTTTTAGTGAGACTCGTATTCAGCACAACAAAGGCAAGACTAGGACCCAAATGGAAAACGAGAGAGGCTAACAGTGACAATAAATAAATTAACCCTGTTTAAAGTTTAGGAGAAATGACAGCAAGCACTTTACGATTCAAGAGATTGCTGTAATCCTTATCAACTAATCGAGATTAATATTAAAGTCCCAACTGTGCGTTTTCTTTATCAGACTGACAAGAGGGTCTGGGGAAATGTCATTTGATGTTAAGTATCTTTGACTGTAGCACATATTTTTCATTTAAGAGTTGAAATGTCATCTTTCCCCATCTCCAGCCACGTTAGAAAGCTGTTTGCTTGATTTAGCCTTGGAGTACTTGTTGGGTAGAGAATTCTGTGGCATTTCTTGCGATTCATAATCCTGATTAGGGTTTTAACTGGGAATCACAGATCTTCTTTCCTGTGCATTCACTGATTAGAAAGCTCACAGCTTCTCATCATTCATCAGTACCCAGCAGGGATGCTTCAGTACTGCAGAGCCATCTTCCTCTTGACAGTGAAAAAGGAACTTACTGAAAGGTTTTTCTGAAGTAATAATAAAAAAATACAATTATAGTTTGACCTTGATATTCAGGAGAAACTTCTGCTCTCTTATCAAAGATGAACAAGAGGTTTTTGGGTTCGTTCTTGGGGGGTTGGGTTGTTGTGGTTTTTTCCTTCTCCTTTTCTGGCTCTTATGTTTCTCAGCGGGCATATTTCTTTGATATTTTGGCTTTGGTTCATATAAATTGTCTAGCTCTAAACAAATGCCGAGAGTCACAATCTTGAAAGTTAGCTTATCTGAACATAGACTATATGTCTCTGTATATCAAGTTTTTCTTCCCTCCAATAAAATATTTATATGTGCAGTATGTTTCAGAAATTGAACAGAAAAGATCTTCCTAAAAAGTAATGATTTCAAAAGTGAAATAATAGAGGAAAAGTTTCCACCCGCATAAAATATCAGACTTAACGCATCTCTGTTTACAAGAAATTGTGGGGCTCAGGCCTTTTAGAAAACGAATACAGCTATTAAAGTGTTTCAGCTTGTATAACTTAGTGCTGTGTAAAATGCCTTTATGATTTCTAAAGACCCAATTAACCAAATTTGATCCAGGTATGGTTGGCGGACCACAGAGTGGACAGAATGCCGTGTCGATCCTCTCCTTAGCCAACAGGACAAGAGGCGAGGAAATCAGACGGCATTGTGCGGAGGTGGCATTCAAACCCGGGAAATGTACTGCGTGCAAGCTAATGAAAATCTCCTCTCCTATTTAAATACCCTCAAGGAAAAAGAAGGTAAATTTGATTCACTTGCAATTGAATTAGTGTGAAATCAGAGCACTTCAGCATTCCAGACCTCCTTGACAGCCATTGTCTTCTGTCATGAAGCCTTCTTACCTTGCAGGTTATTGTTATTTTCTAGTTCAGATGAAAATACTTAATTGCAGTAGCAGAGATTTCATTCTCTATGCTGCAAATACTGGTTCCTAGCTACAAATTACTATTTCTTAATATCTACTGAAAAATATTGTCTTATGTGAAGGATAAGAAAGAGCATGAGAAGGCGGGTCAGAAATCCTAGATTCGGTTCCTTCCTCTACTGTAAATTTCCTGTGTGTCCTTCAGCTGGGTGATGAACCTGTGGGGTTTGATGTACAGATGGCATATGTCAATTCTGGCATGTAAGCTCAGTATAGAATTATGTAAAAATATGACTATATTTCATTCTCAAGGAATCGATTTTTTTTTTTAATTTTTTTTTTTTTTTTATTTGGTCAAGTTCTTAAGTCGCTTTCAGGACTTCAAGCCAATATAATTTCATGGGTTTGTTTCCTTAACTGAAAGAGAGAAGAGATTATATCCTGACACAGTTACAGCTTGTTCAGCTTCTTAGGAAAAGAGAGAATAGCTTAGAAGACAAAATCTTTAATTCGTTTGGTAATATATGTACTAAGAACAACACTTGAGTATTTTATGTTACGTCTACTTCTGCATACTAATGCAGCACTATAGATTTAGAAATTAGTGAATTAAGCTAAACATATTTAGCTTGTTAATTAAATTTTATCCTCTTCTGTAGCTGTTTCATCCAAACACACATTATTATTTAAAAGAAAAAAAATACAGCCACATACTTCAGGAAAAGCAACATCATTATACAAGCCACGTGTAATACAACATTTAGACCAGAGCTGACCAAACTGTAGGCTAGTGAGGTTTCTGCTGTGGGTTAAAGGTGCTCTCAAACTTGCCGTAGAGGTAGAGTTTGTGGGGAATATTAATGCCGACATCCATTTCAGTGTGTCTGCTTGGATCAGTGGGATGTGACTTGTGTGCTCCGTGGGCCCCACATCTCTATTTATTAAAGAAGAAGCTTTCAAGCCCCTTCGTTTAATGCAAATCAGGTTCCGCCCAAGGGCTTTTAGTAAATCGCCTCTACCGAACAAAGTTTAGATGCCCCTGCCTTAGAGTAAAGGAGTAAAACCTCCCAGCTAAGGAGAGGTAACAATAAAATCAGTGGCAGCTTACGGTTCAGAATGATGATTAGGGTTTTGGTAGGCTGTGAAGTGTCGCCGGCTTAGGCGGGTGTGAAATCTGCCCTTATCAGACTGTGACAGGAATACGCGGAGCCCATCAGGAGGTAATCTCTGCAGGCCCCGGAAAGCTGATTAAAATGTAACTAGTCTTTGGATGCATAAACATGAGAACAGTTTTTCAAGAGCTCAGACTAGGGGTGAAGTGGGTCTTAGTTTAAAAAGGAGCTCTGGGGTGTTTTCATGCTAGGGGACAGATTTTCAGAGGAGCTGCTTCTCCACTCATCCTTCCTCTCTCCCCTCCCGTCTTGGGTTGGGGGTGGGCAAGTGCTGCTGCTGCTCTCCCAGCCCTCCTGGGGACAATAAAATCAGTGCCTCTACAAACAACGACATCTGAAAACTATGAGTAATTTGAGGATGGGAGAAAGCTGGGGGAGACACCTCCCAGTTTTAGCTGTATGGAAATGCCTTCATTTCAGTCTAGTTTGCTGTTGGTGGTAGTGAATGCTGTCTCGGTAAGGCTGCTTTGAAGACCTCCGTTCTCATATACTCACGGTGGCGTTTCCCTGTTATTTCAGAAAGTCAGTCGCAGAGCAAGTCGAAGGCTAGTGCTGCACCTCTGCTATCGATCACTTTTGAAATAACAGGTAGGTAAATTAAGGCCTCTGACCTGGCCTTTCAATCAAAAGCATGCAAAGGAGGCAACGTCCCTTTCAGGGGAACTACGTTGGCTGTATGTGTATAATTAACACGTTTATATAGCTCTGAAATAGTTTAACGGATTTGTGCATTCTCAGGAAATTTCAGATCAGTTTGAAAGTGAGAGGCCTGAACTCAAACTGATGACGTTCACGAGACAGCTAGGATGCTGGGACCGTTCCCTGCTCCACTCCTGAACCGTTTGAGCAGGTGACTTATTCTCCTCTCGATTCTGAGCGCTTCGTTGCGTTCATCACAGCTGCTATTTCCAGTCCCTTTTGTAGATTTAAAACTCCAAGTTAGGGCTCTAGTAAAAATTTGAACTTTTAATACTTAGCTACATCAGAATCCCTCATGGCATTGAGGTCTATATTATCTTCTATCAGAATTCATAAATTTAGACTTGAGGAAGAAGGGGGAGTCTTGGGTGGAGTAATTAGGCAGCTGACAATCAAGATTCCCGGAGGCCACTGTAATTCTGCCATTTACTTGCCACCGACTTGAACTGTTTCGTCTCTGTTCACCTATTTAACTGGTTTAGTCATGAAGTTTCTCTCACGGTAAGCCTATGAGAGAAGGCTTACCGTGATGGTACCTTTAAAGCCCTCGATGTAGAATGAGAATGGGAGGAAAGTTCTTTTATGGGAATAAATTTATTCTACATCTGCAAACATGCATTTGTTGCTGTTAAACACGGAGGAACTGCTTACTTGCATGGAGATATGCAGTTGCTTAGAGGATCAGGTCCTGATGTCTTTTGATGACAGCATTCAGCATTGTAGAAAATGGGGGAAGAATATGTATTCTTTCATTGTTGGTCATAATGTGTTTTGGGCTTGGGTTTTTCTTGCTTTTTGAGTGAGAGCACTGTTGTTTTTCACAGCAACAAATGACCAGAAGGAGGAATATAAAGTTGTGTCTGCTTATGCTGATGCAGCCGCATATAAATTCACTCTCTTTGCCAGCCTGGTTTTTACTGGGCAGTACTCTGTTGAGGGTTCCTGGAGAAGAATGGTGAGGTTGAGACCTCAATAAATGTAGCAAATGGTTAAGAACAGAATTGTGTTTTTTCTTTTCAGTTCTTTTTAAAATGTAGTCATTCGGGGAGGTGTTCTACCGGGGTATAAAAGGTATTCAGCTAAAATTTCCTAATATAGTAGATGATTTGAGGACAGGGTGATTGAATATCATTTTAGCTTTTACGTCACTACCCCAAACCTGAAATTCATTCAAAACTGAGTCTAATTTTTTAGTTAAACTGAAGGAGAAAGAGAGATTATCAAAATGCATTCACTTTTCCTTCCATTTTTGGCCCAAAATTTGGTCAAATTCCACACAGAGCTTGTAGCATTACACACAGTCTAATCAGCATTCAGCATCACTGCCAAGGAATAAAGAACAATCTTTATTGCTGTTACAAAAGAGTATGAAAGGACAGGAATAAGACAAGGTTTTAAACTGTAAATTTCTGCATCCAGCATGATCTTTTCTCAAAGCATCTTTGCTAAACAATAAGCAGCAAAAGCTGAGCTCATTTATACTTTTTTGACGCTGAAAGAAATCCATTTAAATTAATGGGAGCAAGATGTTCATAAGATACCCAGGCAAGGCTAAGTTTTCTTATTTTGCTGTCATCTCAAAGAGAGAATTCTGAATGATCCTGGGTGAAATACACCCTGAGTGTTCAATGATGAAAACATTTTTTAATGATCTGGTATATAACTTGTCTGTCCTACTGTTGAATTCTTTTGTTTTAAAAGCAATATATAACATATCTGCTAACAGACATTTGTATATCACTTATGTTCTAAGAACAGCATTTCAAAAATATTTTGGCATATTGAGAGATTTATTGATACCACTTACCCCAAAGCACTTCTTTCTTTCCCTTCTTTCTAATGAGTGATGGAAAATGCAGATATTTTCAGTAGGTGTTTTCATTATAAGTTTATTTAACAATGTTTGCTGACAAGACCTAGAATTCTTACTGGACAGATACCTCAAAAAACGTTGGAATAGCGTTCATATTACTTAAGTCAGCCTCTTTAAAGCCAAACAAAGTCCCAATTCCTCATATTTTAGAATTTCAGGACCATCACAAATTTAGCTTGAAGCCAAAAGGATTGTGACAGTAGCACAGTAGTACCTTCTATTGGCAGACTCTTAAAAAAAACCTGGTTGAGATAGGGAACATCTGTAATATGAAAATCTGCTATTTAAAGCTTCCTGATGAAAGGTCTTTGTTATTTTTCTGAGTAACATCCCATGAACTAGTGTGATGGTAAGTGCTTTATCCTGATGCAGGCTGGAGATGAAGCACAGCATTCCTCGGAACACTTTGTTCCCTGGAGCAAGGCTGCGTGTCAGGGGTGTAATTGACCCTTAATTTCAACTGTCTCACTTGGGCAATTCCCTGATTAAATCAAGGTTAAAAAGTACCGTTAGCAATTACTTTCTGTTTCTCTTTTTTTATTAGAAACTATTCAACACAAATTCAATTACAGGCAAATTATGTTTATTTATATCCATGTTCTACACAAGATATGCATATTATGTTGATTATCATGCACATTAGGTGCGCCTGTCAAACTTCTTGTAAGATGCAATGTTCTGTCATAAAATTTAATTCCAACATAACATTATGCAAATGTTGGAATATTTGTTCTTGTATTATTTTGTGTTAAGAGATTGGTGAGCTGGAGGCAGTAATGTTGAATGACTATCTGCCATCTTCATGCCTTCATTTTGTGGAGCAACACAGTGTAAAACTTTTTGCCAAAGGAGGCAACAAGGAAAACCTGAAAGATTTTTCATTCCCTTTTCCCCTTAAAAAGTGAGAATTAAATTCTTATTCTGTAACTGGAAAGATCATCTACTTAGAAAGTCTGAATGGAAAGACACACACATATCTAAAAATGAGACCATACTTTAACAACCTGATGTTTACTTTAACATTATATCTGTGATTATTGATCTCATCTTTCAGAAGGATATTTTGTCATATTCTGAACTTATTTCAGAATATGTTTCATCAGAGAGCTCTTTCCATCAAAAGAGATTATTTGTAGTGGTGGCAGAAAATTAATGCGGTAACTCCTGTGGAAAAATGCTGAGGGAGTAGGATGAAAGTGTTTTAAGTTAAGAAATTGCATATTTCTTCAATCAACCAAAGTGAATGAATATGGCAGACTTCACTTAGCCTTCTAGCAGGTATTCTCTGCTTAATTCTCTGCTTAATATTTTGTCAAGTCCTATATTATGAAAGAGCATTAAAATCTTGTTTGTAATGAAATGGTACATTTTGTTTCAGAGTTCTGTGCCTTGCTCTGGCACCTTATAGGGTTGTCCTATCATTTGTGTAACCTGGGAATTCAAAAGAGTAACGTATGGAAGAAGCAGGGTGATTTTGGCCTGTTCCAGGGCTTATTGATCCTTAAAGAACAGAAGAATCTGCCTTCACATGTGTCTTTACAGATTAATAATACTTTAATGAAAAAATCAATTGTCTTGTGCAGAGTTTTAATTCTTTTAAATATATTATGTATATCTATATTATATGCAAACCATATATGTGTCTAAAACAAAGCCTTTCTTGAACTAAAGCTGCTACTGCACAGATCTTATTGCTGAATGTGCACTTGAAGGTCTTTAGAGTAAAAGAAAAAACTAAATTTTGCCATCATTTTAACTGTGTTTCAGGTTATAGCTTAAAAATAATTTTCTAAATATTAATTAACCAGGCTTTTGAAGTTATAGTATCATATAGGAGCAAAGGGGTTTATACAGCTTTTTGTTCTGTTTCTTAAGTGAAGACATACTCAATAAGACAACAGGGCATCGATTTACACAGAGCACATTGTGAACAACTGCTTTAATAACATAATCTATCCATTAAATGAAAGGACTAGGTTCGAGAGGGTGCTGCAATATCTACAGTCTTCCTGACTCCACGTAATCGGATTTGGCTCTGTTCATGCAGAGAGTAAACTGACTTCTGTTTCATTTTTTCAAGACAGGCATTTTTCCATCACTTCATCAGATTAAAATGATGAGATAGCAGCCTTTCTGAATGAAGGATGGTTCTGTCCACTTAGAGCTGAGGATCATGACCAGTGACACGTGAGAAATGTGTTGGCTTTGTTTTGACAGCCTCGAGGCCGGTGGACCGCAGGCTGTGTACGGGACCTCTTCCCAGCACCTCCCAGCTGTGCCATATCCCCTGTCCTACAGAGTGTGAGACCTCGGCGTGGTCAGCCTGGGGACCATGCACCTATGAAAGCTGTGATGACCCTCAGGCCAAGAAGGGTATGTAAAAATTCAGCTAAGCCTTTTAATGGTGATTATTTCATATTCCTAAGTCACTAGGCACCTCTGGCTATGCAAGCATACTAAATTTTTTACCAAGAAGGGTATATCCAGTGCCTCTGAGCATCAAAAAAAGGTCATTGAACTAGGACTATATTTAGCATTACTGCTCCACCAAAGCTGGCAAAAATGTAGGCTGTTTACTAGGCTCTCAAGGTCAATTTGAGTTATTACAGATCAATTCCAGTTTCAAGCCTTCCTCTCAAACTGAAAGGGATACAGTTTGTATATGTGTTCAAATCACAATTCTGGCACTGTCTCGAAAGGAGGACAGAAGCAGCCTTCGAGGTGCATAGTGTTCAAGTCACTCAAAGATTTACAGTTCAGTAATAGCTTAAGAATTCACCAGTAAACCGTAAAGCATGCTCTGGCAAAGAGCTGGGACCATTCACTGTTGATAAGTGACACTGTTTTTCTGATGACATGTGCTGGTTTCAATTTTCACATGTTGTACAGTTCATTCCTATGCAGAACAGACTGTAGTAACCTGACACCAAAATAGGAAAGCAAGAACACTGTGACAAGGACCTCATGTAAGAAGTTTGCAGGTCTCTGGCTGTAAATGAGAACAACTGGCCTAGTCATTGCTGCGATGTGATTATTTGACAAAAGTTGAGAATACAGACTTGGTTCCTTGATTGAAAACACATAAGAAAGGGCAGCCACATACGTCCACTTGAAGGAGCAACTGTAATTACCACCTTAGCTTAGTTTCTTCTTCCTGGTATACTGCTAACTACGCTTCAGTCTGGGCAGCAATAATGTAAGTTTTACAATGCTGTCTCACCTTGATCAATTCAAGAAGGAAAAACCAATGCAGTGTGTAAGCCTATTGGATTAAGTCTCTCTGAATACAGCTGTCAGGTAGCCTGTTATTTCTGTTGCTGTTCCATCAATGAGAGATTTGCTACATTTTCGGTGGTAATGTTTAGGTTTGTGAGACTGATTTGGACACCTGCCTAATGGAAATGTATTAGGATGTACTTTGTGCAAGTCTTTATTCCTGCACACATGAGCAGGGATCTTTTCTTTGGGAACTTTCCCAATGTTTTCCTCTCATCTGGAAATTCTTTTTTTTTTTTTTCATAATTGCATTGACAGTTCTTCTGAGAGAATGATGTAAAAGTTGTACAAGCACTCCCAGTTTTAGCAGCAAGTCTCTACATATTTCAGGAATGGGCCTTTACTGTGGATCATTTGCCTCCTTTGTTGCAGTAGACACTGGAGTTCTTTTTTTGAAATTATATCAGCCTTTTGTGGCAGGCTTAGTAAATCATTTGGCCATAATTTGGCTGACCTCTTCAATTTAGAAAAAAACAATTAAAGATACATGGAAATGTATTTTTAAAGTAATATTTATTAAAATTGAATTGAGGCACATCTTCAAACAAAGAATCAATTCTTGCACATATGTATTTGAAAACTCTCTCCTGTTTAGTTTGTGTCCTGGTTGAAATTAAAGAGTTATATGTAGTATTTTATAAAAAATATCTGTGTATTACTAACCTGCCTGAATACTCAGATAAAACAAAAGAGACTCTGAAGAGATGTGAAAAGAAACAAACCTTTGCTAAAGTTAAAATATTCTGATCAGATATATCAGAAACTATAGAAAATTATTACATGAGAAACTATTTCCTGAATCCATTCAGTTTGGTTAGGTTGTTCTGACTACAGATTTAGTCTGGCTTTTTCAACATGTCATCCTGAAAGTGAAAGAGAGGGTTGCTCTTAGAGACTGACATTGACCTGGCAGATGACACACTGTATAAAGGCCCATCAGTTTCTCCGATCTAAAATGAGCTTAGGTAGTCTTAAGGAAATCTGTAAATGCTTGCAAGGGAATATTCTGATGTTAATTACTGAAAATTTGTTCATAGCGCTTCTTGGGGTTATTTCCATGCCTTGCCTTTTCTGGCAACGTAGTCTTTTTTTCCTTATATTTTTTGGGGGGAGAGTAGTGATTATAAGCTGATTTCACTTGATAATCCATCCCTGTTGGAAGATATCTGAGAAGAAACCAAACAACATCTTTGAGAAATGGCAATCCAGCAATCTAGTCAAGCTTTGTTAGATGAGATGGATCTGGCAAGAGTGATGCACAGGAAATGTCTCCTTCCTGGAGTTTGTATTACTAGGATAAACGGGGATTTAAGGCAAAGCTTACTGAATAAGCTAAAAAATTTTGATGATCTTGTTAAGTTTTACCTCTCTTCCTTCTTTAATGAGTTCTCTACCCAATTATCTAAAATGCAGTGTTGCACTGAGTGTCTGGTACCTTTTACACAGAAGAGAAACATAACTGTTCACTCAGGTGCAGATAGATAAAAATCTCTTCACTTTGCATTTTAGAATTGAATTATTCTGCCCTTTGTATTTTCATGGATATTTCAGGCTTTAAGCTAAGGAAACGGCGCATCACCAATGAGCCTACAGGAGGAACGGGAAACTGCCCTCACCTGCTGGAAGCCATCCCCTGTGAAGAGCCCTCCTGCTACGACTGGAAAATCGTGGGGCTGGAGGAGTGCATTCCCGACAATGAGAAGACATGTGGCCCTGGTACGCAGGTTCCTGTCGTCGTCTGCCTCAACAGCGATGGTAAGACGCTTTTTCCCACAGTCCACACCGACCAGAGTGAAGATGCTAAAATGTAGTCCAAAAGGGTAGCAGTTTTTGTTGTTCTCAGCTTTCTCAGTCCTTAAGACCACGCTGCCTGGAATAGAGAGAAGTCCTTTAGTATTGGTTAGGAAGGATAGGCCCTCTAGTTGCTCTAGAATCAAGCTCCTTCTCCTACACAGCATAGGTTTTCAAAGGTTCACGAAGAGACTTTGAGAAAAGTAAATAGAAAACAGCTATTTTTCAATAGGTCAGACTCATGCCTGCAATGACTTGACTGAATTCCCTAATGTAATCCCACTAACAAAGCTGATCCTCTGAGTGCAGAACCAAATAAAGTGTGAGTAAAGTAAGATACATTGCAGTAAGTATAGCTGGAAGAAAAATAATAATGTGTATTATGGAGTTGGTTTGACAGTCCAAGTTGTCTTGCTTCTTCAAAAGGTCAAAAAAAATACCACTATTATTCAATTATCCTCTGTGAGAGAAAACGGATTTTGAATGACATAGTCATAAAAGCCAATTTTGAAAGCTGCTTACAAAATACTTTAATCTACGGAAGATTCATGAATTACTGTTGCGAGAATATTCCTTATTCATTAGTAATATTATAGTCTAGAGCAGCGTATAAATTAAAATAATTGTACTGACTACAGTGTAGTTATGGTAAGAGACTTCTAACTCCCTACAGAGGATTAAGTAAGAGGACACCTGTAATGATTGTTTAACAGCTGCACAAAATATTTTGTAATTAACTTGGTCAGAAGTAATAAGAACTGTTTATAGAGAGATTTAAATCTTGAGCTTTCATGCTGAAGAATTTGGGTCATAATTGAGTTTTGGGGCTTAAATTGAAAACCTTAGAGTGTAAGCTTTATTTTTCTGCATACACCGAAGAGAACTGGTAACCATTTTTACAGCTCAGAAAGAGATTAACCTAGAGTTACAATATTGAATCTACTACGTTTTATGTCACTATCTCAAAAAATTTCCCTTCACAGTGTAATAATTTCTTGGCAACAATACTGAAGCTTGAAATTTTGTTTGTATACATTTTCAGATAAAAAATGGCTTTTTCTTCATAAATGAAAGTGTTTCCTAAATAATTCTGAATTTTTCTCTCTTTTTTTTTTTAATAGCAAAAAAAAAATCTATAAAACAAAAAGAAAGTGTATTTTTTTGCTTTACTAGATTTTGGCTAGTTTGGCTAAAGTTTGGCCTTTGGTTTTGAGGAGTGGTATTTGCTCATATGTCTAACTTCTGATTAGCCTAATTTCTTACTAAATTGTAATATAGACATTTATATTGACTATAATCTATTGTAACCATAATACATTTGGAGCATGCAATCGAGCTACTAAACTTTGAGATATCTTTTATGTATATGGTATTTTCTATTGTTCTGTTTCAAACTCACAGGATTTGCTCTTTGCACTGCATGGGCTTCGGTTTTGGCCAAATTTGACTCAGAAGACTTTTTTACTCCCAGTATCAATCTTTGTCTTTCTGTCTTTCTGAATTATATGGCGTTATATATTGCTGTAATTGTATGGCATTATACACTGCCTATATCAGCAATCTGTCCCACAAGGAGTGAGAAGTCGGGCTTTGGCCATGTGCCTGTCAGTCTTTAAGATTAACGAGTTGTGGGCACAGCTTCAAAGAAAGGAGAAAACAAATTGCAATTACGGTTTGTTTTGCAAAGATCCAATCACCCACAAAGATAGGTGTTCAATATCTTTTGACAGAGTGCAAAAGCAATGGAGAGTAATGTAGTGCATTGCTTCAGCTCTTCCTTGAAATCCCTTCCTTCTCTTAGTAAATGATCTTCTGTGACCTTCACCAGTAATACCGAGGGGCTTTTGCTTAGGTCTCTCCTGAGAAAGATTAGCATAAAGCAAACAAAGTACGAAGTAAGGACCCACCAACCTTGGTAGTCTCTCCCTCCAAGCTAACTCTGCTCAAGCATCTCCTTACTTTGCGTCCCACAGCACCAACCCACTGAAAATCCTTAGGCAACTCTTAAATGCTCCTCTAAATACACACCACCACCTCTTCCCAGGTAGCTCCCATCTAGTACTCTGGCCTCCTACCCTGGCACAGGATACCCCTGGTATCCTTCTGCACCAGACACTTGTTGCAGGAATCCAGATTCTGCTCTGCAAAATCTAGGAGAGCAGCACCTTGCAATCAGGCAGGTTTGCATCAAGCCCCACAGCTGCAAGATAGTTTGCAGTAAAGTTTGGAGAATACTACTCTTCCATTGTGTAAACATCATGGTTTAAATTAATCATCACATGAAATTTGTGATATTCAGTGTTCTTTGAGAAGTTCTTCTTGGAGAAGACTACGTTGACTGTCAGTTAAAGACTGCAGTTCAATTAACAGGGTACCTAATTTGTATAATAATCATATGTTGCTATAATTTTGATCTAAATGGCACACAGGGAATTTCGTTTTACAGGTAAAAACGTTTCTCTTCACAGTAGAGAAACAGTGTGTGGAAAGCATTATCACTTAAGTTTGCTATGTTACTTAAACTGAACTAATCTTTGCTTAGCAATACTCTTTTCAGTCTCTTCAAGAGCTTTTATTTCTTTTTTCATTCATATGAATTAATTAGCCTGAAATCAGTTCCTGGATAGGAGAGGTTGGATCAAAGAGACTTAAGTGTATTAAAACAAAAGTGTGTTTCCCCCTTGGCTTCTGTTTTATAAAATGAAAGAGGCTGGCATTGTAATTTCCAGAAGCAGCATTGTAGTGTAAATGTACTGCTTTAACGTAAGATAAACCCAACACTGATGAGTATCTTCTCTTTCTGTGGACTGTTGCATTGTTCTATATGTTTAAAGCAAAATTAGTTGGGATAACATATCTTGACCTGGGTGTTTTACTTCACAATTAGAATCAAGTAGCAGTGTTTGTGAGATTGTTTTATATAATTGGAATGAGCTTCTCTCTTCAATTTGGTGTAAAGATAAGAGTCATTACAGCCTTTGAGACAATAGCAAACAATAGATTATCCTCCCGTGTTGTTGCTGGAGGCCTATGATTGTCATTCTCTTTCCACAGCGGATTGCAGTAATCAGAATTTTCATTCAGGCTGAAAAAAATATGACAGTCAGTACGCCAGGTTGTCATCGCAGAGGCTATAATGAACTTTGATGTATTTTGTTATATAAATGGAACTTCAGCCTTTTACTGTAGAAAGAACCTTTTCAAAATAAATATTCTTAGTCAGTCTTTCAGGAAATTTTACAAAGGAGCTCCTTTAGGTGAAAAAAACTCCTTTCAGTTGTGGAAACTCCAAGACTGGACAGAAACTGATCAGAATTCCTCCATCATATGCATTATTTCAATAATTAGAGACCTGTGGCTAATGTTCCATGCTACAGATTAACTTTTGCTTATGATAGAATGACCTTTTTTTTTTTAAAATAAATTGTAATTCATCTATTTTTACATATATGTAATATATATAAAGCATACTTGCATGCATGCACACACAGAGGCATGTACATATTATCTATTATTAAGTTTTCAATGCAGTTCAGAAGAGTGATTTTACAACAGATGAATTTGCTCTATTTCTCTGTAGCTATGGTAATCTATGAAGAATACCATTTCAAAAATATTTCTGTATTATTTAAAGACTCAGTCTATAGTAGGAAAGCTGGCCACTTCCCCACTCTGTAACAGATACATTAGTGCTACTTATGTGTTAAGTAGGGCAAAATAACTTCCAACATAAAAATCTGTAGAATTAACTACTGCTGAAAATGCCTACAAAATTCTGGTTCATTCAATGTGGGTTTTAAGGTTTTTATCTTTGTGCTGAACTCTGTAGCACAGGTACTAGCAGTGGTGTCAATAGTGTGCTTCTGATGCTCAGGCAGTAGGCTGGAATTACTTGCTCATTTTGTAGGAACGTGTAAATAATAAATTGGTTTACAGCCTTTATAATATACTGGGCTTTGTACCACTACATGTGTTATTCTGGATAAAACAGATCCCACTTTTGAAGGGCAAATTTCTTCCGGACCTTCTTCAAGCTCACTAATTGTTGGGTTACAGTTAGCTCCACAGGGGAAAAGAATGGACTCATTGCCATCTCCTGCCTCACAGCTGTGAGAGATGACTAGCCTTAGAAGAGGGAGCCATGGCAACAGCAAGGCTCTTCGCGTATATGCAAATTCCTGCAACTCTTTGAAGTAGCAAAATTGTTCCTGAAATTGTCTAGGCAGAGATGTGTGTTCACGTAGCTGAGTGCCACGAGTTCTCTTCTGGCACCTGGACGCAGGCGGGTGACGCAGGTCTGGTCTTCCTGAGACTGGAATGCAAATTCAAACCACCAGCGACATCAGTATATCCTGAGGTAACATGGGTGGGCTGTACCCTGTTTGCAATATTGAGGGGCAAAACAATGGTGGTGGTAGTTAAGTAAAAGATATAGAAGGTAAACTAGTCTGTTTTGTTAAGATACTTATATGTAAACATTTCAAACTGATTAGTTTAGCTGCTTTGCAAGGGGTGGCTCAAACACTGTACTGTCCAAAGTGGAAAAGTGTACATTTCCTTTACCTGTGCTTATTCTCAGCTAGTGTGACTGGCTGAAGTCACCATCCTTCAGCTATATGACAATCCTATAGGATTCAATTGCTTTACTATTTTTGTCTAGACTCAGAAATATTTATTTCCAAAATACTTATTGTATTCCTTTTACTGAATTTAGCTTTGCAAAAAAGCTTATAAAATTTCTTCATGTAGTTTAAATTTTCTTCTATAGCTTCCTGATCAGCATCTATATTGTGTTTCTTAATTTTTAGCTTGTGGCCTTATATCCTCTTACAATAGACATCTAATTAAATACATAGAATAAACTTCAGGAAAGAAACTGAAGATTGGCTGGTGCAACTATTTTCACTTAAAATGTTTTGGCTGGTTTAAAAATTGGCTCTTTCTGTATATTTATGGTTTGAATCAAATATATGCTAAATGAGTAGCTGCTGCTCTTCCTTCATTTTCATAATGGCAAACAATAAGAGAATCAATGGAAACTTTATAGATATACCCAGGTATAAAGAGTCTACTTCTTCTGCCCTTTCTATTATGTGGCTATATGCATTGAATGAAGAAACCATAAGACTAGTTGGATTTTGATGATTATTTAAAAAGAAAATACCTACTTTATGTCACTTTATGACTTAGTTCTTTAAAAAGAATGAAGAGCCAGATTCAAATTCAAATTCCATTGAATTATTGAGTTAATCCTGCAAGAAAACCCAGATCAAAATCTAGCCAATGCTCAGCACTCAATTAGTGGAAAAATACAGTAGCTAATGACAGTTTCTTTCAGCACATACTGCTTTATGCTTACAGGAACTTGGTTATATGGGCATTAGTCATCATTTCCCAATATTAATTTCCTAGCTAAAGTCATTACAGAATTGATTGGGACTGTTCTTTTCTGCCTGACAGCTTTTTGGCCGACCATCTGAGGCATTTAAATCAAATGTAATATGTATACTTTGTTCTTCGCTGTAAACACATTAAGATATGAAATTTATAACCCCATCCTTTCTTTCCTTTGATTTGTCTGGTTACATAAAAACTATTGAATGTGTTTATTGGATGTTTGTTATATGTAAGAATTTGTAACTGAGGGTAAAATACAGTCATTTTAAAAGATCTTAAAATTGATACTCTCAGGCCATTATGTTTCAGAGCATTGGATTTTTAAGGCATTTCTTTTTAACAAGATTTGCTTTATTTAGTATATAAGAAAAAATTAATGCACAGTACTGCTTAAACTATCCCATTTCAGTTCTCAGGATGTTTAATAATTGATAATTCTTCTGTCAATAAAAGTCACATTTAATATGTCATACCAATTCCTTTTTGTCTTTCATCTTGACATTGGGAAAGTGGACATATCCGCATTAAATTCCATATAGGAATGGATGCTTTTAGTGTTTGTATAACATGAAGTGATTTCATTATATGGGATGACTTAAATACATCATTTACTTTGTCAGTGTCTTTTATAGTTGGCCTGGAATGTGATGCAATTATTTCAATTAAGGGGATGAGTAAAACAAAACCAGAGCTTCATCTGTGTAGTGCAATAAACAATTATCACTTCTGACAGTGCAATAGCCCTTGTTTCCAATTTATCATACATGTTTGAAGACAGAATTGCACTAGGTGTGGACAATGTCTGCAGAGACATTAACGTTCATAATGAATATAGTTAAGTTAAAAATGTGTGGGCCCACTTAATTATCAAAATCTTTTTCTTGTGTCATAGATCATAATTTGGCTGTCTAGACTGATGAGTTTGCTGGGTTTTGGCATGTTTACTTTTAAAATGTACTTTAACATGTTTGCAGAGAAGGTGTACTCGTGTACTTAAAATTTATTGGACATCTAGGAGTAGAAGTTGCTGTAGTGGGAAGCAAAAATATTTTTGAAGTATAACACAGAGAATGCGATTACATGTTTCATATGACGCGCTCTCTCTTAGTAACCTGCTTTTGTTTTTGATATCACAACCAGATGGAAAAGTAGGACATTGCAAGAACTGCTTGTAATAGCAGTGGGTAAATTAGGAGGGGGATTTTAATGCGTGAGTTTTGATTTGCGTAGCAGCCTACAAAGCAGGAACTCAATCCTGATTAGACTCCACCTGGTTTTTTTAGAAGGTCAGTTTAACGCTTACAATATTTTCATTTGTTACTTCAAATTATGCTGTTATGGAACAAGAAAAAAAGGTGTTTATAGACTTACGAATGGATTACAAAACTGGATTTATAAACCCAATGTTGAACTTCTTTGGTTTTGGATTTGTGTGTCATGTTAACTCCCTAGAACAGACTCAGAAAGTACTTCAAATATTTTTACAAAACATACTCAGAAGAGATAATGTTATATTTAATAATGTCATATATAATAATAATAATGTTACATATTTATAAATTAAATACCACTGTCTTGGAAGATTATATTACACAGTACTAATCATTAATCTTTATGATAAAATGTTCTAGGACAGTATCCTCTCATTAGATTTGATGGGAGTCAGTTTTCCATCTGAGAGAAAAAGGTGGCACAGGGCTATTTATATTTTCTGACAACCTGCACACTAATGGTAAATTTTCTTAATAAATGTTATCAAACTTCAAAGCTGTGAAACTAGTGTGTTGATAAATGGTGACAATTAAAACATCTTCATTAGCCAGTCACGTTGAGCCAGAATAAATAATAGGAATTTTATTCTCAGTACTTCCAGCCTTAAGCAGCTCATTGTCTGACCTTTCTTTCAGATCATAATTTGTGTTGAGTACTGATTAATGTAAAACCACTCTTATCTCCCAAGAAATATTTGATTTCACAAGATGACTGTTCCAGTAGCAACTTAAAGAGCCTTAAGGCAATCTGTGTCATTTTGCAATTCTTGTAACTCCTGTGCACTGCACAAGCACCATGTCCACTAAACACTCAGGAAAACTTCAAACTAAAAGTAAAACATCCTCAGCTGTGATGATTACTCTAAATCAGACCAAACAACTGAGGAGCCCAGTCTCTCCAGTGATGCTAGTGATCTGTTCCAGATTTTGGGGTGCAGGCAGCTTTCGGCAGGGTTTCAGCTACATGCAGTCAGACCCGTTCCCCAGAGGGAAAGGAATAGATTTGTACACGGGATTTGGTGAAAAGGGGGATGGCCGGCAAGAGGGAGAAACTGCTACTGACCAAGCGATGAGGTTAAGAGCTGGCGGAAGGTAGGATTTGACCCTAGTTTCCTCCAGGACAGTTTACCGAGAGCAAGTAAGGAACTCAAAGGAAGTCATAAAATATCTCTACGTGGCAAGGATTAGGAATGAATTTGGCAAGGGGTTCAGTCTGGCGATGGTCACCCCAAGGGAGGATTTGACAAGCAGCTGGAGAGAACTTGGCAGGGCTGGGTGAAAGGGACAGCGAGGTGACAGACTGGGATCAGAGTCTGGAGAAAATAAGGCTGGATAAGAAGCCAGAGAAGGGGAAGAGAAAAGGAAATTTGTCACTTCTAGAGCTGAAACGCAGCGCATTACAGTCTGCTCCTGCTTCTGTCCCATGAGATCACCCAGCAGAGCAGTAAGCGTCCAGAGTCAGTGTAACACCCATGGCAGAAGTACTATTTTTCATTTGGTTTCTGTTTTAAACTAGAGAATTGGAAAGAAATATTATGTCAAAATTAAATATTTTAGGTTGCAAAGCCAAGCCCTCAAACATTAGGAAATTAAGGTTGTTTGTCTGGTCCTTATGCGAATGTATCAGATGGAAGTCTTTAATTATTTAATTGTGCCTACATGACATTTTCCCCACATAACTTGCTACTTATTTGTGAAATGGATATATCTCCTTTGGGGATTAAGTGGCTATTTTGTAGTAATGAATGCTTTGTCTTTCAGACAACTAGCCTTAGTTGTCTCATTCTTCAGGGTTTAATTTTGCTCTGCTTTATTTCAACACCAGCAAAATATAAATAATAATGACCTGTCACATCCTGAGTGTTCTGAAAATAAATGTATTAGTGTGTGTCTGATAGCCACAACAGAAAGATCTTAGAAAAATTACCAATTCTGTTTTAATAAGATTTCTAATTAATGTGTGGTAAATAAAACATAGGCTTATGCCTTGAACAAAGAGAATAAAACTAAAAATACCAAATAGCTACTCATTAAGGGGTTTCCAATCTGTGAACTGAAGGAGGAAGGGACCCAGTGGAAAAATAATAAGCATGTGATTATGCAGTTTAAAAAACGGCATTATACAAGGGCAACTTTAATTCTGGCATTTACTGCTGTTTAGTTTCTTGACATAATTTTGGGGGTAATTTATGGATTAGCTATGTAAATCTTACCCTAGGAATTATCAGGTTTTAATTTTAGTGATTTGAGACATCCTTTATTGGTACTGATATTATTTTATAAATAGCAAATTGCTGCTATTTATAATTACAAATTGCTGCTATTAGTTTTTCCAGAGAAAAGATATTAAGTAGAAATATCAAATCTCTTGTTCTGAATGTCTCAGAATGGATTTTTTTTTTTTTTTAAGAGGGAAAAAAGTAGAATAATGTTAGCTAGAAGCTTCTTAAATCTTGTGGGAGGTTTCTAGAAAACAGTGATGTCCTTCCAGTCAGGGAAGGGAGCCTTATTTCCAGGGTAAAGCTGATTTCTCTGAGTAGGTACAAATGTGCAGTGAAATCTGTCAGATTTCTGTGACTTTAAGACGTTCGCCTGTATAACTTATTAATGAAGTAGAAAAGTTATAACGTCCCTATACTTGCAGATGTGTTCCTGCAATTTTTGGTTTTGTTGTGTGACGATGTTATTGCATTTCCTTAATTTATAAGTTGTAGTGATATTTACCTCTGGTTGCTTTTCTGAGAGTTCTTTCTCTGAATCCATAAACTGAGAGTTGGGGAAAACAGAAAAGTCAAAAGGATGGGTTAGGTTTAGTCTTCTAGAGAGGAATCAGTTATGAAAATGTTTCCAAAAGACAAGATTAATTCACAGTCTGAGCTCCCTAAAGGCATGCTGTGCCTTCCACTTGAAATGATGAGAAGATATTCATTGCAAGATGGATAAAAAGATGTTCTCCAAAGACTGCATTTTATCTGCCAGTAGCAGGACACAGACAGAAACATCCATGAAATTAATTATAAAACTGTTTCTCAGAAATGTGTAAACATGACAGTGGCAGTGATCTCTTTTACACCTCTTGGGTCCTGTGTTTTAACTGTGATTGAATTGAGCTGTCAGGTTACATATAGAGTGACAACTCTTTACTAGCTGCAGGTGGATGAATAATGCAAAGAAAATGTTTGCAATCATCTTTTACTATATAAAATAATAATTTTTCTTATTCTCTTAAAACCTCTTTTGAGTTACATGTATATTTGTGTGGCAAGAGGTATAGTTATGAATGTGTAGTTGTAAACTTGCTGCAAATTCACTTTATAGTAGTGAAATATTAGATAATTGACATACTGAAAAATTCATCTAATTCTCTGTCAGCTGCATGCCATGAGTCATTCTTTTCAGCTGTGGGTTATACTCTTGCATTAGAGAGGAATAACATTAAAATATTGGTGGCCAAATTCTAGGAAAATACTTCTAGGAAAATTCTAGGATGAAACTGCAGTGCTGGAGTGTTTATGAATCAATTTATGATCCAAATTTATGAACTTCTGAGCTTAAATTTATAAAGTTATCCTCCAAAACTCATATTTATGCAGAAAATTAGATCCCTTAAATTAATGAAAGTTATGGATATTCAGTGTTTCTTGAAAATCAGGTCATTTAAGGTAGCTGTTTAAAATATGCAGATTAGTACCTCAGTGTAGGGAATTGTTGAAAAGATCGACTGTGACGAGCACTGCCATTCTACAGACGTTAGTGGAGCTGTCTCATTGTTTTCATGCTACTGTCTTTGTATCTTGCCTATTATTTCCTTTTTATGCTTCTATTCCTAAATCATATCCTGAATGTTAATCTAGTTCAGATCAGAATTATCATTTCTAATCGAGCTTGCTGGGAATCGCTGACATTCCATTGCCCTTCCTGGACTTGTTCTCCACTTAATTTTTTGCTTATTGGAGGGAAGGGGGAAATGTCTAAAATAGTAGTTACAATAAAATACCTGTGAAACCTTTTTAAAAGCCACAACACTCTACTTGTCCATATCTGATGAGTTTAAAAATTTGATGAGAATACCCAGTAGTGAAAAAATTGTGATATAATTCCCAGTGATTAATAAAACTTCTTGTTTTCTAAATAAACAAAAAGACATAGTGCAATGCTAAAATAGATACATGTTGCATCTTCAAATCCATGTATTTTAAATCCTACTATTACCAATGTTCAAAATTACACTACAAATATTTATAAAGTCTGTCAAAGGAATTTTTTTCACTGTTAAACACAGTAGAGTTTCTGTAACATTTTACAAACAAATGGAGAAAGTATTTTTTAATTTTATGTTTGAAGTTATACTTTTATATCTTTTTGTCACTGTATAAATTGTGGCTTAATTGGGAAAAGTTTATGAAAATGTCCACTTGCTCTTGCGATCAGGTATATCTTTTAAAGGTGAGTTGGTGCTTTTGCCAAGTGTTCTTAGAAATACGCTGTGAATTTTCAAGTGATCTCATCCTCCAGATTCACACTGTGTCTTCTCCTTTCCTTATAGCTCTGTCAGCACTTTTCTCCTCCTTTCCCCATTCTGCTTAAAATGGCCTATTGATCCCACTTGGTCCCTTGACTAATATTGATTTTATTCTCAATGGGACCATAGCCTGTCATCAAACTTACTTTTTCTTTCATATCAAGATGACGTTTGCTCGGCTTATTTGACACTAGAAGGCAACTGCGCTTGGTTATGATCAATACACTTGTATTCTCTGTTCCTTGTCATTCTCAGTAAGACTACATTAGCAAATGAACCGTGAAAATGCTTCAACTACCTGTCAAGCAGTAGGAAATCTTACTCCTGTTGTTAGGCAATGAGTAGGTACTCCGTTGGGCTCCTTATTAGAAATATCAGACTACTATTCCTGTGGTACAAGTCTACTATGGCATAAAGTTAAAGTGCAGCAGATTTCCAGCTGAAGGCATATCATGTTTCAGTTTTTGTTTACTTTGTCTTGTCTGAGTGGAGACACTTAGAATAGTTGATCCAAATTAACTGCAAAAATAATATTACTTAAACTATATTAAACATGTATGTGAATCCTCTTATTCAGAATTAAGATGACCTTAATTCTATTTGTTAAGAATTTTCTCTTTCATTCTGAATAAGGATAGCCATACAAAACACTAACACAGTTTAACTAATCTCCTTCAAAGTCCCATTTTAATTAATTTGGATTAATTCTTCAGTATTCCTATTTAGATCAGTCTTTTTCAGTGATACTCACATTATCACTAATAGTTCAGATACAGCCTCTTTCATGCTGGTGGATATTCAGTGGTATCAGAAGTAGTGAAAATTCAAAGAAGATATCATTTGCAAGAATAGTTTTCCATTGTCTTTGATGCATAATACAAAATATGCTCTCAGTAACTAGTGTTGTGTCAGAGGTAAAAAGACTCTGTTACTTTTTAAGCCATAGTTAGTACTATAAGACACCCTCAGTGTGCCTCTGTGCATATAGTGAAGGAACTGACCTCATGTATAATTTTTTTTTTTTTTTGTTTAATTGGGAGCTTCATAGGTAGCCAAGTGATTGCTGTATGCTTGGGGGAACTGATACTGTGGCTGCCATCACCACTACCACTTAGGAAATTATATAAATAAATACAGGGAGAATTGGAAAACCTTTTTCCTTATTTTCTGGGTGAAACGTATGTAATTTAGTTTTTCAACCTGAGTAAATCTAGCAAAGAATAGTGAAAAATAAGAGGTGGGATAAAGGAATAAGAGGTAAATTTTGAAGTTGGATACCACTTCTTGTTAAGATGAAAAAAAGACCAGAACAGTTTCTTCCACTTTTCTCATTCTCATCCAGTAAAGAATTCAAGCATAAATAAGAAGTTTGCACTTTAATGGAAAAAAAGTAAGTTGTTGGTTTTTTTCCCCCCAGCCAAGTACCTCAGGTTACTGTATATTTCTGAGTTAACATAGTTATGGTATATTATTTTTTCATACTGTTTAATCTGGCCTTCCTACATATGTGACAGATGACACTGCATTTTTCATTGAAAAAATATTGTTTGGTTAAAGAAATACTATTCCTTTCCCTGTTTTTATTTCCCTCTGTGAAATTTAGACTGTATCTACATGACTGTAATTGTGATAGATGACTCTAATATAAATGGAGGTACATATGTTCTTCTGTTACCAGACATGAAAATGGGATTACTGGAAACATTAATATCATACCTGAAGGTATGAGTTCATTATTTTTAACCAGTTACATCCAAAGAACATCCAAAGATATTTCCCATCTGAAGCAATTTTAGAAGGAAATATACATCTTTAAAACATGTTTTTCATTTTTGTTTCAGAGTTGTCCCTTTATTGCTGTCATTATTTCAGAGTAAGGAGTGTTATTTTGGGTCTGGTTATTCCTGTAACTGTTTTGTACATGGTGCAAAGCCTTACCTTTACCTGATGCATTAAGGAATACTGAACTGGATTTCTTAGCAGTGACTCACTTTTCTTGAAATTTGCGTGATGGAAACTTTGGATGAGCTTAAGGACAGGGAAGACGTTTTAGAACCAGAACTGTCTTACCTCTGTAGCAGAATGCCTTTCATAAACCACACGCGTGGGGTTACCCGCTTTTGCATTCTTTCTACATAGCTGCTAATATGCTGTGTTGTGGGGAAGGTTAGCAAACACATGCTACTCTTTAAGCGGTAGCTGAGGTGTAGTAGTAGCATTTACTGGTTTGATTACAGAGAAGGAGTAGAAGCGCTCAGGTACTATGGCTGGAATTAGATTACTGCATGAATGTGGGAGTTCTTGAAGCCACTGTTTTCCCACTCGTCAAAATTTCTTTTCCCGTGAGGTGAATACATGAGGAAGATTGCATCAACAGTCATCAACAAGAAGTTATTGCTTGTAAAGTGTGGTGTTTCATCTTGTTAAGGAATAGAAAATCTTAAAAAGATCATGATTTTTTCTTAAGTATGTTGACATGCTATTATCTTTGATTTGAGAAACACGAGATATGGTGGTTTCTAAGCTCCAGCTATTTTCCTTTTGTATAGCATTTGTTTCTGCCATCATCAGTCATTTTTCATTGCAAATGTTTGCTTAAAGAAAAAGCCAAAACCACATTTTAAAATTTAGGATTATATTTTAAAAGGTATTCATATCTTCCAGTATTAGCATCGTGAAAGGGAAGTAGTCAGTGGCCTTTTCTATATGTCACTGGTTTGTGTGTACAGTCATGGTAAACGTGTAAATAAGATGAAGGTGTATGTGGTTGTGCAAGTTTCTCATTTGAAAAAAATTCCATCCATGTTTATGAGATTCATGATTTTTTTGCATAAGGAGTCAAAGTATCATGTTTATAATTTTTCTTTTAGTAAGGAGTAGACTGTATGATACTACTTGAAATTCTACATTGAAACCAAAACAGTTTTCACACATAAATTTTCACACACAAATCACCAAATCAAACAGCTTATAATCCTACAATGTTTTGATATCATTAAACTATTAGACCAACTTTCTTACATTTTTGCATAATGAGCAGATGTGAGAAACTAGTGTATTTGTCTTCATTGAAATCAGTGCCATTTCTACTTAGGCTTCTTAGAAGAAAATGACTTCATGAGTATTAACCATCAACTAATTAAGACATACTTAATTAAATGCAAATGCTACTTAGCAAAAGCAATTGAGAGAAAGGCATGTGGTTAGGGAATTAGCAACTGATTTAACACTTGGAGCTACCAGCTAGGCACCTAAGCAATAGGAATGAATGCAGAAATGTCACTTGATAAGAATAATACAGGGGAAAAATACACAATCTTTTCACATTGTGTTTGTTGAAAAACTTCAGAGCCAATGAAGTAGAATATATTGAGAATATAAATTGTAGGTTAATGTTCCTTTATGTTCAATAATTAGAGAGGTTAAACATTATTCAAAATGTTGAAAATTTATCAACCTACCTCATGCACGAGAGGAAATGGCCTCAAGTTGCGCCAAGGGAGATTTAGGCTGGACATTAGGAGAAATTTCTTTACTGAAAGAGTGGTCAGGCCTTGGAACAGGCTGCCCAGGGAAGTGGTTGAGTCACCATCCCTGGAAGTATTTAAAAGACGTGTAGATGAGGTGCTTAGGGACATGGTGTAGTGGGTATGGTGGTGTTGGGTTGATGGTTGGACTTGATGATCTTAGAGGTCTTTTCCAACCTTAATGATTCTATGATTCTATGCAGAGAGATTTTTTGACAGCTGGTCATTCAGGAACTAGAACAGAAAATAATTACATACAAGGTAACATAGTGTTACTACTGTTTTCAAGGACACTGGCATTTTACTAACATTAATGCTTATGTTGACAGCCTTTATCTTTGGAGCAGATATGAATAAACACTGTCGAGGTGTTATGAAGGCTGCTGGGATTAATAAAACATTTAAAGTTTCCTAATGTCTATCAAAGTATGTGTTATATACAAGAATTTAACTGATTCAAGACCAAAAATTGGTCTACCAGTCAGATACTGTTGCACATGCTGCTATTTTTCCTCCAAATACTCTTAAGATTGTTGGGCTAAACAACTTGGTAAATGATGAATTGGATGTAAATGTTATTGTTTCCCCTTTCCATGGCTTATTTGGTTAGGTTTTCAGAGATTAACTTCTAAATTCTCCCTACTGAAAAATCTGGGTCAGCCTTTCACAGTTGTATATGCGTTTTAATTAGAGACGTGCTATAAGAAAGACAGCTTTCCTCAGAGAGTTCCTCTTGTATAAGAAAAAAACCCCACAACCAAACAACAAAACAAAAAGAACTACTAAAAAAAAAATCAGTCACAGTATGAGACTGAATTTCCAATCAGCAGTTCTGATAAAGTTGAAGTAAGATGTGGACATTTGAGGAAGGCAGATAGCAAGTGCCTGATTATGCAAAAGGACAGAAGTTGAATGAAAATTTTATGGGCCTCCACTTTTTCCTATGCATAGTTCACAACGTAGTTCTCTACCTCTTCTGATCACTGAAAAAAGAAAAATCCACACTACTGCTGCAGCACCATGGTTTGGAAGGAAATGTTAATTTGCTGTGACAGTTCATGCTAGGCAGGCAGGATTTTTCCTTTTGTCATGAACTTTGGGGACTGGTAATTGCTTAGTGATTTGAAAGAAATGCAATAGTATTAGAAATGAAAATGATAATGTTAGTTTATCCTGGTGATTGATTACTATCTGCTTATTGGCAGATATAATGTGTCCTAGCATCGGAAAAATGTATGGTTTTGTGATAATTTTAATAGCTTTTCTGTAATGTGAATGCCCATTTTGCATTAGACTAATCAGCAAATGTGTAGACAAGGTTATTACTAATGAAAGTCTAGTGTAGAACTTCAAATTTGGATAAGTTTGCATGTTTCCTTTTATTTCAGTGGTTTTCTTGAAGTTTTTTCTTTATTTTCTTTAGAAAAATAACAGTTAAACTCATTAATGCTTTTTCTATATTATTACAGTCTAGTTGTGATGTTCTTGTAACTTTGAGGCAATTACATTTTAGACTGATATTTTCTTGCTTATTTTCTGCCCTGAGTTATAATGAAAACAGACATTTAGGCACTTCATAATTGTAAGACAATTAAAAAAAAAAAAACAAAACATTTTCCCTTCTTCTAGTCAAACTATCTTTATATATCTACAGGAATAACACAAAAATTGTAAAATTGTAGCATGTACAAACTTTTTAGTGGAGAAGCGTATGCTTTACTAACTTTGGGTACAGAGAATGGTTAAAGTTAGTTCCATATGAAAAACAGGACTGAGCACACACCACAGATCTTGTTTTACTGAGTTTTGAATATAGATAGGCATATTTTATTCTTGATGGATAGAGTCTACATAGCAGCTTTGGCTCCTCAGCCAATCTGAGGAGGTCATTCAACAGACTCGAAAGCTGACAAGGGAGTCCGTGTAAGGACACGTATAGGTCCTCGTGTGGGAGGAATGCATATGGGAACCTGCATGGGAATTCAAGATAAAGAACAGTCTCGTTAGTCATTCCAGCCTCTACAACCCTGTTGATTATTTTTCTACACAGGGAAGGAAGGAAACAGTAAATGGCAACTGGCACAGCTCACAGATTTTAACATTGTGTGAACCAACTGCATTCTTTTCCTGCAGCCCCCATGCTTAGAGACATTATTGAAGGCAATTGATTAAGAACACCCACAAACGCAGAGCACTTTAAAAACTGGGCTCTGGGGTGCCTTACCAAGTATTTCAGGTGCCCAGTGGTTTTCTAATGGGTGACACCTTGTATGCCTCCTTTTCAGCTTCACTGGCAAGACAAGAAAGCTGGTAAGGGAGGCGATGCCTATATCTGATGTAGTCACATACATACGACACAGTATATACCCTACTATGTATAACCAGTACATCCAGATCATGCAGTGCTTTGAACTGTCAGTCTTTTCCATCCTTTTGTATTTTTACATTGTAATTTTAAATGTGCAGGTTTAAAAACTCTTGAATGATACACTGTAGTTTCCTGTGGTCTGTTGTACTTAAAAGCAGACTATCACATGTGGCTACCAGGAGCCACAAAAAGAAGATATTGGCATAACTGAGCCTTTTTTTTTCTTAGAGTTGCAGATATACTAGTAAATTTGAACACATTTGACTAAGCAGTACAGAATCTGAAGTCTGCAGTTTTAGCATTTAGGCTCAGTTGCTGTCATTAATTCTTTTATGAACTTTAAAATATAACTGCATGATTTGTTTTACCACTCTGTGATATTCCTGTAGTTTACTGATTACATAGGCATTTAAAAAAAAAAGTTCAATATTAATGTTCAAAGCACTCTCTTGATTTGATCCCATTTATTGTGATTTTATTGTCAATTTTTTACTTAATTTATATCAGGTTATAGTTCAGCCTTTCAGAGACTATAGCTGGTTTCCAGGTACAGGACTGAGACCAAGTTCATTGCCTTATTGCGTAGGACCCCAGCAGCATTTTTATTCTATGTTGATTTTTTTTTCAGTTGTTCTCTATGCCTCATTGAATCTTGCAGTGATTTTACTGTTCATTTTAAGGCTTTAAAAAAATGTTGCCCTCTGATAAGCACTTGCCTTTCCATTTACTACAGGTCAAAATTTGACAGCAATTTTTTACTGTGCACTGAAGCATGCATGGTATTAGAAGATGCACAATAAGCAGAGGGTTTCCTTGCCATGTCTTTCTAATGATACCAGCTCTGGGAATGCTTCCCATTGGAAAGATCTTAAAGAATTTTACAAGAAACTTAAATATCAGACACATTTTACAGATGAGTAAATAAAAACACAAAGGAGTGACATGATTCAGCTACGTTAAACACAGAACATAGGTCTTCTGTGGTCTAGCCCAACCTTTAGTCTTCACACCAAGAAGGCCACAAGGGCGTTTTAGTGACTCGCTTTGCTGATTTTCTAGCTGGATCCAGCATAACAGTTCAAGGAAGAGATGTGGATTTGAAAGGCTATCTCCTTGGTGGTCTTTACTGATGATACAAGTCTGTAAAAATCCCAGCAAAGTTTTAACAGTTTTTGACTTTTAAATCCTTGAGAAAGAAAACTTCTTTTGCCTCCTGCCATTTCTACATGCAGTCACTCCCTTTCGTGCAATTTGGATAACTTAGCCCAAAATGTGCATCTGTTGCATGAGAGAGAAATATCATTTGACTACTGTTTCTGAATGTGTATTATTGCTAGATTCCAGATTTTAATGAACAAATCAACAGATAAATGGTGAAGAGTTTTCTTGACAGGAATGTCATACTCTGTTTTCATCTTTCTTGTTTTTACTTTTTGTCATTCTGTTGCTTAGAGTATAAATAATTCAGGGCAGGGACCTTTGACTTCTGTTTTTGGAGTTCTGTCTTTGACTCTTGTGCAACATAAATGTATACCTATAAAGTTCAAATAAAATATTAGACTACACATGACAAACTTTTTCAGATGGTACTTTTTCTAAGTATCTTTAGTCTTTACATTGGCATTGTTCCCAGTGTATGGTTGAATGGTTCCTGGCAGTTGACTACACTATGCACTTTAAAGAGGAAGACAACAAAGGTCAAGTTGTTCATAAAATCATTAGTGAAATGTCAGAAACAATTTAGTCTAAAATATCTCCCTGAAGATAAGAAGTACCCATTATAAAACATTCCTTCCAACTGTATATTTATGCTGTTGAATTCATCATATAAGAATTGGACAGTTGACAAAAACTAAATGCTAGTATGGAAGATACATATTTTGAGAATATTTTCTCTGTAAAAGCAAAGGATAAAAGAGGGCTTTGATTTTGGGAGAGAGTGAAGACTTTTTTTTGTTTGAAATATAAACTCAGACTGAAACTAATTTAACACAATTTCTCATTGTGACCCCAAATTTGGCTTGAGTTTCAAGTTAACACCGCCTTAGTTGGCAGGCGATAAATAAACTCGATATAGTATTGTATGTTTACTATGACATACTTTATTGTAATAGTAGTATTTCTTGCAAGGTGTGAAAATGTCACAGCAGTTTACCTCATGGAGTCTTACCTGGCAATGGAACAATATGAGAGTAAGATTCACTCCTTTTCTAGCTTTTTTTTCTATTCTTTGGAAAAGAAGTTTGCAGTCTGCTCCTCCATCTTGTCCTTCAACCCGAACATGTGCTGTTCTGATGAAGCAGGCAGGAATCCCTCCTGCATTGGTGTCAGGATGTGATGACCTGTGATACAAGGGAAGGAGCAATTGATGCAAAGATTGAGTCCAGTAAGGGAAGCAGAACTTGATGTGGGAGATCTATGAAGCCTTTGGCAGGGCTCAAATTTATATTTTTAATATGGGAAAATACAGCTATTGAGACTGACTTGTTCTCAAAGGTCTTTATAATTCAGATGATTATGACTACTTTACGCTATTTTAAAAGAACAAGCTGCAGGATTTCCCCTGGTTTGCAGAGCCAAGGAAGATTGATGTTTACAGTTCTGTTGTGCCTAAAGTTTCTGTATGAATAAAATACTTGACACTGGTTAAAGGGATATAATATTGGATGGATGGCCCTCATCTTTTCCTCTTTTTATAAAGAATTTGGTCATTAATAATTCTGGGACTCATGATATGTCACTAGTACAAAGAACTTCCTATTTTCAGGAACTCGGTTTATCAGAGGTTCTTATTTGGGAGGTTTTAAGACTGTGTAAACCTTGAATGACAAAAATGTAGTTTCTCTTTAGATTAGTGTTTGATTAATTTTATTATTATTCTATTAAGCAATAGAATAGCCTATTAAGAATAGCAATAGCCTAATTTGAGGCTTGGGTAAAACAGCGTTTATAGATCTTTGGCTTCATTTACAGCATTCACAGTGCTCACTGAATTAGCTTTTCAGAATCCAGGTGGTGGTTATTAACACTGGCTGATGTCTTTATCATTAAATTATAAAGTATTTAATGACTATTTCTAACAAATGTTTCATTGTATCAAAGACTTATGTTAATTGTAAATCTTGATGAGACACTATTTTGTTGACATTAGCTATTAAAACAAAAGGGTTCTCATCATGGATCGTAGCAAGTGCAATGCTATAGACACTCCTGTTCAGTCCCATCGAGATCGCATATGCTTCAATAACGTTTCAGTAGATGAATCATAATTAAACAGAAGGTTTTATGCCCCAGTACAGCAAGGATCATATAACACAAAAGGCATTCAGATGCTTTTAAAATGTTATGCTTTTCAGAAAACTGTAAAAAAAAAAAAGTTTCATGTTTTACGAATGACACTGGCTCTTTCCATGCCTTGATTGTATGTGATTAACAGGGCCTCAGAAATCCAGTGTACTCTTAGATGTAACTTTTTCACAGTTCCTTGTGACTGCCATTACATATTGGACTACTGCTCAGTTCCTGGTGCTTTTAGCTGCAAGCTCTTTCTATAATTGGTTTGAATGATAACAAGGCTTGTCGTGCTTTAACCCCAGCCGGCAACCCAGCCCCACCCAGCAGCTCACTCACTCCCCTGTGGTGGAATGGGGGATAGAATCAGAAGAGTAAAAGTGGGAAAACTTGTGTGTTGAGATAAAGGCAGTTTGTCAGGTAAAGCAAAAGCCGCGCAAACAAGCAAAGCAAAACGAGGAATTCATTCACTGCTCCCCATCAGCAGGCAGGTGTTCAGCCATCCCCAGGAAAGCAGGGCGTACCGGTTACTTGGGTAGACAAACGCCATCACTCTGAACATTCCCCCTTCCTTCTTCTTCCCCAGCTTTATGTGCTGAGCATGACGTCATATGGTATGGAATATCCCTTTGGTCAGTTGGGGTCAGCTGTCCCAGCCGTGTCGCCTCCCAACTTTTTGTGCACCCCCAGCCTGCTCGCTGGTGGGGTGGGGTGAGGAGCAGAAAAGGCCTTGACTCTGTGTAAGCCCTGCTCAGCAATAACGAAAACATCCCTGTGTTATCAACTCTGTTTTCAGCACAAATCCAAAACACAGGCCCATACTAGCTACTATGAAGAAAATTAACTCCATCCCAGCCAAAACCAGCACAAGGCTATAACTCTAAAACAGTGACTCCAAACCTCTCCCTCCTTCATTCATTTTTTCCACCATCTGCTCCAAAATGAAGATTTATCCTGAGGCTTTTGTCACTGTCAATGAGACTTATTGACCTCTGAATATGCGGTCATTTGTTCATTCCTCATTTAATGGATTTTCACTGATTTGATCAGGAAATCATATGTCGCCTTACAAAACTAACCACTTTGTGATTAGGGTCCTGTTCAGACAAATCTCAGACACAGTGCTCCCATGATTTCCTTACTGAAAACAAAAGCAGCCCTGCTGCTTAAACACTAGCTACTATTTCATTAAACAATTTATACCAGCCTGGATCTTTTTATTACAATGAAATGTGTACATTGATGTGGCAGAATACAAATGCATAGATCTTTTTATACTTCCGTAACACAAAGACTGATGTGTTACTGGCTTGGCTAACAAATGAAGTTCTTTCTAACCAAACAAGACACTCTGACTGCAGCTTACTGCCACAGTCTTCATATTTTGATTCATAGCTGCAATTCAAAGGGCGAATTGTGGGTTGTAAAACTGACTGAGCTGGAAGTTAGGATACTTTTCGCCTTCTCCCCCAAACATGGATGAAGACTGGGTGATTAATGTACATGCATTTCCATGTATACAGTTTTCATAGGTGTATTATATACTGTTATTCACATTAGGATTTTCTGTAGAATCAAACATATATTAACAAAATGAAAGACTAAAGGCCACCCAGGCTGGCCTATTCACTTCAGCAGAATATCAAATTAAACTAGGTTTAAGCATGTTCTTTTAGAATCAAGGCAGAGGAGACAAGTCATTTTAATAAAAAATCTATTTACCTTGTTTATATAGAAGAACAGAATCTAATTTCTTTGTGTGCCCATCTGGACTAGATTGCTCATTTTAAGTTAATTTAACAAATGATAGACTGCTACTGGCCTTTTCTTTCCCAGGAGAAGAGGTTGACAGACAGCTGTGCAGAGATGCTATCTACCCAATCCCGGTTGTCTGCGAAGCTCCATGCCCAAAGGACTGTGTGCTCAGCATGTGGTCTGCATGGTCCTCCTGCTCACACACCTGCTCCGGCAAAACCACAGAAGGGAAGCAGATGCGTGCCCGCTCCATTCTGGCATATGCAGGTGAAGGTAAGGTCGCGTACTCTTGCAGACTCTTGTTTGATTGTGAATTCTCAACTGTCTTTGCAATGACAAAGTAATTTCTTGATCAACAGAAACAAATTATTAGATGGAGTTGTGTTTTTTTAAATATAGAAAAAATATTTAAATGCTTATCCTACATTACTCATGGTACCTAAAGCTGTTTTAAAAAGGAGATTTTATTTTGCTTATTTCAGTTAATGTTGCTCTTTTTATTATTCCGCATGATGTTACTGTTTTTATTTTGAATATATGGTTTTCCTGCTTTCTATTAAAATTAAACAAGGCAAACGATTTATCCTGTGCAGATCTCTCTGAAAGATATTTCTGAAAAATAAAGGATTGTTAGCAACCCTAGCTATAATTTAGGTCCAGTTTGGAAGGATGTAAGTATGAATGCTGAAAAGATGAGAGTTTTAATGGGTTCAAATCCTAACAAATGGCTTTTGCAGTTTATTAGCTCAAATTGGTAACTAATGTTCCCCATTAACATTTTTATTCATAGTAAGACTTTGATTTTACCCTGCAAATCCTCACTCATGTGAATGGTTTCCATTCATGCAAATGGTTCTTGTGCAGCATCTGCAGCAAATGCAAAGACAAGACATAGCTGGAATGTAAAGGAAAAGAAGAAAAAGGTTTTGGATATAGGTTTATGTCTATTCTTTGATGATTTTCCATGCTTCCTATAACTGGTTTTGTTTAGTTTTGCTCTTACATATTTTGGGGGGTAATAGAGCAAATGTATTCTATATGTAACATGGTTCTAAAATGTCCACGTCAGGTATGCCGGGGTTCAACTGGTAAAATGCCTTGTGCAACACTGGCAGCAAGGAGACATAGTCACCGAAGAGTTCTTGGAAAACATTTACTCACGTGTATTACTGACAGTTAAATGCCTTCAACATAAAAGAACACGTGCATGTTTTAATTCTTCTTTAAAACTGTTAAGCATCTTATTACTTCAGAGTTAAGATGAAATTTAGCTGAAAAGTGAAATCTGTAAAGTATGGAAGTAGTGAAACAGAATATCCATTCTGAGAAATGGAGAAAGAAAGGGACAGGCTTCATCATATACCAAAACACTTCTCTGTTTGCAAACACAGTTAATTTCATTGCTAAAAGTATACTGTGTATTTGACATAATTCGGATGACTGTAAAAAAATATCTAGCAGAGCAGGCACTTTCAACCTTTTCCCTGAAACGGACCTTTGCTACAAGTGTAAGAGGCAACTGTACTTATTTTAGTAGGTGATTCAAATAATAAGTTACTTAGATGGATCTATGTAATAAAGTAGAAATGCTTTTAAAATTAGAAACAAAATTGGTTTTATGTTGTCCCTTTTTTTCATAGTGTGTCAAATGGACTCATTCTGAGAGAAACACAGAGCTGTGTTTTCAGATGATAATTCAAATAAACATATACTCATGTGCTCTGTGCTTTTCCATGTAGGTTAAGATAATAGATTTTCCATATGCTTGTGCAGTTTTACTGGAGACAGAAGTTTAACATCCTGACAAGCATGCCACAGAAGTGAAAACCTAAATTACTCCAGAAAATGATTCCACTTTGTTATGCTTCTTTTTAAAAAGTACCCATTTTGTTCTGACTTTGGTACTTAACACATCTTAGGATAATTTACAAGGCTACAGATGCAGCAAAGCAGTTAAGTATAGGCTGGATTTTAGGTGTATGAATTTTATTTATGTCTGTTGCGCAATGATCAGAACCAGCACTGAGTGATCACAAAGATTGACAGGTCTCAAACCACACAGGTTGTAGTGAAGAGATCCCTAAACTACTGCTGAGAAAGCCAACTCATTACCTAGACGTTGTAGTGCTTCAGCTCTGCTGGAACCCTGGTCTCTTTACCACTATTCCAAGATGAGGTTATTCTGTGCTTTTTTTAAGGGTACAAGCTGGTATGTCTACCTAGCTTATAGCAATTCACTCACATCTTGGTCAGATATCTTCAACACCGTGCTCCTCTGCACTCTGTACATACTCCAGAGAATAAAAACACATAAATAAATAAAAGAACCTTCCAAGGCTTAGCATATCGTTACAACTCTAGCTGGAAGGTGCTTTTCACCTTTGCTTGTAGCATATTCAAAAAGTATCAGTTTAGCTTTTTTTTTTATGCTTCACTGAAATTAGAGTTATTGTCATCTTTCTCCTCAGCTGCCTCTTATGCCTTTTAGTCATTTGCTGTGTGACAAATAACTGAATGACTTTTCACCTCCAGAACTGCATGACAGAGATCAGCAGTGTTCCCAAAACATAAAACACTGATTGTGTAGTCGGTGCTGGGAGGTCATTTTATGTTCATATATCTGAAAGTCTGTATTCTGCTGATATAAAAAGAAAGCTCCACGTGAACCTTTTTTGGGAAACATGCAGTTCTCAGTTCTATTCAGAGCTTATAAAAAATGCACACTACTGTTGATGAAAACTCTGTAATTGTCATGTATAACTAAAAATCCCAAGTCTTATAAATGTAAGACCAATAATTCCATTTACACATTAAAACTGACCTCTGAAAATAGCTATCAGTTCTGTTCAGGTGAACGGTCCCACAGGTGTTCCCTTTTAGATTTTTGGACTTTTCCTTGAACTGTTGGTATGAGAGACAGTCCAGGTTAGGTAAGCCATTTCATAGTAATTCATAATATAGACATGATGTTTCAGAGTTTTTATTCAGAACACAATAGGACAAATATATTGTACATAAATATACACAATTCCTATGATATCAGGATTGGACATTAATTAATGAAAGAATGTGCAAGTCTGTTGCCAATCTATGAATAAGGCTAAATTTGGCTTCTAAGATAACATAAGGAGTCCAGGTTTATCACTGTGAGTCCTTGATGCTCCTGCTAGTCATGGAGAATTCAGTCTACAAGCCTAGCAAGACCAAAGCATTGCAGGCATTACATACAAAAGGAATATTGCAGTCCCTCAAAGTATCTGAAGTGCTTCATTCTTGTTCTTTGGGGTACTTAAACATGAACACCCCATTGAAATTTTTGAGGTTCTGTAAATACATATGAAATAGGTTCTTTTATCTGGATCTCAGATGGCTTCTTATCGAAGTATTGCCTGTGATTGTTCAGTTTGTCTCCTCTGTGAAATAAAAAAATACTATATTCTGTCATTTTGCTTGTTAAGGTTGGCAGATTACCGTGATAGAGCTATGTCATTTCACACTTAAGACCTTATTTTTCTTCTTACTTCCCAGCTATCTATGCTGCTGAATTGGTTTGAAGAAACCATCAAGTTAGCATAACGGGCCACCAGGAAACAGCCACAGTATAATCAATTTTCTTGGATGACTTAGAATAGGAATAATTCAGTAGTATTATAATAATTCCTTAGTGACAAGAATATCTTCACAGGAAAAACTGAAGCCATATGTAAATTACAGTAGTGACAAAGTTTTCTAATGAGCTCTGGGATATGACTGCCCCTCCAGCACCACACTGACTTCTGCTCGAGCCAGGGGCTGACCCCGGCCATACGCCCTCTCATCAGCATTTCCTCATTCAGAACAACACCTCCTCCGCATGGTCACACCATACGCTGCAGAGCCTCAAGCACAGTGTGTTTATGCACATCTGGGATGGGCTTATTTACTTGCATTCAGTGGAGAGAGAGAGAGGAGACTCTTTCCTCAAGATAAAGACTTTCTGTGGTTTGTGAGATGACTCCATGTGGAAACTGGTGTCACAATAACCATTTTTGATATCTTTTCTGAGATCATTGTCCTCAGCTTGAAGGTTTGAAAGGTGACGTGATTTATAAATTTGCCTGTCTGTGAGCCTGCCTATAGTGGTAGCTCATTTGTGTCACTGTCAAATACATCTTCATGGTACAGTAAGAAACTCAGGAAAGTCATTGTCTCAAAATTTAAAATGACAGCAGAGGACATAATGATGTTACCTGATACATCATATAGTTGTTCTGCGTAAGTGTAGTAAAGGCATCATATACAGCTCAGCCTATCTCTGTTGAATGTAGGGTTTGTCTATTTTTGTTTTATTTTCTGTTTAATATTTCTGTTATTTTTTTATTTCCTGCTTACAATAAATCTTATATAATTAGTAATATGCACTAATACTACTTTACATAGGCCATGACCTGAGACTAAAAAGTACTAAATGAGTCTTAATTTTTTAGCAAATAGTAGATTTGATTGCAGATTGATTCTGTATTGATTATACACTGCCATTTATTGACACTGCCAAATCAGTGTCATACAGCATAACACAAATATTGTGGATACATTCCAAGTTTTATCAGTAGTAAATGACTGATACTGATTTTGGAAAAGTAAAGATTAAAAAAAAAAACCCACAAGTCAAATGCAAAGAAGAAAATAATCTGATCAAAAAGCTTAATTTAATAAAATGAGAGTGAAGGATGATTTTGTTTGAAATATTCTCTTAGGGCAGGGATGCATATGCATGGCAATATCTTACTATGTCTATTGTATGTTCATAGATTAACAAAGTATAATGCCAGAAGGACTGTTTAGTGTGACCTCATATATCACAGACTATTAAACATCACTGAGTTAGATAGCATAGAATATCAGTTGTCCATCTCATCAGGGGCCAATACCTCATACTTCTCATATATCTGCAAGATTGATTTACTGAACCTGTAAAGAATAGCTGGATCAAAGGACTTTCTTGTCAACTCTAGGCAAATTATGGTTGATATGCTTTAAAATTTTATTCCTGTTAAAATTCCAGTGCACTTTGACTTCATAGTTGCAAAGAGGAGTTATACTTAGGGCTTTTTAATGTGTTTACTCTTCTTACACTTGCTCGGTTTGTTTGTTTTTAATTTTTGTATTTTCCTGGCTTGAAAGAACAGTGCTTGGTAATTAAATCTGAAAGCATAGAACTGAGTAATTTTTTCCCCAGCAAATTGCTTATTCACCAAAGGATGAATTTTGGAGAAGATAGGGATTTTTATGAGTTTTAACTGATTTCAGCTGAAACAGGAATAAAAACCCACTTACTTTTGAAAGTGGGGAACCTGAATTTTCAGGCTAGACTTACAAAGTGACCTGCTACCTGTGTGTGAAGATGAGCCGGGGGAGAGGACATTACTCTGCTTCCCCTTTTGCTCAGGAGCCCCTCAGTTCAGATTCCTGCCTGGAGGGTGGGGTCTGGGATTCAAATCCTATCCGAGAAAGGGCTTGAGAACAGACCTGTCGTCTCCTATGGGTAGACCCTAACTCCTGTCCCGTTGTGTATTATAGGACAGGTCTGCTTGGTTTGCATAACTGTTATGCACTAGGTGAGAAAGCGTGAATGTTTGCAGAACGGGAACAAGAGATCTGCACTGACAGGGCAGTCTTTGTTCTTATGCGAGTGGTCTGCGTGTACTGACCACGTCTGTCTTCGGGAAGTGCAGCTGCCTCGAGGAGTGCCTACCTCGTTCCTAAGGCAAAGAAGAAATGAGTAACACCTCACTCTCTACGTTACGAGAGGCACTTCAGTCGCATCTGTTTTCTCATAAGATTATTCCAGCTGTTTTGAAATACATATATAAAATCACATGCATTTGTAAAATGAGTGATATCAAAGTGATTAAGTAAAATGATCCTAAATGCTTTAAAAAATGTTAAGCATTTTGAAATTTGGAAGCTATCAAGAAAATGTCACAAAAAAAGACTTATAAAATTCAATCCTTGAATATCCTAGAGTGAAATGTCTTACCCATTAGCAGCTCCAAATCAGGCAGAAAAGCATATGACAATTCTGTTAAAGCATTCAAGGAAACTACCCTCATATCTCTGTTATTTTATGAGTAATATGCAAGTCCCTCTGTAAAGCTAGCCTTTCATTTCCAAGTGTGCTTTGCTTAAGTATCCTAAACCACAAAGAAATGCTTCAGTTCCAACTGTTTTTTGTACCTTGAAATGAATATTTTTAGTACTGCCAAGCAGTTATTTACAGTCACCTAATCATATATTATATAAAATGTATTTAGTATTGTATGACCCTTTTTCATGTATTCTGACAAAATTAAATGTCTGTTTTATTTTTTGTGTGATACTCATTAATTTTTATATTCCTGTCAAACCTGACCTCATTTGGTGAAATGTTCTTAAAGTTGAGCAGCCCCGATCTTGTTAGCCCTGTTATAAAGGGCATCTCTAACTGCCAGTTTTCTAACCCCTTCTGCTTATCCTGTACCTACTTTAATTTGAGGGAGCACAAGGGAATGCTGTTTTCCTGGAGAGAATGGCACACTGATTTATAAATAAATAGTATATTTTTTAGTATTACAAATTTAGTACTAGTGATAGTTGTTTTATATTTCAGTAAAATTATTTCTACATTTTGTTCATTCTTTATGTAGTTTTTTTAACTACTGGGTTCATCTGAACAGAATTGGATTCCCACTGAGCTGCAAACATTCATGCCCTAATGTTTTTCATTTACAAGTCAATGTCACTCTCATTTTTTCCCTGAATATACATTCTTGCATAGCTGTCAAAACTGAATCTAAATTGTCACTTTATTCTCAAATGCCTTAGGAACTGATGGTTATGGCATCCATTCCTGGGGAAACATTCCTTCCCACACACCCCCCTTTAATTTATGAATTTACTTAAATATTTCCCTTGTGTTTCTTCTTGAGCTAACATCAGATGGAAATAATTAATTTAGTAACCTTCCTTATCTCTTCTAAATTTTCCTTTTTTTAACCCTTGTACTGGGGGAATATGACTAGACTCCTCATGTGGATCAATTTTCTCTCCCATGCCAAATAATTTGTGACTTTACTATCTTGGATTTTTTTTCTTTTTCACAATACACTGACTTTCCTAATTTCCTTGCTTATATTCCCATCTGCTGCTGTTAACTGGAAGATTTTTTATTTCCTGAAGGAAGCTGCTTTGAATAACTTTTTGAAACATATTACATAACCATAATTTTGTTTTACCATTTGATTTTTTTAATGTACGCTTTTAGGAAAATGCATATGACATGTTTTATCTTGATGCTATGCATATTGACATATACTTAAAGCAAATCTGATAGACTTGAGTTTGCATCCATTCTGAGCCAGAACCAATCCCCTTTCAGTCATTGTTTAATTACATTCACACATTTTTAGGTTTTTCTAATCCCCCTTTGCAAAACCTAAGATTAGCTTGTCTTTGGCATGACATCTCAGTTAATATGATGTTTACTGTTTCTTGGTTGCATCAATATTTTTAGCTCAAAATCAGAAGTTAAAATCATCTCTACGGAAACAATTTGAGAATTTGGGTTTTGTCCCATGATTTCACTAGAATGGCCCTTTCCTCACATTTGCTGCAGATCTAGACATTCCACAAAAGCAACTTGGGGTATAAAGTATTTTCACCACTTGTGACACTTGACTGACTTGTATTGGAGTACTTGAAGTATCCATTGTTTCTTCAATTACATTTAGTTGTTTGTTTGATTTTTCTCAACAATGAGTGCTTAAAACCCCTTCCCTCTTGCATGTCTGTAGGGCCAGAGGTCAACCTAAAGTTCAGCAGTGGGATAGAAAGGCTAATATGCTCTCTGATGTGTGCTTGGTGTGAGCATACATTTTTCTTTTCAGTGAAAAGCAAAGTATAGCTCATCTGCAGTAACTAATAAAAAGCTCCTCTTTCAGTTATCTTTCTTACTGTTCTTGTCTTTCAGGAAAGACTAACATGTTATTTTAGATGGCTTTCTATCATCTGGAGACAAGAGTCCTATTGTTCCTGTGTAGGCCATGAATGTTTAAATTAGTTCTTAAACCTAGATTCTCTATGTCTAGCAATACCAGAGATCGAGCAGATATGCTCTCTACTCACAGGGCTAGACATCTAGTAGCCTATGATCAAGTCTGATAGGAAAGACCTCTTCTTTACTCATGGAGGATTGGAAGGCCAGATTAGCTTTGAAGTGCTTGAGTATAAGAAACTGAACATACTATCTGAAACTGGACACAACAAAGATTACATTATCTGAGCTTTTCTTCACAATTATTGACACATGAATGCATTTTAATCTTTACCTGCAACAGCCTTTGTTATCTCTCTGGACCTGAAATTGCCAGCTGTGCCATCCTCTTTGGTAATTACGTAAAATGGATAAATATCCACTGGGAGCTAGGACAAGAGCACCAAAAATCTTTTTAATTGATCCGTGAATTAGACATTAACAGTGGTCTCTACACATGCATAACTAGAACATTTAACCATTTCTTCTGCCTACAGCCTTCATACCTCCTTGTATGATCTCTTGCAGACTCTTTTGGAGAACCCCAAAATAAAAAGCCTGTAGATTACTCCAAGCACATTAGTGTGTTATAGAAGTTATGATTATTTTGGTATCCTTATTGTACACATTTACATTTACTGTCCATGTACATTCTGTTCTGTGTAGTCTGTTGACTGAAGTTTGTCAAAGTCCATAGTGGGCATATGAAGAGGAGGAAAAAGGAACAAGATTTCTTTCATGTAATCAAAGTGATAATATATAACTAATAACTGTACTATCATAACTAATAACTGTTGTATTTTTTTTTTAATAAAACACTTTATTTCCTTCCACTGCATGAACTTTTGCCCTGTTTTATTGTTCCAGGAGGAATACAGTGCCCAAATAGCAGTGCCCTACAGGAAACGCGCAGCTGTAACGAACACTCTTGCACTGTGTATCATTGGCAGACTGGCCCGTGGGGACAGTGCATAGAGGATACGTCTGTCTCTGCTTTCAACTCCTCTGCCAGCTGGAACGGGGAGGCCACCTGTTCCGTGGGGATGCAGACAAGAAAGGTCATCTGTGTGAGAGTCAACGTGGGACAAGTGGGCCCAAAAAAGTAAAAATCTTAAAAAAAATCTTCATGCTGTAATTATCTTTGGATTTTACTGCTCTATATTTATGTCACCAATGACTGCATGCAAAGACAAAAAGACCCCCCTCTTTGTGTTCTCATGAGAGAACAATTCATCTTTTAAAAATACAACATTGAAGCTACAGAAGGACTATAAAATACCTTTCTCACTATTGATTTTTTACGGGTGATATTTACAGTGGTGATTTTGCTGACAGCTGACTGACTGCTAAATCCAGGTGGCTCCTTGCCATCATCAGGTCAAGTCGAGATAAAAGTCTTGAGGCATGTGTGTGGTGTGCAGTGCAAGTGCAGCACTGTTTCCAAGATCCTTGTGGTATCTCCAAGCAAGCAGTGCACTATCTGGATTAGTGCAGTTCCATGCACAAATACTGTTTTGGGTCTAAACACAGTACAATGCATGTAAGTGCAACTTCTCAGAAGCAGACTGAGGAGGTCAAGTATAGTACAGCTCTGCCAGGACATTAGTTTGAAATATTAATTTGAACGTTAGTTTGAGAACCTTTGTGAGGTTTTTTCCCCCATATACGTGTTTTTCTAAGAGATCCCTTTGGCCCAATGATTTAATTTTGCAGTTTAATATATGACCAGGGTTAAATACAGATTGGCTGCTAGTAAAATGCATTTGATAGTATCTTCGTACAATTTGGCAGTCTGTAAATATACCCCACTGAGGACAGATTCGAAGCTGGAAGAGCAGAGATCATTTAGAAAGTTCACGAGGCAGCTCTTCTTGCACTAAATATTTGCATGGTGTCTGCCATTTGTTGCTTTATTCAGCAGTAGACTTATTCCTAATTTACTTTAAAAGGAAATATGCAATGGAAAAATGGAATAATGCCAGCACATTTAGTAATCTAAATTGTTGTGTATCTGCATTAAGTTGCTGTTTTATTCAGTCATGATACCATTATATCTTTTATTTGGTACTCATTTTACGTTTTAAAAAAACCTCTAATGATTTATCTTCCTTTTTAAATCTGCTGTTAATATCTCTGCCTTTGATTTGACCTTAAATTTTTGGGAGGAGGGCTGTTTTATTGTGTTGTAAATGAATCCTGTAAAATGAGAAAAAAAGTCTTGCTTGATCCTTCAAATTGTCACATTAAAATCACTGAATTGTTTCTAAAGAACCAGACATTTAACATGAAAATGTAAATAGGAAGCTTGTTTTAAACTCCCCTTAATAAAAAGGATTACTGTGGTATGATACAATCAATATTATTGGCCTTATCTACCTCACAAGTTACAGACTTCAGCTTGTATCTCTTCTGTTTAATTTGACCTTGAGTAAGGACTGCAAAAAAATCAATACTTTGCTTTAAGCCACATATACTAAATACAAACAATATAAAAGATAGAAATGGTGTTTTAATTGAACTAATTGCCTTGCCCAAGGATCTGAAGAGGAATTGTAATGTTCAGTGCTCCTGAAAGATGAAGTTCTCAGTGAAACAGTGAATGTGTATAATGCAGACTTTTTTGTACGCTTATAATTTCTGTTGTTCTTTAAGGAAAAAGCCAATAGTAAGCCAATATTCAATACTTTTCAGAAGCATTTTGAATTTTAACCTTAGAGAAAATTTCTGAAAGTGTAGTCAATGTATATGATTGGTGGCAGATGGGGTTTTTTAAGTGTACCTGACCATATGTCTTATAAGTCTCGTAAGTCTTACGAGGAGCAGCTGAGGGAACTGTGACTAAGGGAACTTCTCCAGTCTGCAGAAGAGGAGGCTGAGGGGAGACCTTATCGGTCTCTACAAATACCTGGAAGGAGGTTGTAGCGAGGTGGGTGTTGGTCTCTTCTCCCAAGTAACTAGCAATAGGATGAGAGGAAATGGCCTCAAGTTGCGCTAGGGGAGGTTTAGACTGGACATTAGGAGAAATTTCTTTACTGAAAGAGTGGTGAGGCCTTGGAACAGGCTGCCCAGGGAAGTGGTTGAGTCACCATCCCTGGAAGACGTGTAGATGAGGCGCTTAGGGACATGGTTTAGTGGGCATGGTGGTGTTGGGTTGATGGTTGGACTCAATGATCTTAGAGGTCTTTTCCAACCTTAATGATTCTATGATTCTATATATAATACACCCATGCATACATAATCTGATTTTATGAATCACATAGAAACAAGGCACAATTTTACTTAAGAATGTAGAGAGCTTACGGAGAGGTGATGGAGATTTATGTTGCTATAGCTATAATATTTTATGGTCTTTCATGTTGGTATTTTAGGGAAGAAAAGACAAAGGGTGGAGATGTCATTATAGGAGGGGACCAAGAAGTTCGTGCTGTTTCACAGTAATGGATCATACTCGGACAATTTTATGTAAATTGACAGGAAAATGCAGAGACAACTGATGGAAATCATGAACTAGCAAGTGTTATTGCTGAAGAACATGTTCCTGTAAAGCTGCTACTCAACTTTTCTTCTCCTTTCCGCCTGCTTCTCCTCCCACACTGACACAGGCGTAGTTCCCCACTGACCACGGAGACCACATTTTCTCAGCAGTTCATCATTAGGCTTGTCCGCGCTCCCTTCAGCCTGGCAAGAAAGATGCCTTGCGCAAGCCAAGCTTCCGCAGCTGATCCAATCCAAATATAAAACTGGCCTCTGATCTCTCTGGTCCAAGATGTCCAGCAGCACAAGAGGAAAAGCTAGTCATAGTAACATTTTTCTGCAATGAGCCAAAAGCTCTAAAATATAGATGTGATGTTTTTCTCACCTCTTTACGTAATCCTCTGACAGTCCACATTCTGTGCACTTTTAGGGCAATAGTCCTTTTGAAATTATTTTAAAGATTTGCAGTACTTCTTCAAGAGTTATTGCATCAGTCTGAAACCAAGTATTGCAGCATAGAGAGTTTGTCCTTGGTGAAATAATAGGAACACAGAATGGGGGAAAATTACTTGGGTTAATGAGTCCCATATGTGGCAGTCCAATAATCCCTTTTATATGCTTATCAAGCCTCTTCCTAAAACAAGCAAGGCTTTCTGTCCTTCCTGACAGTCTTTCGCAGTCTCATTGATCTGGCAGTTTCAAACCCTTTTCTGTTTTCTATCATAATCATGGCCAGCTTCTACCTATTTGTTCCTGGGTTAGCAATGTTATTTAGTTTAAATATGCCTCCTTCCACAGTTTATGTTTCTGGTAAATTTATGAAGAGCTAAAAATGTATTTTGCTAATCTAAACTAGATGGCTTTTCTTCACAATCATTTGGAAGCTTGAAAATAATACTCAAAAGGCAGAGTCTGGAATGGTGAGTGAGGAATCATGGAGGGTTTTTTAGTTAAATCTCCAGATATAGAATGCACCATTTTTGGCTTGCTTCCAAGCCAAAATTAAATTCTAACAGTTTTTATTTCTTAGCTCAATCCTGGTGAATTCTGGGCAACTAACACTCCGCTCATGTGCCTACAGGCATTCAGTACCTCTCGTGATTCACCACTTCACTGCAGAATGATTGTTTATTTGATAATGCTTCTTTTTCGGGTTTTTTTTTAGATGCCCTGAGAGCCTCCGACCAGAAACAGTGAGGCCTTGTCTGCTTCCCTGTAGGAAGGACTGTATTGTGACTCCGTTCAGTGACTGGACATTGTGTCCTTCTTCATGTCAAGAAGGTAATTTTATCCATTGTGTGCTAGTAGACAGATTTTTAAGGAAAAAAAAAGAACTCAGACTAGCAATCACTTTTGGCAGAATACTTATACACATCTCTTTCTGACAGAGGACATGTAATAGCTGATAGAGCAGCTGCAAGGAGGATGTAGTGTTTTTGCTGAATAGAATAGTTCTTTCTATACATTTTCTATACGCATCTGTTTGGGTTTTTTTCCAATTTTGCCTACTTTTACAAACTCCCATTTGCATCTTCCACTGATAAAGTGATAACTAGTTACAGAGCAGACACATATCTCTTAGTGTAACACCAAAACACATACTTGTACAATTACAGAAACAATATTTGAAGAGAGAGGAAATGTGCATATGTATATAATTTTGGCAAAACTCTTTCACTTTTGTCTGTGCTGGTTTATTCTACCCCTGAAAACTGAAGGAAAACTGAAGGAAAGTTAATAAAAATCACCAGACTTTAAGTTGATATTAATGGTCTGTTTTAAACATACATTGCAATACCATTTTAATACACTTGGCAAATCTCTTAAAAACAGTGCAGGTCTCCCTTGAATTTTTATTACACTGAAATCGTACGTAGAGTTAAAGTGATGACTGGTTTAATATTGCCCGCATTTTTCTGCCTTATCTCTTTTTCTCTTTTAAGCTTAACAGGAGGTATTTTTATAATATGTACTATTACAGACAAAGTCTATAATACCCTGAGTTCCATGGGGTGCTAATCCTTATGTGGGACATGGTGATTACTCACAGCAACCGTGTTATCAGAATGTAAGATATTGTTACATCAAATATACGCACTTCGAATGTCATGGCCAATTCTCTATGCTTTATAAAGGACACAAGCATAAAGTAATTTTTGCAGTAATTCCTATTAGTGCTTAGTGCATTCTCGCAAATAAAAAAGGGGTTAAGAAGATTAGATTTAAAACCTTTGAAAAAGAACAGAGAAGTAAGACCACTGAGTCTGAATGCATGAAATAGTTATTCATTATTAAATACTGTGTTATTTTACAGCAATATTAATGGTTCTTTCTGAAATATTTTTGTTGGGGCAGATCATCTTGGACAGAAATGCCATCCTCTTCTGTTCTTATTGCTGCGGGTTTTAAGAAAGGTCTTGATGCAATGAACATATCTTCATGAATATTGACTACAAACTAGCATGTATGCTGCTAAAAACAGGGTATTTGTGAACCAATACAGACCTTTTGTCTATTCAGTGAGTCAAACTCTTTTTATACTACACAAACCATTTTTACTTCATGGGTTTTACCCATTTGTGTCAGCAAGCTGGTCAGCAGCTTTGCTGGGCTGCACGTCTGTCTTGCCCCTTGTGCCAGCTCCTGGCACCTCCTGGAGCTGATTGACTTGGGAGTGGAGGGTTTCCTCTGCGTTGAAAAGCGGCCAGGTGGTGGAGAGCCACCGCCGGGATTCTCCTAATTACAATTGTTTGGCCGTGGTCCAGCACGCTTCTGTGTTCAGACAAGCTGCAGCTGCTGTAATAACCCACCCAAAGCTGATATCAACCCAGTCAGCCAAATGTCTGTGCTACAGCTCTCTGGAAAAAAAAAAAAAAAAAAAAAAAAGAAAAAAAGAAATCCAAGATTTTTACCTAACAATATTTGTGTATTAGATATTGCTATGGAATTAATATAAATTTGTGTTCTTAATTTTCTCTCTGAAGAACTGATATCTGAAGATGACTGGAATCAAAATCCCTACAGGAACTATTTACTGTTTATTGTTAATAATGAATGACTATAATAATTAAAAACTGTAAACTGTAAATTAATTCCAGAGTGGGAAATAAAACTTCACATTTAAATGTAAAGGATGCTCTTTTGGAGTATTTTTTGTGTATCTAGATAGGGTAATGCTAGTCCCAGGTGGGAAACAAGGGTATAGGGAGCAGAATTAAAGCCCAGCCTGGAGAGAACCAAGACTGTAAATTAAATTTGTTATATTCCTGGCTGTGGAGATAAGCAAAAGGCAAGCAGATTTTCTGATTGAGTCATTTACTGAATGGAAAAATTGTGAAATATAATAATTTCTTTCCATTAACTTCTGTTTCTGGTTTTGCATGCAAACAATTAGGGCAAATTTACACTTTTGAACTGTAAAGTGTAGCAGCAAACTGAGCTGGTTTAATTTTTGTTCACTTGAACTCTGTGTTCACTTCAGCTGTATATTCATTTGTTCAGTCTTGCTACTGTTTCTTCCTGTTTAGTTCTGCTTCCTGGCCTTTAGCTGAGATTAAAGTGTTTTATCTATTTGGCTTAATTTTCTGCTTATGGACAAAATAGCATGTCACTATTATAGCAATCGACTCAAATACCTGTTATGTTAAATCTTATTTTTCCCCTAATTACTGTTATTCCTATGTAGTAGCAGGAGAAATAAGCTCTTCTACTCTTTGCAGGAGGTGTCGCAGTAAAGAAGCAGTCCCGTCACCGAGTCATCATCCAGCTCCCCGCCAACGGTGGTCGTGAGTGCCCGGACTCCTTGTTCGAGGAAAAGGAGTGTGAAGCTTCTCCCGTCTGCTATAGCTACAGGTAGTCTAAATCAAGCAGAGACAGCTCAGACATGATTTTTCAACTTGTACTACCTCAAAAGCTTGTTGAATTCTACTTCTTAGGAAAAATAGGATACGTAGCTAAATCAAGGTTTCAGAACAGATCTGTAGACTCAGTTGGGCCCATAGTGAATCACTAGTTCATTTTGTTCCAGTTCCTTTGCAGGAACATTGCAACTTCTAAGAATTACTTTCTAGGATAAATCTTTCTTAGCAACTATTTTGAAATTCTATACAATTAAAAAAATCTTCCTTTCTAAATGATCCAAAGCACTGAAATGCAGCCTCATCTGTTTAGGAGAGCTGAGTTCTGCTGCCATGCTGTGCCATGCACTGTATCCTCCATCTTTCCATCCCAGTCAGCCCTGACATAGTCCACAGTTGATATATTGCCTAATGTACAAAATTCTGTGTGTTGACTGCATCTTCACCAGAGAATGACGAGGACTGTTCCAATAGGTGGGGATCTCCACCATAACTGCTTAAGAAAATTTTCGGGCAGTTTTGTACATCTGTCTGAGTGGCATGGGAAAGTCTAGATACAGACAAGTAGGTACAGACAAAATTTAGAAAATTCTGATGCAGTTGGTTGGATTTACTTGACAAAAAAAAAAAAAAAGAGGGTTTTTTTTGATGAATAATAAATATGTTTGAATTGGAAGCCAATGCTCTGTTTCTCCAGTGGCTAGAGAAGAACACCTGCTAGTTCCCATGAAACCCCTCTCTGTTGCAGTGGTGCAAATAGAATTTAAGCTTATTTTAGCCAAAACAAATTGAGATTAAAGAAATGTGTTGCTTTCATCATCTGGTAAGAATTATCTTTGCAAATTCATTAGGAGATCACACTGTATATAACTGAAAGATATGAAAGGATGTAAAACAGTACTGGGAAGCTACCAAAATCAGTACTTCAAACATCAGAGAAATATAGCTCGAGAACTTTTTCTAGTCAATACCAGAGTCAGAGTTTTATCTTTTAAAATGCTGGCTACTCCTCATTTCTTTAGTATCATTAGTATCAAATTTTACCTGAGCTAGAGCATGATGATGCACTGGGGAGAAGAAGAGTTGCTAAGGAGTGGTAGATGAGGTGAGTTAAATTTCATAATGCAAACTAATACTAAAAACATTTTCTGTATATTTCCTTTAGCATCTTTCTGACCTATACACATGCTGTGACAGATGGACTCACACACTCAGCTTGGCTCAAGCCTTAGTTTAGATACTGGCCCGCAGAGGCAAGTTACAATGAAACTTGAGGTGCAAAACCACCGAGACAATTTTAAACATGAGAGCAGTCGATGGTTTGAGCTGTGGATGTAGCATTTTTTTTTCCCCCGCTCTGAGTAATTCAGACAACTGTGGATTATTTCAGAGATGTGACAATAGCCAGACTTGCCTGGTTATATTTAAGGTCTAGGGTATTTTGCAGCACTAGAAGGGAACTTTGTAAAAGTTTCGTAGCAGTTTGTATTAATGATAGAATAATTTAAGCAGCACAATATTGCATTTTTTATCAAAGCTTTTTGCAAGTTCTTTTTGTCTGTGTTTTATTTTGATATGGTCTGGGCCCATATTCACATTGTGTTGGATGTCTTGGGTGGCTCCACATTTGTAAGGTGCTGCCATTCAGCTACTCGAGACCCCAGGTGCTCTGGGATTGCTTGAGGCACCCTCACAGTCATTTAAACCCACTGTCCCAATGCTTTGCTGTAGCTGGGGTCCCTTTTTGCTTCTGATTGCTCCTTTTAGGATAGTATTTGGAAGATGCAAAGGAATTTCTTTGTTGTGAAAACTTTACCCTTGTAATCATATCATTCGAAATTTGAGAAAACAAAACAAAAAGACTTTGCTCATCTGACCTCATCTTTGTCTGTAACTCCAAGAGTTGTTTGTGCTTCAAGCAAGGCAGAATTGCTCCATTTGTTGTTGTGTTGCAAGGCATGCCTAAGGGAGGGTAAGAAAGGGAGGGAAAGAGGAAAGAAGGAAAAGAGAAAGAAATGCGCTAACACCTATATGTGACAGTATTTACTGCCAAAAGACACTCTCAGTACTGCGTGAACCAGAAATCAACCCTGGAGTCTTATCTCTGGAGTGTATTTGGGAAACTTCAACACATCTTTGCTTTGCTGATATAGGTGGAAAAAAGGAAGGAAGGGAAAGTGAGAAAGAGAGGAGGTTTATTAGGGCCTGCTGGTATTTAAAACATCCTTATTTAATGGGTCCATGTTGTTTTTATGAGATGTTAGTGTCACTTCACTAAATCCACTTTTCAAATTTTATAATGTCATTTTGTTGACTGGTAAAATACTCTGAGCATGCTCAGATATAAATCCATAGCAAAGGAGTTCTTCTGTTAAATGGGTATGCAAGTCACATCATTTCATTATTTTGTATAGTATTCTTTATTGAAATTTCTTGCTCACATCTTGTATAAGTGTGTTAATGGTTTGTATTTATGTATAATCCTCACATTGTGGTTTGTATTCACTGTGTATTTGTTAGGTAGTGTTAATGTACCTTTGTACTTTGAAATCCTTGAAAATATATATGTTTGCTTTCTCTTCCCTCCTCCACCTCCTCCTTCCTTCCCTGTGTTCTTAATGGCCTAATCCTAAAAGAAGCAAAAAAGTTAACAGGAAAGAGGGAAAAGTTGACGGTATTGTTGCTGTTTGTTGTGAATTGGCTGTGATTAGTTAGTAATAATAAAAAATAGCTTACAGTGGTTTCTAATACCATCTAGCACTTGTGCTGCCTCAGTTTTGATTGCTACAAGTTTAGATGGATTGTTTGAAGTCGATTGTTTCTCCCCTTATTTCAGGTGGAAGACCCACAAGTGGCGCAGGTGCCAGCTAGTACCGTGGTATGTGCGCCAAGACAGTCCAGGAGCACATGAGACTTGTGGACCTGGGCTACAAGCAAGAGGTTAGACCCTTTGTTTCTGTTATATATTCCTCAGAAATCTATAGCTGCACTGGTGTGGGAAATGCCTAAAATTTTAGTCATTTTAACCTAACATTAATTTCATCTATCTTTATGTGCATCAGCAAAGGAAAATACTGAATGCTAATATGGTAGGGTGCATCTCAACCAGTATTTGGCAAATGTTTTATTCATAACATATCAGTATTAATTTATTTTTAAGTATAGATACCACATTAGTGACTAATTTTATGGTATTGTTTGTTCAGTTTATTTCAGTATCCTTACCTGAAGCAAGTTGGTAGAGGTGTTTGTGGAAAGTATGTTTTCAAAAAGAAGAAAAAAAAAAGGGATGGGTGACTTTACATGCTTCTTTTTGTGAAAATGGTTGCATAAATTCACCTGTGAAAATGACATTTTTCATGTGGCTGTAAAGACATGTTTATGGGTATATCCATAGACTAAATATAAGACTTTTGCTCCCTGTAAGTGTTTGTTTGAAAATTTAGGATTGGAGAACCTAAGTTCCTTCCAATTTGAGTTGGAAGGATGCTCTGGAGGTCCCTTGGTCCAACCTTCCACCCAGAGCAGGTCCAGTTTCAAAGTTAGATCCCACCCAGCCTAGAGCTGTTTGCTCAGGACCATGTCTCAATAAGTTTGGAGTATCTCTCAGGATGGAGATTCTACAGCCTCTCTGGTCATTTGCTCCAGTGCTTGTCCAGTCTAGCACTACATTTTTTTTTTCCTAATATCTAAGCTGAAATTTCCCTTGCTGCAATATGTGTCTGTGGCCCCTTATCCTTTCACTGTATATCTCTGAGAACAGTTTGGCTCTCTCTTCTCTATACCCTCGAATTAGGTAGTTGTAGAGAGCAATGGGAGCATGAGAGATGCAGTACTTTGCATTTACACTGTTAAAGTTCAGTGCCAGCCCATCTCTCCAGGCTGTCAAGGTCCTCTGAATGGCAGCCCTACCCTCCAGGTAGGTATTGACTGCTCTTCTCAAACTGGTGTGGGATGCTTTCTGTACAGGTTGTTAAAGATGCTAAACAGAATTGGCCCTGGAATTAACCACTGAGGTGCAGCACTTTTAACCAGCTGCTGGCTGGACTTCAAAACCACTGACCCTTCGAGCCCAGTGATTCAGACGTTTTTCCACCATTTCCATTTGATAACAAATAATTTTAGTATCCCTATCCAGCTTTACCGTCACCTGCCTTCATAGACAGTTTTGTGGATTTAACAGAACTATGTATCTGTGACTCTGTTTAGTCAGGAGACAGTTTTTTAGGTGCATTAAATAAATTCAATATGAAAATAATTACAGTCCTACTTACTGTGTTGCAGTAATTGAATTGCTTTGAACTACTAGTCAGCCCTAAATTCCAGGAAGGTTTGGGGTTTTTTTTTGCCTTTTCTGAGTGCAAACTCCTATCCATTAAAACAATATTGGCTCAGCAGATTGTGGAATTCCTGAGCAAGGACACTGCTAACTGCAGAAGTGAAATGTTCTGGTCATTAACTTCCTTGCAGTTAAAGGAGGTTATGGTATACTTAAAAAAGTCATAGAGTAAATCTTAAGCTAGTAACTCCTACCACTTACTCAGAAAGTGCTACAGGAGATCAATTTAGGGCTTACCACAAAATGAAACCTGAAGGTATTGCCTGCTAATACAAAAGACTTCTGGCTGTGGTAATTCTTTCGAAGGTCTATCACTAATGCAATTTATTTCTAGCAGCTCTGGAGGATACATTCAGATTACACACTGAGAAAATAAGATTTCTGTCTTTGATGGTAGGAGTTCAGATAGTACAAAATGTTGTCTTCTGTAGTTGCATGGTAGTAACTAAATCTCTTGACTTTGCCTCAAAGTCAGTTAACAAAGAAAGATAGCTAACTGTACTGCATGCAAATTGTTTTTTATTATTCTTGTGCATGACGAGAGTTTCCTTTTTTTAAACTGTAATTTCAATCATGTGCAGTACACAGACATACAGAGTAACACATTATTTTGGAATTACTGGGCATGCAGTTTTCAGATTTGGTAAAATAGATTGGCAGAATTTCCCTCTGGTACTACATAGAGTTTGATCTTGCAAAGGATGATGTATGCAAGCAGTAGTCTTGTTCCTACAAGTAGATATAATAGAAGTAGTTCTCTAGTGTAATGTGGTCAAGTGGCAGGTTGAGGAATCATTATTTAAGAACACTGGGAGCAGCTAAGCCTGAAGAAAGCAGGTGGTTTTGGTAGAATTCTGTAAATGTTTCTGAGATCAACTGTTAGAAAGTGGACATTTTTGTTTGCTCTTGCTTTTTATTAAGTCTATCCAATGTGTAAATTTTATTGTAGAACTCACAGAGAAAGTTATTTAAGTTGGAGAACCAAAGATTATTTGTGCCACAGTCCAAGTATCTAGATATGAATCTAAATATTGTCTAGCCTGTTGCAGTGGTAAAAGTTACAGGCATTAAAGACAGAGACTTTTTTGGCCCAATATTTTTCCCATTGATGTAAATTATGTAAATTAACAGGAAATGTAAGTTTCAAACTTACATTATGTAAGTATTATGTATCATGTCTCAGTGTTTTAATACCTAACTGTTGAATGTATCTTTTACTTTTGTGCTCAGTAATGTAAAACAATATTCTGTAGCAGCTAACTAAACTAGTAAAGCTTTTCTTTAGATTGAGAAAAGTAAAATATTTTCTGTTCTCTTGAACACCTTTCCAATTAATATGACTTGGAAGTAATAGTTGAAGTTTTGCACAAAAGTAACTTTCACTTTGGAAAACATACTTCTGCCGTTCTAGAGGTTATTGGTTGAAGTTTTATTTACTTTGCACCTCAGAAAATCGCATTTTGAACATGGATAGTGTGTTTTATTTGTTTTATATAGGTTATCTCCTACACAGGGCATTAACATATTTCCTTTTCCCTCTTACATTTCAAATTCTGCCATGAAAATGGTGATGTGTGGTGCACATTATTTTGTTTGGTCCCCTGCAAAAGAGTCGATTTCATGCAAGGTGCTCGCTGAAGGGAGACTGACCTGAAAGCAAGCACCTGGCTGTCTGGACAGTATTAGAAAGATTTCACCAGTTTCTGAAGGAAGACTCTGGAAGAGGGTTTGTCCCCTCTCCCTGCTAATTCTTGGCTCCTGCCTGCATACTTGGCTTGTCATAAATAAAGTTTCTACAGGCTGTGGAAAACTTTGCATGACAATATGTTATTAAAAGTTCTGTACTACAAATCATTTATTTAAAGATTATTTTGTGATGTAGATACACAAAAGACTGAGCTACTACTGTGCAAGTCCTTTTAACCACCCCAAAACCAGAAAATGCTAAACACTGAAATATGAAATCTATTTGGTAACATTCTGATATTGCATTTATAATGTGATACTGGAATAAATATATTTTGAACAGATCATTTAACTGTTTGTTGGTGATTTCTGTACAAATGTTTACCATACTGTGAAAATGTAGACATAGCAGCATTTCTTTTTCAATTGAAAAAGAGTTATTTCTCAAATTTGTGATGCTCATGAATGCAGAAATCACACATTCATTCATCTGTTTGTGGTAATTTACTTTTGATGACAAAGTGAAACAATAATCTTATAGAAGTAATCTCAGCCCTTTGGTTTCCTGTGGATTCTTCTTTCATTTCATGTCGATACTCAGTAGAGCAAGTAATTGCATTCTTGTATGTGAGAACAGTTCTCTGTTCCTGTTTTTCAGTGTAAGGGGATGTTGTCAATGCTATTAGTTTATCCTATATCTGATCTGATTGCCTACGCACACTGTAACACGTAATGTATCAGCAAATGTGTTAAATAAGAAAGAATAGGAATGTACACCAGGGAAAAGGCACATCTGACTATGCATTCATTAGCGGTTTATTTTGAACAAAATAGTCTGCACTGTTCATATTTTAGTTAGAAAGATAATTAAATCTGAAGGAAAAACTAGAAGTTAGAAATGATTAAAAATGACTGGTTAGGTGTCTGATCTTAAGAGTCTATGAGTAACTACAGCATATACACGCCTTGCTTTATATGACAGCTTTACTATTTACATTTCCATTCTTCAGCTTTTTTATCACATCGGTCTTTTGGAAAAAGAGATACTTGGGTGAATCATAAAGTTTAGAATTGTGATTCATTGTTAAAGACAGCTCTGTTTCTAGCTGTCTTGTATAATGAGGGTTTTGTTACAAATCATATCAGTTTAAATGAACTTGTCAGAAAATTAGAACATGGGTCAATGCAGAGGAAGGAGAAAAAAAGGGTTTGGTGTTTTATTGTTTTTGTTTTAAGAACAGATTATTTTTACAATTTTTTAAAGAAAACTTTGTTAATTATTCATGCAAATTATGGACAGGTATTTATATCTAAATTAAGCATAGTAACATAGCATTTAATACCTGAACAACAAATTCATTGTTATAGTCATGAACCTTATTTGAACAATGCAGATAGTCATGACAATTGCATTGAATTTCTATGATGAATGAAAATTTGCAGTCATATCACTGGTAAAATACCTTTTAACCGTGGATAAGCAGGGCAGGAATGTATTATAGAATTGCAGTAACTTAAGACTTCTGTCTCTTGTTCAAAACCCTCAAGAGTGGATATTATGGATGCATCATCAAGGAGTTTGAAACTTCCTTTTGACCCTATCCAACAGGAACAAGAAATGTAGAGAAAAACCATATTTCACTGTGTCATGGTTCAACCCCAGCCGGCAACTCAGCCCCACCCAGCTGCTCGCTCACTCCCCCATGGGGGGATGGGGGAGAGAATCAGAAGAGTAATAATGAGAAAAGTTGTGAGTTGAGATAAAGACAGTTTAATAAGTAAAGGAAAAGCTGCGCACGCAAGCAAAGCGAAACAAGGAATTCATTCACTACTTCCCATCGGCAGGCAGGTGTTCAGCCATCGCCAGGAAAGCAGGGCTCCATCACGCGTAACGATTTCTTGGGAAGACAAATGCCATCACTCCGAATGTCCCCCTCTTCCTTCTTCTTCCCCCAGCTTTATGTACTGAGCATGACGTCATATGGTATGGAATACCCCTTTGGTCAGTTGGGGTCAGCTGTCCCAGCTGTGTCCCCTCCCCACTTCTTGTGCACCCCCAGCCTGCTCGCTGGTGGGGTGGAGTGAGGAGCAGAAAAGGCCTTGACTCTGTGTAAGCCCTGCTCAGCAATAAGAAAAACGTCTCTGTATTATCAACACTGTTTTCAGCACAAATCCGAAACATAGCCCCATACAAGCTACTATGAAGAAAATTAAATCTATCCCAGCCTGCAATTCCATTTATGTGGTGTTTATTTTCATAAGCTGTTTCTCAATTAACAAAAGTAAATTGACCAGATGTCTTGATGAGTCATCTGAAACCCAGGAGAGAGAGGGACAGAGTGTTGGCAAATAAAAAATACCAAACAAATTACAAAAACTAGAACAAGAGAGTAAATGCTTGATAAAGCCAGGCTACTAGTATTTGATGGGGATGTGGGCTATAAAACTTCCTGTGAGAGGAACCTACTCCAGCTAGGGTGTGCTAAGAGATAATACTTTGTATTCTTAAGGCTGACATTTATTAGCACATAGATAACTACAAAGTACTGGTCTGCTCAGTGAAATAGATTAATGTATGAAGTTTGAAATTGTGAACAACTTAGGCAGGTATGTGTTATGCTCATATCTTAAAAAATCTGTGTCGGTAAACCTCAGCTCCAGTGCCTTCTGAAAGAACTTAGAAATACTGTTCAAATCCCTTTTGAATTGTATAGGAAAGCCTAGGAAACTTACTTACTAAAAAGGCTTGTTTTGCCAGTAGCTTCTGCAGATTTAAGTAGGGCGTGTTGGATGCATCTCAATGCCAGTGAAGAGGACATGTAGCAGACGAGAAGCTCAAGTGCCCAAACCGCAATAGCCCAATCACATCATGATGTATATGGATGGATGCACATGGTAAGGGCTATCCCAGTGACCAAAAAGCAATTTGCAAAAGAATGCACAGCCTCCAATCCTTGCCACCATAAATCTTCCGCAAGTTTGGAAGGAGGAATAGGACGAAAATTGTGAAATCTGTCAGCATATGCTGTAATAGCAAGAGAAAAGTTATTTATAAAATTTAAGCAGAAGCTTAAGTAACCTGGCTGTCAGAGAAAATATCTGAGTAGCTGTACTTGGTGTCTCTGGGAATTGGCCATTATTAAAGAGCTGATCCTGAGCTCTCACTATTCTTCATTTGCAGGGCATATGTAGAGTTATTTGAAAGGCAGTGGAGCAGGGGAATTGGAGGAAGCTTCCCAGGATGGCCGTGAGCACACAAGGAGGCCTTGCAGGCTTGTTTCAGCCGTGGGGAGGCACGGAGGCAGAACTGGTGGTCAAAAGCGCTTTCCTCTTGCTGTGGCTAAGCAGGGACAGCAGCCTCCCTCTCTGGGCATTGCTTATGTATATGGGGAGGGATTCGCTCTTGTGGGGGTTTCATGACCTCATTGAAAGCACAAGAAGGGAGACAAAATCATGAAGGGGTGCTGCTCCTTCCTGGAGCTCTAAACTACTATTTTAACGTCGTCGAGACTTAACAGATGAGAGTGCCCTATCACCTGGTTTGTATTTCAGTCACTGCAAAGGACAACTGGCAGCTTCAGGTTTTGTACTGAAGTAAGTATTTGGACAACAGTGCTCAAGAGCAGTATTTACACGAGAAATTAATTTTTTGTTGACAAAACAAGAGCCAGAATCTCCAGACAACTTTATTCGGCAGAAACACATTGTTATTCTCTTTGGCACATAAAGAACGATCAGGCTTATATTTTCACAATATTATTGGCACCTTCTCCTGCTTAAGATACTCGTGATAGAAACATTTCATCATGTAGTGTCTAGTCCCACAGAAAAAGAAATAAACATAAATGAAATCATAGCCTAGGCAGCACTGATAGTAGGTGTAAGAAAAGTTAATGTGCTGAAATAATTCTTGCCTTTCTAGAAATGAATCAGAATTTTTTTTTTGCTAAAAATACTTAACAATTGAAAAAATGGTATCACAACTGTGTTGTAAAACAAAGGACATACAGCACGTTCATTTATAAAATACTTTAATTTTTAGGTGTAGGGGTCATTGAATCTCACATCTCAGTGAAATCTCAATGAAGTATACTAATGATGGGAACACTGGCAAGGTTTTTATATAAACCCACACATAACAAGACTTGCTCAAATCAGTCTTAGTGTTTCATTATGCCAACAACAAATATATTAGCCTGTAGTCCCCTGTGGCTTGGTGGAAACAATGCTATCAGATAAAATTTTAATTACATCAAAGTCCCTTGTCTAGAAAATTTAGTCTGCGTTTATTTCACACCTTTCTTCTGGGAGATAATAATTGTTAAATACCGAAACAATTTTGTAAGTGAATGGTTTCCATGTTAAATTTGATTTTTCTGTTAGCAGTACTCCTGTTTTATGTTTTCACTTAACAATTACTTGAGCTTAATTCAGTAATAGAAGAACCATGCTCTTTCCACTTACTGCTAATGTCTGTAATAAATATAACATGGTTGTGTAGGCAGAGTAATTAGTCTGGCTCTGCATGGCTTTACAGTAGTTGAAGACACTTCTCTGTATAGTGAGTTAATCATCGATCTCAGTGACTTTTACAGAATATAATTAAAGAACCATGGGTTTGATCAGAGAGGCAGGGGATGAGTTTGCCGACATTAGGTTGTGAGTGAAAAAAGGAACTCCACTAACAGTAAGAGCATTTCAGATGTTGAGTAAGACATTTACCTGGCCAAAAGAATGTATTAATGGAATATATACAGTTGTCAAAACCCCTACTTTAAGTAATGGAAAAATACCCACTCTTCAACGGTCACAAGGAGTATAAACCTTTCAAATTGATACTTGAATCTGTAGAATAACAATAGGAAAATGGAATATAGAGCCAATCATCCAGGTCTTGTCAACGAGAAGTAACACAAATAGTAATGGACAAGCACTGTGAAAATTAAAATTCAGGAACTGATTTGGTATGCTAAGCTGTCCTCTTATATGTGTTGTTATTAAGGTGAAATATTTAGGTCTCAAGAATGAAAAGTTTTCCTGCTTTGATTGCTACAGTACAACTGACAGTTAATCTGGAAAAAACCCAAAGTGTTAATCCTCAGAGGAGCTTCTCACCTGGGTCTGCTTGATGTAAATTAGATGCACTAATATGAGTCTGAAAAAATTTATGACAGAGTGGATAGCTGCCCACGGAGTAATGTTTAATAACCAAGAAAGATGAGGGAACGATTATTGGCTTTAGAAAAACTCAATTTAGCTAGAAAGAATGTATATTCTTCAATGGTTAATGCTTATGGCCTAACAAAGGACTAGATGAAGAGGCAGTATCTAAAATGGGTATTAAACTTTTGAAGAAGGTTATTAAAAGTTACTGGGTTAATCAGTGGACTGTCTTTTAGCCCTTGACTAGGTATAGTTTTCATTGCTAAAAATGGTGGCCTATATCTCCCTGAGAATGCAGTGAAGATAATGCAATTAGTTTTGCTGATGCACATGCCCAAGGTCAAACCCAAGACAGAGGATTTAGGTTTGACCTCTGTGAATTTCCACATGGTAAAACTAGTCTGAACTGTGTTTTTACCTTGGGGAAACCAATGTGTGTTATTAGCAGAGAAGAGTATCTCACAAGAATCCAAAACCATAGCCTAGGCTTGTATTGGAGGATATTGGTTTGACGTGTTTTTCCAAAATATTTGTATAATTTTAGAAATCCTATCGTAGGTACAGTTAACACATCCTTAAAATAGTTATTGTATGGATTTTCGATTTTCAGATATTCAGTTTTGCTAATTGAATCACTATAATTGTATCTGAAGGAAAAAAGGGTTTCCTCATGTAAACTACACCAATAATAATAGGATTTGACAAAATAATTGTATTAGGCAATGTACAGCTGCTCAGTCCCCCAATAAGCACAACTTAATGCAGTACTGAGCCTATTACAAACAGTGCTGGCAGCCCTGCTCCAAAGGGCAGTCCTAAGTTTGCTTAGCATCTCTGGAAAAACAACCCCCCCTCCCTTTCACAGTGTTTTACCACAGACATGTGGCAAAAACAATTCACTTGGGACTTTTGGATATGTTTTAGTAGCCACATGATGAAATGGACCACGTGAGTCATCAAGTTCAACTTCCTACATCATGAGGTAGAAATTTAGTTTAGAACTATCAGACAAAAAAACTTTTTTCAGAAATCATAGGTTGCTAAACCTTTACAATTACCTTACAACAATCTAAAAAAAAAAAAAAAAAGAAAAAGTTTCCTCAAATATTCTTCCTTCTTCCTCCAGGAGGAAATAGTCACTCATAGCCAGTTTTCTGTTTTGTTTTGAAACTTTGCATTCAAATCCCATTTTTCTCCAACAGTTGAACATGATTATGCCATAATAGTTTTGTTAGTAAAATTTACATTTTTTTTCAATTCACATACCAATAAAACAATTGTTGTCAGTACAATTGAAGTACTATGCTTAAATTACGGAACGGAGTATAATATAAAATATGATATTCCCTTGTACGTAAACAGAATGATTTATTGTGTTCAGATGCAATGTTACTGCAACAATTGGTGACCCAAATTATTTTCACAGTCATTATGAGACACAGCATATACTGTGTGCTGTCAGATGCCAAGAAGCACTAATATAATTCTATTGCGTAAACAACTAGAAGTTTCCAATCTTGTTACTGCAAAATAAGTTTTATGTTGTTTTGGGCAAGGAAATAAAATTAGATTTACTGAGGCTGAGGTTAGAATAATAGATAAGCAACCATGTTAAAATTAAAATTATCCATCAGGAACAATATTAGAGCATTGTTAAAGACTATATTAATGAAGCAGCGTTATTCTTTGTAAACTGCTGTGTTCCAACTCCTTCCTTTTGTGCCACCTGAAGTTTTCTTAAGAAACTATTTTTTTTCTTATAAGTAAGAAGCTTTTATTCAGGATATGGCTATCCTGTTAGAAAACATTGTAGCCCTATTGACTGATACTCCATGCCTAGCAAACATGTTTTGTCCTGCAACCCTTTTTCAAGACTAAAAATTGCTATAGAACATCAGGCAGCAATACTGTTGTGGGTGGTTAAGTGGTATCCAGAACTCAAATATGTTTTTAAATTTTGTCTGTCCCTTTTTATAAAATATATGCCGCTGATACAACTTTATAGCTTATACAATATTCAGCTACTTAAAATGGCATTGCATGTTTTTTAATGTCTGAGTTATAGGCTATATCTGTAGGAAAAATGATAATGTGAAAAGTGGTTTAACAGGTGTGGATAATATGGTGCAGCCTTTATAATATTTACAGTTGTCTGTAAGATTTTTTTTTTTCCTGGTAAGTCCTGATAAATAAAAATTTAAACAGAATCTCAAAAAAGAAATATCAGATGTATTCATTCAAGATATAACTGATTGCAAATATTAGGTTGTTGTATAGCTATTCTGGGTTTTCAATGTGATTTTATGGTAGAATATTGTAGACTTACTAAATTGAATAGAGACATTCATGAAAAAACTGCTGAATTAAACTCCATCCCTTTTTGCTTCCAGCAATTACTTGTCGCAGACAAGACGGAGGACAGGCTGACATCAGTGAGTGCCTTAAATACTCTGGCCCATTACCATCCTTAACACAGATGTGCCAGATTCCCTGCCAAGATGACTGTCAGTTTACAAACTGGTCAAAGTTTTCTTCATGTAATGGGGACTGTGGAGGAGTCAGGACAAGAAAACGCACTCTTGTCGGTAAGAGCAACCAGAAAAATAATGCATCTTTTATTAATTATTGCTACTGTTTAGATTAAAACCTGCATTGCTCTGAGGTTCCCTTGTGACAAGCAAGCAAAGTTTGTCATCGTGGCAGAAAGCAGACCCAATGTCACTGTCATGCTCTATATACTGATGGTGGAACAAAAAAATAACTCCTCAGAAGAACAAACACCTGCCATATATCTCAGACTCCTGATCACGGGGAAGTGGCTTGAGAGGAGATGGTAGAACATTGGAGGCCAGGGTTTCTTCTAAATGGAGCACACATAGTAAACGGCAAAGCAGACCATTTCTTTTCCTGACAGGTGAGTCCGCATTGTCTGTAGTTCCAGGGAGGTGAAAAATGTAAAGCAGCATAATTAACCAACAATCTCACCCAGCTCAAGGAAATAAAATTAAAAAATCTTCTCCTGCATTTTTGTTGAGCCCTGTGTTATCTTTTCACCAAAAGGGGCACAATTGTTTGCTATTTAAAAGGTTTTCACACCATGTTTATTCCAAACCCTGATTTTGCAGCCTGCTTCTGTGCACAAAGAGATCAGGAAGGTTGCTGGTTTATGGTTTATCATTTGTATAGAATTATGTCCTTGAGATTATCTATTTGTGCTAAGCATTTAACAAGTACAAGAGACAGACCTTTGAGGTTACGCTCTCAAGCAATTTCTTTGAGTTACAGCTTAAAATATGAAAATATTTTTTCAAAAGCTCTTTTTTTTGCTTAAACTTTCTTTTACTGATAGTTTTCAGGCAAATGTTGGACAATTTCGTGAATGTTGAAAAGCATGTAACTTACAACCACTAACTGATTGGCTTAGTGATGTAAAAAGCCAAAGACCTTGGGGTCTTCAACATGATGTAGGTAGTGTGAGGCACTCAGAGAAGTCCTGGGGTAGGAAATCTTGTCTCTTCACATCACTCTCAAATCACTTTCAGTCCCAAATAAGGTTAAACAAGTTTAATTCTACTAAGACAAGAAACTAGATTTGGAAAACTGATAATGAAAACCAGAGTGGCCATACACCCTATTAATTATTTTCATTTTCTTGATTTATGTGTGTTTTCTCAGCTAAGAGTTTAGGGAGCAGGTCTGCAATTTTGATTCCTCAGCAACCATGATTCCATGCACAAGCTGTATCTTGCCAGCATTGTCTAACCGGATTGAATTCTCTCCAGAATGAATTGGGTCTGTTTTCTTTGGGTTGGTTTTTTTAACACTGAACTGTAATTGGAAAAAAAATCTTGTTGAAATTCCCCTGGAGCTTCCAGTAGAAAACCTTTTAATAGAAAATCTAGTGAAAGTGGATTTTTTTTTATTTTTTTTTTTAAATTAGTGACAGACCAATCAACAGTCATCTCTCCTTAACAGGATCAGGTGTTAACCACTTGCATTCCTCTTCCTAATTCTGGTCTTGGCTACACTAGGACTTCCCTCTCGGATGGTGTTTTGGTGCATTAGAATTACTATGGCAGCTGAGTGCTTTTCAGCCTTTTGCTATAGATTATCATTTTCAGCTTTAAGCTTTGGTTTACCTCTTTTGAACTTCTTAGGTGCAGTCTTGAATGTCAGTTTTATGATTAAGCCCATCCTTTCCCTGGCTGAATGTTTGCTCTCCAAGTTCTTTGTGTTTTTCGTTCTTCCATTGCCTTCATCCAGGAGCTCAGATCACCACATGAGGCAATATGTTGCTTTATTTTCTGCCTTATTTCTTGACACAACTAAGAATGCTCTTTGTGTCCCTTAAAACCTCTTGAGGTTTTAGTTACCAGATGGTGTCCAAACCCTTGCCACAAACTTTTCCTTATTCCACATGATGGACAGACACCCTTCCACTTTGAAACATCTTTTTCTTCAACTTCTTTTTAATCTGCTTTTTGTATTATTATTATTTCTTCTGCATGAAATGAAGCTAAAAGCACATGCTCTGCTTCTAAATTACAGCTTAAACCTCAGGAGTGAGACTTGGCCTCTATCACAGCACTATTTGCCAATTAGTGTGTATTGTCTGTGGTGGAGGAAAACTAGCGAAGGGGGGTGCCCATTAGCAGTCTCAGAAAGAATGTGATAAGATCCAAACCCTATCCCCTGCTCCATCCCCCTGTAAATCAGAAGACCTGTGGACAATGAATAATTTATGATCTTCAAGAAGGCTTACTGTGGCTCTTTTATAACTCCAGTGAACTTTATGCCAGGTTTGCTTCCACAAGGGAAAAAAAAACCCTGACTAACAAATTTTTTATTTAAAAAACAAAGCAAGAAAGAACAGATTCTCTTACCACACTATTAACACTTTGAGATACTTTCCTGTCCTAAGTTAAGTTACCCCTTCAAACTTGTTAAGACTGTGATATGTGCTGTGGTGTATTCTCTGTGGCAATGTGCTACCCAGGCTAATACATAAAGCTGACTTGGAGTGAATTCATAATTATTTATGATGAAAATGAGGAGGAGGAGGAGAAGTGTATTTTTAGTATGAAGTTGTGTTGTCAAAAGAAAGATAAACTTTTCTTCTGGTACCTTTTTTCTATTCTAAATGAAGGCAGTAGTAAATACAAGCACTAAAGGTGCTGCAAAGTTGTGTCCAGTACCTTGTTTTGCATAGCAAGGAAAATACTACAGAATATTAATTTACAGTAGTATCTAAGTAACAAGCATTTTTAAAACTACTTTTGCAAAGACTTCTACATCAATATATATGAGCTGTCTAGTATGGAAAGGAAAACTGAGCAAACTTTACCAAAGAGAAGATAAAAAATAGATTTAATGGGAAGTGGAAGGTGAGCGGATGGTTATGCTACAGTTGGGGAAGGAGAACGAGAAGACATTTGAAAAGAAACAAATTCACAGAAGGAGCTTATTCTATTAGAGGGGAAGAATGGTAATTATTAACAAATGCACGATAACAGGTGGTGAAATTTTGACATTTTGAAAGAAAGCACTCCTGTAGCAAAGATGTATGTTACTTCCGTCTGCGATTTCCTTTAACTTGAGAAAGTTTTATCCAGAGATAGTTTTTTTTATTGGACTGCACACTGCTGATGAAGTAGGGGGGGGAAAAGGGTATATTTGTTTAATTGCTACCTTTTTCAAACTGTACTCCCCAAGCACTTTTATCCAAAGTAAATATAAATATATGGCTTTATTTTAAAAGATGTTGTCTTTGTGCAAATTGTAGGCATCCATTACTTAAGAAATTCAAGTCATTAACCTAAATGAATAAAGATTAATGTAACTAGTTTTAGGCATATGGATTTGATTGCAAGCATTTGTTACAGAAGTCTAAATGAAATTTTTGAGGAGATGTAAACTGATACACACTTTCTAAAATAATTATTTCTTCTTTCTAGGAAAAAGTAAGAAAAGGGATAAATGCAAAAATTCTCAGTTGTATCCTCTGATTGAGAATCAGTTTTGTCCATGTGACAAGTACAGTGCTCAGCCTGTGGGAAATTGGTCAGACTGTATTTTACCAGAGGGTAAGCTGGAAGTATTGCTGGGAATGAAGGTACAAGGAGACGTTAAGGAATGTGGACAAGGCTATCGTTACCAGGCCACGGCATGCTATGACCAAAACAATCGACTTGTGGAAACATCACGATGCAACAGTCACGGTATTTAGAAACCTCTTTTCTTTCATCTGTTTACTTACCTGCTTTATTTCATTTAACATGTGTACAGGTAGAATTCGCAGATTAATATTTATTGCTTAGATTGCATTTTATCCCAAGATAACTTCAAACCCAGCAAATGTTTTTGCTGACTCGCAAAATAATAAACTTAATTTTTACTGATTGCTACAGTGCAATATTTAAAAGTAAAATAATTGTAAATTACTAACTATTTTAATAGATAAAAGTAAAATTTTGTTGTTTTTCCTGATAACTGTACCCATAAATTTGAGAATAAAGCCATTTAGAAGGGTCAGATCCTCAAAAAACAAACAGGGACAGCACAGGACTGTTTTGGAAAGGCTGAAATTATTTCCACAGATTCTTTAGATAGCTTTAGTCTCCTTAAATAAAAACCTTATCTCTACCATTTGCTCTTCAGCACCTTAACAGGCATGCATTGACGTGAATTCAACAGCACACAACACTTTCTCCGTGTAACTCTGTCATGTGTAAAACTAGGACCTTTAAAGACTTTATATTCTTTGTATTCACATTGCTCCTGGAGGGAACAATGTTCCTTCCTAAAATGAATGCATCTATAGTGTTAGGATCAAAACTGGCACTTTCTGATTTTCAGTGAACTAGAAATGTGCTAATTTACATCACTGGAGTTTTTGTGTTCATTTGTTTTCCTGCTTGCAGTGCAAAATTGTGTCTGAACTGTTGGTATGAACAGCTGGATGTTAGTCTCAGTGCCATTAAAAGGTCAATGTAAGTTTAATTTATATATGTATTCTACTTTATGGTGTTAAATTAAGATAACAGAAATTTCATTTATTTACTTGGATAAAGTTAAAATAGCTAATCAAAGAAATTGAATGACTTAAGGGGATTTTAATTAGCACTATTAATGCCTGTTTAGAGCTATGATAAATTAGAAACTGAATGTATCAAGCCAAGCAGTAGCATATCTTTCTGATTCGATGGAAAAGTGAGCATGCAGCTTAATACCTCAAAGCAAAGCCTGGAGAAGAGGAGGCTGAGGGGAGACCTCATCGCACTCTACAACTACCTGAAAGGAGGTTGTAGCGAGGTGGGTGTTGGTCTCTTCTCCCAAGTAACTAGCGATAGGACGAGAGGAGATGGCCTCAAGTTGCACCAAGGGAGGTTTAGACTGGACATTAGGAGAAATTTCTTTACTGAAAGAGTGGTGAGGCCTTGGAACAGGCTGCCCAGGGAAGTGGTTGAGTCACCATCCCTGGAAGTATTTAAAAGATGTGTAGATGAGGCGCTTAGGGACATGGTTTAGTGGGCATGGTGGTGTTGGGTTGACGGTTGGACTTGATGATCTTAGAGGTCTTTTCCAACCTTAAAGATTCTATGATTCTATGATTCTATTCTAAAGCTGGAAGATAATTTTGTGAAGAATTTTCTCCCATGTTTATTTTTATTCAAAATCACCTTTTGCTGTAGTTAACTCATACTGAAAGATAAGTTTGAATAAATACATCTGAATGACAAAGTCTAAATCCTAAACTCACATGGGACAGGAAATCTCTCTTGCTACTCTGAGAATGTTCTTTAATTCTGTTCTCAGCTGTTCGTTCTGGGTTGAGGTCCACAAAGATTTAGTTTTGTTCTTTTGTGTAGTCTAAAGAGGACATGCTACACTTGCTTAGCCTGACCAGGACCACTTGCCATCTTTGTGGTACCAAAAGACACAGCTACCTCTAATGACCAGCAGTTGTGTGAGCACAGATCTGCCTGGGCTGGATAGTTGTCCTGAGGGAATTAGAAAGCTCCTCAGAAAGCTGGTAGGGATTGCTGAAAAAAGAGTTGTGGAACAATCTGAATTGTTCAAAGACACCATTACAAAATACAGAACTGAAACTTTTTCCTATTTCTTTGTTGATTTTTTTTAAACTATATGTGACACTATGTTGGAAAGTATTCTTTCAGCATTAAGTTTAGAGTGACGTTTGAAAAGTGGAAAATTATAAAAGAACTTAAGACCACGGGAAACTAGATGGACTGATGGCCTACTGCCCATCAGTTTTCGTTGACTTGAAGAATGGGGACTGTCAGGTTTTGTGTCAACAGCCAAGGGAAGACACATGAGGGAAGAAGCTGTCTGTCCAAGAGCAAATTGTAGGTGTTGTATGTGGTAGAAAACGTGCTGCTTGAAGTAGCTTGTAAAAAGGGATGGGAACTCTTTCCTTGTGTAGAACGAGCATGGACATAGCTGCTTTCAAGCCCTGGCAGTGCACATTGAGGTACAATTCCATTGCAAGAATCAGCGAGATAAAAGACGAATAAAAAATGGAAAAAAGGATGTTCTCAAACATCTTTGTTTACCCTGTTATAACTCTTCATTATAGCAATTTCTGATCTAATGGATTTTATCACTGAATGTCAGCTACACTCACAGTGACCACAATGAATAATAATCCAGCGGAAGAGCTACTTACAGTATATTGTTATTATGCCTACTATAGCCAGGGCTACCGTTTACATGCTATTAGCACAAGCAGGCTCCAGAGACAACCTTCTCAAAACACAATATAACATTGCTTTGTTTCGGTTTTTCTTTCTACAGTTCCATCCCATTTTTCTCATGGGAGATTTGAAGTCTCTTTTAGCTCTCTTTGTAAACTGGAAATGTTTGTGAGTCATTACTATATTTATTGTAGGTTAGGAAGCCTGAACCCTTTCTTTTTTGGGGTTGTTTTGTTTTGAATTCTTTCTCTCTAGATCAGTTTATAAAGGTGTCTGGTTCTTTGATTTTCTCTCCCCTCCCTGTTTCATTACCTGTTTTTGATAGTGAAGCACAAGGCATCTATGTGTGTTTTCTCATCAGTTCCATTTGAGGAAGAGAGTACCTTTATCTTGGTCCATGGTGTAGCGCATGGGCAGATGAAGCTTGGAATTGCTTTTGAACTAATCCTGCATTCCTTGCACTTCCTAAAATTGTTTGACAGGAATTTCAGGTGTATAGGGAATGAGGTATCTAACCTGACTTAAACTGATGCTAAGGAATATGTCACTAAAATTATAGTTTCCTTTCCAATAACTCTTCTAGAATAAAAGTCTATTATTGATGGGTGTTGTACATAAACATAGTACAGATTATTTCTAAGGCTTAACTAATTTATAGTCTGCCTCCAGCATTTTTCCAGGTTTAGCGTACTTTTGCAGATACAAGGGGGCTAGAACAAGTGATATAGATGTTTCAGTCTAATTTCAGTATATGTTTGCTGCCTTTCTGAATATCTGCTTTGTATTCATGGATTGCATTCTGATGATTGGTTTTATTTTTCTCAACATGTATAAACTGCTGTTTTGCCACTTAAATCTTATTGTATATCTTGCCAATATTTATGATGTTTTTCTTGTTATTTTCATGCCCTTGGTGTATGACAGTTCTTCAGTTTGGCATCATCTCTGGATTTCAGTGTGCTGTTTGTTTTTTTCTTTAAGAATAAAAATAAAAGCTATATTATGCCAAATCAACAAGGGACTTCTGTGGTATCACAATAGTTACCCCACCTGCTAGCAAATAAAAGCGCCTTGTAGCTTCCCATCAATCTGCTTTAGTTTTTCAAGCTAAACTTGACAGGACTCATAATTCAAGCCTGCTTGGGTTATTTTTGTAAATTCTAACAGAGTTGCTTATTTCCCTACGGAAATGATAACACTGAATTTTTCACTAATTTTGTAACTGATCCAAAGAAGAAGAGACAGGTTTGTCTGCTATGTTATCTGCTTTATTGAGAAACCTGTTTTACTGTTAGTTCCTGTGAGTCTGTTATTTCTTTTCCAAGTAGTATAGTATGTAATCGCAGTTTTTATGGGATATGACTTGGCAAATTAGCTTGGACTAGGAGAGAAATCAAGACCATTATTTAAGGGAAGAGGTTTCCTGTGCAGTGTCCAACTTTTACTTGAACTTTTGTTATCTCCTGACACTATGAAATGATGGGGTGGGAAATGGGGATAATTGTACTTCTTCACCTGTGACAACAGCCTCTAAATCTGGCAAGAGGGACAAACTACGGCCACACTGATGTTATTAATATATCATGGGATATGTTTTGTGATATACTAAAATGCCACAAGAAACTCAGATTGCGAGACTCAAAAGTTTTATGTAAATACTGCCATGTAAATTTATGAGGCCCTGAACAGGTCAGTGTTGCAAGTCACGCTGTTTTGAGTGGGAGGAATCAGAAGGCAGACCTGCTCTGCAGTGCCAAAAAATTCATAAGCTGTTTGTTTTGCGAAATGTTGTGTGCTTATAATCACAATTCAGTTGACTTAGGAAAGAAAAGATAAACAGGAGCAGAAGAATAAATACTTCAGAGCTCTTTTTACTGCTTGACACATCTCATTTTCAAAAGATTTGAGAAGAGTTAACTAACAGTTTCACAGACACTGAGGAGCTAAAGGAAGGGTGCGACACAAGGAAGGCCCTAAATTAGTAGACCCATAAAAGGATTCTTGTAATAATCTTTGAAATTTTGGGTGTAGCTATGAAGTCCCAAACATGAACAAGTTTCTCAAAAAGACAAGAGTGACCGTAACACAAAAGGAAAGGCAAAATATGGTTAAATAAATCTGTGTTCCTGCTAGGTGAGAACACTGGAGAAGCAGAGGGCAGTGACCTTTTGAAGAGGGTTCTTAGCTTTCTGTAGCTTAACAGACACTTCAAAAGAAATCCCAAACTAACAGCTGAAAATAGACCTAAGTTTCAGCTGCAGAGAGACAACGTGGTTTTTTTCGTATTTTCTTTTGTATCTGTGGTTTTTTTCAGTATTATATATGCCAAATATTTTGATTTTTCTTTTCAAAATATTTCATTTCAAATTTGAGCTAAATTTATTGATGAAAGAGTTAGCACCATTCAGCAGCCTTTTGAAATATTCTGCCACTGGTATTTTTCAGCCATACCAGTTTTGTGGAGTGTGAGCAGGAGCTAACAGCTGACAGTTGTCAGCAGATGTGCTAATGTCAGCGAAAAGTGGTAACTGAGCTGTTGTTTACCTGTTTTCCTTAATGGAAGACACATAAATTGCCCTTTTGCTGGTTCTTGCTTTGTTTCAGTACTACATAGGTAATTTTACTGGAGAAATAAAAAAATATATAGTTCACTTGATAGTCAAGTGTGAGAGATTTTTCCATTAGAAAAGCAGCAGTTGTTTTTCATAGCTTTATCCTGTCATCACTAGAGCTCTGTGGATAATGACATGTGTCTGCCAACAATCTGTTTCAGTGTATTTGTGAAAAAAATGGAAAGAGAGTCTCTTCGTGGTCCCTTTAAAATGTACCTTGGAATTTTCATCACAAAAAAATCAAAAGCAGGCCACTGTCATCCTTATGAACTACACTATATACTCTTCAATATTTAGTTTTCCTCCATCATATATCAATTATGAATCATGACGCACATAAGCTAAGCGGTGATTGTGTTTGTGTGCGCATAGTGAAGGCAAACATCGTAGCATGGCAGACAAATGCAGCATTTTTATATAGGTCGTATTACCCTTCTTAATTCACGTCAGTTTACTGTTAAGACCTTAGGCACGGTCAACCAGTCCAGGATAGTTTGTCTGCTGCCTTATTAGTGTGAGATTATTTCCCCCTTTAGCGTTAATTAAATGGGATGCATTGATTTGTGCTGACTTTACAAAGCCCTCCATGGCTACAAGGCTGATGCGGGGGATTAGAGAGGAATATCTGCGTATCAGTGAATACTTTTACAACAGCTGTTAGGAATAGCAATGTCAATCAAGGAATTTTGTATTTAGTTGCTTGTGTGTGCTATAGTAAAATCTCGTATGTTATGACAGAGTCCACAGGGTCCAAGTTGTCAGTTAGAACTTGCTGTATCCACTTGTATTAGGATTTTTTAAAATCTTCTCTTTCATTTTCAATATTCTAACCTGAAGCAATGCAAATTTACCAACAAAAATAGCAGTGTGTTAAAATTTAATTGAGACTTTCTGTCGAGTGTTTATTCTAAAATAAATGTATTTCCCACAGGAGATTATAATCTAGGATGGTAGTAGGCTTAGGTTCTCCAATTGTTATTAGGATACTTTGCTGTTTCATAGCTTGTAGCTTTTCTAAGATTTTTTTTTAATATATTCAAGATGCCATATTTGTCCTGTTGTGTGTTCTCTAGGAATATGCTACCAATTGCCATCCACCAGAAATACTAGCTTAGGCCTCTGCATTATGGTGCCACTGTATCTGCCCTGTCAACAGGACATCAGTCATGAAGCTGTTATCCATCAACCCAAAGACCTGTAGTTAGTTCACCAGAGACAGAACTGCTGATGCAGAAGATAGTTAAGCATTAACAATTGCTCTCAGGTTTTGAGGTTCTGAAGGGTAATCCTGGAAAAAAAGAAAAAAATCTTATGTAGTTCAATCTATCTTTCCATGGCTAGGCAGAAATATGAATAGCCTCAAGTAATACATATATTCTGTTATAAATGAAATTCAAATAATTGTATTTTACTTTGTTCTGGAAGATGAGATCCAAGAACTTTATATTTCCTTGAAAAAAAAATCTGTGTTAAAGAACATAAACCATTCTGACATTGCATTTTTTTTCTTGGAAACATAGCATGACATTTTAGACATGAAAGCAGGAGCATAACTCTGTCAGTCCTAAGGACAAAAGAGTTCATGTAAACACTTTCTAAGATGTTCTTTATGTCTGCACCCTTCAACTCAAGTAGTCAGTCTGTTCTTACACATTGGAAGTGCAGTTTGTGGGGAAAAATCTTATATCCACCTACTTAACCTGCTTTGTCATTAGACAAAGTGTGAAGTCCATTAAAGTCCGCCATTATAAATTATCCGTCACATCTGTTAATGACTTTGTTCTAGAAGTCTAGATTTTATAGCCAATTAGCAATGGGACAGTAAACCTTTCCCTTTTAATAATGAGTTCAGTTCATACTCCTAGTGGTTCAAAGCCATTTGTTAAATTGTGGTTCAGTAATAAATCTTTAATGATAGAATAGCCAAGTTCTTGCTCGTAGTAGACAACTGCCCCTTTCACAGCCTTGTGAAGTTCAGCTGATAGGAGCTGAAATAATTGAGAAACTACTGCACTGGGAAAAGGAATAAGCCTTAAGAAATGGGCGTCTCTTTCCAATACCCTTCCAGACCATGTAGGGCCGATGCTCTTACCACAGTATCCCAAGGTCTCATCTCTCCAACAACCCTCAGATATTGTAGGGAGAAGGAAGAGCTGCAGGAAGCATGCAGTGAAAGACTTTAGTCAGGAGGAGGAACAGCAGGCAAAACATGAACTGCTGATGTCCAGAGAGACATATCTTCAGCCTTTACAGTGTTAGTCTTCTATTTCACTGTCCCTCTCTAACCTTCACGCTCTTTTCCTCGGCTCTTCTTCATAGCTGCTTCATTGCTCTCATTCTTTCCTTCTCTCTGCATCTATTGTATTTCTACTTTGGTAATTTCATGCTTGTTCTTTAAAACTCAAGGCTCTAGCATGCCATTTGCTGTAATTATATTACACAACCTGTCTGTGTGATATAATTGTGTGATATTCCACCATATGGACACCCACACACCCACACATCAGAGGACTGTTTCTTTAATAGGACTTCACACTGTCTAACACAAGGGGCACCCTTTCAAGGATGATTAGATCAGAGTGGAAACAAGACTAAAAACTGAAAAATGGCTCATTCGTGTCCTTTTTGTGTCAGAAACTCTGTATCTGCATCACCAGTTCCATTTGCATATAATATTTCTGTTTTCTACGTAATTTTTCTACATCACAATATGCTCTCTTCTCACTTGCTAAAATTTTTACAGCTTGGATAAAGTTTACAAATACAAACACATTAAATATAACAAAAACAACCAAAAAAAAGAGTATCAACTCTTCAAAGTTCCTGAACATCTGCTTTTTTGAATTTGAGGGGTGATTACTGTGAACTTCTGAAGATTATCATCCTCAATCACCCTAAAAGATATGTTGACATCATACACACAGAAAGGCATCTGAGGTGATGACGTGCTTCAGAGAAGCATTTTCTGAAAAGTACCATTAGATGGGTAGTAAATGGAGTGGAACAAGTCATTTGCGACAAGTAATTTTTTTTTTTAATTCCATCTTCTTTCTTGGCTAGAGAAATATCTGCAGGCAATTTGAAGTCTGCTTCTGCCTGGGTTCCAAGGGAGTCCAGTGGCACAACTAAATGCTAAATAGTTTGTTGAGCAAAATAGTGAGGTGCCTGAGAGGAAAAGAAGATGCTAAGGGATGAATATGCCAAAAACTTTTTAATGTCAGATATAACAGGGTCATTTTCATTCTACACACTAATTACCTATAGAATGCAAATCAGAGGCCACAGTCTTTTTATTTCTTCCCTTTGTCCTCTATTTTTATTTATGGGAACATTCTTCATTACATTTCACTGTCTGGTCAGGAGATACCAGAGTAGGCTCTTGAGGGCATTGCATTCTGTTTGTGCTTCACCATGATATTACTTTTGGCAGGATGTTTATTTCTTTTCTCCTCTTTCTTTGTTTTCTGTGCCTATGAAGTATGTCTTTACAATTACCTTGACTCTATGTTCTAAGCCATTTATTTTCCTCTTGCATCTCCCTGTCTTTTCTTACCCTTTCCTCTATTTCCCCTCAGTCTTGTGTCTGCTCTGTTGTTTCAACTTCTGACTCTTTGCCATGAAAAGTAACTTCACTCATTTATTGTATTTTCCTTCTGTTTGGAGAAGGCTTGGAAGCTGTGAAAGTCCTTTCTGGATCCCTTTATTCTGTTCATGTCCTTGACCTATTTTTTATCCAGTGTTCTTAGTGTACCATAGTTGGGAGTTTTTTATGCTTGTGTTGCATCTTGCATAATAATAAGTGGTTTTCTCTCTGTTCCACATTTCCAGTATCTCCAAACCTTCCTACCTTGTAGAGCTTCTTTTTATGCCTTCAATGATTGACTCCATTCTTGTTCTCTTCTTCATGTGCCTTTTCCATTCTTCTATTTCAGCTGGTTAATTTTCACATGTGGAGTTTGGGTCTTGATGCCAGCTTTTCTGAGGAAATGGGAAGGAGGGAGAGGACAGCATCATAGGCCAGATAACCTAGAGGTGGCATAGAAAAGAGCTATATAGTGAGCAGAAGCTATTCCAGGAAGCTTGTAGGATTAAGGACCCAGTATAAGATTGCAGTTCAGTATTTTTTCATTATAAAGTGGATGGGAAATATCAGCTGGCCCACTGCATCCTCTACAAAATGCGTTAACATATAAGCAAGCTTGTAGTTTTCCATGTTATAACTCTTACTAAGACACTATACCTGAATACAATGCTGTTCTGGCTTTATTGCATTCTATGCTCAAGCAGTTTTAGTGGCTGACTTCGATGTAGATATTTCATAGATAGTGTGAAAAAAGGTTGCTGTAGTGGTATGGTTTCATTTGATATTTTATGGAATCACTTGAACTACAGTTCAGTGTAATTAAAATGTTACCTGGGACTTGCGTGTAGTATAATGTATTTGATACCTCATCTGTCTGCAAGATGCTAAAAATCTTGTTAAACTTTTTAGCTAACATTCTCATCATCTCAAAAAAATCTTTATTGTCTCAATTTAGATGAGCTGAAGGGAAATAAAGCAAAATAGTTTCTAATTTGCCAATCGTTTTAGTTTAGTATGTTCCACACAGGCTTCTTTTGGTAGGCTATGAAGTATTCCCATGCTATAGTTATCCAAGTCCCAAAATATCATGATATCCTGGAGAAGATCTTTTTCTATGACTGGGGCAGATTGAGAAGATCCCTTTGAGATTAATTAAGACAAATTTAAAATGGCTCAGGGGTTTATGGAAGTCCTTAAAATAAAAAGTCTTCCTGAAGCAGCCTGTACTGGTTAAAGTTACCTACTTAGGGATGTACAATATATTTAAAGCAACTTGAATTTGTTTCTTCCAGACATTAATTACAAAGGCAGAAATTTAACAAATGCTAAATGGCATAATTGTGTTATAGTAGAAAGATTTCTCAAGAAAAAAGTACTTAGACGATATATTGAAAGTAAAGGCAGCATTTCAGAATCTCAAGAAAATTCATAGAGCAATAAAATCTTCACTTAGTTCTATCAGACAATAAATATCACTAAACACTTATTGCTTGGAGGGAATTGTTTCTTTTAACTTTTTTGATATTGTCCATTTTCATTCAGTAGTTTCTTGATTATATGAGTATATGGTTTTGTATAGCACCTAAGAGGGCTTGTTAAAAGCTCATTTCTGGTGAAGATAGAGAGTTTGGTATTTATGCAATCAAAGTTCAGTGTAGGATGGGGCGCTGAGATAGGGTGCATCTGATTTCTAAGACTCACTCAGAGGTGTCAGGTAAGATGAAATGTAATCAGTTTTGCATTTATTACTATTTGCAATCTATGTCACCACCTCTGATATGCAGTGATATGATCTTCAAAAATATATTCTGTCTAACACAATGTACCTTTCATACAGTATCACTGAGCTGATCAATCAAAAAGCGAGAGATATTTAATAAGCATGCTTGTAATTCAAGCTAATAACATTCTAGCCATTTTATGGAAGATACATTTGGTGAACAATAGTTCCGCAGTGCTCAAATTCAGGATGTGCTCTGTATATTTATTTAACTATTTAACACTTCTAAACAGAGGAAAGCTATATAGGATAAAATCATCACCTGAATTTGACAATAAAATATTCTGCATGTTACTGTATCTTAAAAAAAACCAAACCTTCTGTTCTTTACATCTAAAACAAATTAATGGAAGCAACTAGAAATAGGTATATAGAATTGAAATCTTTTAAGTGTTTTGATTCTTTACACAACTTGTGATTGTTTGGTATTGGTTGCTTTTAGAAGAGACAGAATAGCTTTATTTAGAAGTATAGGTTAAAAACATAAAGCTGCTAACTTCAGCTCTGATGAAAATGACAGTGATTGCTTTCAAACCAAAAAAAAATTCAAGATATGTGAGAAACATTTGAAACCCTGCTTAACAAACTGTGCCAATCATTTGAGAATGATCTTACCCAAGTATGTGTTAAGTTTGCAACTGTGTTCATCAAATATTTTAATTCACCGAGGTTTCTTTAAAGTGAACATTTGCCAACAGTAAATACATTGCAGATCTGATGCAGGAAAGGGGAGAGGAGAGTTCATATAGGTTTAGGGTACAGTTGTAGTAAAAATGCATTAAAGGCCAGCTTTTTGTTTGAGGTTTTATAGCTTCTGCTGTAAATATTGGCATAAACAACACATATTGTAGAATTATGGCATATGTTGCTTTTGAAAGAAAGACATTTTCACTTATTCAGTGAATTGAGGCCTCGTGTTACTCCCTGCAGACCATGTCATACCCCTTTCCAACCTCTCAGGACTGATGACTTATCCAAACCAAACATCTGCTTTTCCATTCAGTGCAATTATTCAGTGTGCTACTGGGGGCAGATGGTTGTTAATCGGCAGATCATTAACGTGGCAGGCCACTTGCTCTTTCTAGCCGTAGAAAGGTCACAAGGTGTTAAGTTCCCTCGCTCCAGGCTGGTAAGATGCATATCTTCTGATTCAGTTGGATTTTTGATGTATAACTGCAATTGAATTACTTGATACAATTATGGAGGAGCTTTTAATTAAACATTTTTCCTTAAAAAAAAAAATTGTTTTTACAGTGTAAGAATGATGCAAGCGAGAGATGGGTTAGTGTCAATTACACTGTAGCTGTCAGAAAGTTTGAATGCTGAAATCTGGTGAGTGTGAATCCTAATCAGATAGCAGTGAGGATGCTCAGCTGCTACTTTAACACAGTCTCCAGCTATATGTGTCAATTTTCTGCAGAATTTAATTTAGCCCTAATGATGAAGAAATCTCTCTATTCACACAGTCCTGTCAAGTCAAACTTTGGACAATCTAAATGAAGTAGACGAGGGCTTCAGGGAGAAGTGGCAGAGTGACATGCTGAAGAGATTTCACTTTCTTTTCCATTCACGCAGGTTATATTGAGGAAGCCTGTATTATTCCATGTCCCTCAGACTGCAAGCTCAGTGAGTGGTCCAACTGGTCTCGCTGTAGTAAATCCTGTGGGAGTGGGGTAAAGGTTCGGTCTAAATGGCTCCGTGAAAAACCTTACAATGGTGGAAGACCCTGTCCAAAGCTAGATCACGTCAATCAGGTAATTTGATTTACATTTACATTATTGATATAGCTTTTTCCATACTTCAGATAACCTGTTTAGCTGTATTGTTTGTTGATGTAGAAAAACTATACAACATAAGGGGCAGATGCAGGTAGAAGGAGGAGTATGTGTTGGCTTAGATTTCCTCAATCAGCGTAGGTTCTTCCTCATCTGCAAGAACTTAGCACATTATCTGAACTGCAGACTGGAGACAATAAAACATTCTTACATGCAAATTGTGAAGACCACGTTTCTGAAGATCTTCTCGTACAATGGGTAAAATGTCTCATTACAGATGCTCAAACTGGTAAGATTCATAGTGTCATTCTCCGACCATCTTAGATCAAAAAGCAAATTAAAACTTCTCAAACACTCACACAGTATCATCCCAGTGTCCCTTAGTGGGCTTTAGTCAAGCTGGAGCTTGACTTCCTGGGCACACTTGCCCTCGCACTGCAATTCCAGTCAGGAATGCACTTCTGAAGTCAATCTCCCAGTTGTCCTACTAAGCGCACTTGATTTTCCAGTATGGAGCAGTCTGGCTGCACAGTCTGGATCCTCTTCAAGTGAAACTAAGCCAGAAAATGTGATCCAAGAGCACACTGGGAGTGCTTTGGCCACTAATAAGCATTTAGTCTTTGGGACCAAGTTTATCACTAGTCCAAGTCAAACTCCTGAAGCTTGGTTGCTCCTGTTTGCTTGGAGAGTTTTAGAAAGAAAAACCTTCCTTGTCAATTAACTTATGCTCTTCAGAGTTGATTTATATTCATATTACTGTTGAATTTAATTTAGTCTGCAGAGGCATGTTAAACAGCCACTCGGTCTTTTCTGTAAATATTCAAAGATTGAAAAAAAAATGTGCTGTCAATTTACATTTGAATAAAAATGCATATACTTAATATTATCCTATTGACATTTTGCTAGCACAGAGTGAAATGGCTTGTTGATCTAATTTTCTACTTTAGGGACTGTAATTAGTTCTAATTTAGAAAATAATAAGTGTTAAACTGCAGCTAATAAACTAAGTTTGTGATCTACTTTAACAAAATACAAACTAGAATGAGGGTTGCTGGATTTGGGTCAGCATGTAAATATGCTTTAAATTAGGAGGAATGTGTTTCAATAGGAGCAAATTATAGTCTATACAGGAGTCTTTTTTCCTTCTTTAATATTCATGTAGTACATAATAGGCTCCTATTTTTCTGCATCAAAGGTGATTTTGCTAGAGGTCTGTTAGCCACTTGTATGCAACGCTATTGCCCTCTACCGGTACTTTGACTCGATTTTGATTTGTTGCAATGTTACATGGTACTTGCCAAATAATAATAGATGATTCAAAATGTAATTATTGTAAAAATAAAATTGAAATATAATACTTTCATGAGAAGGGAGCTCTACAGATAAGATAGGAATGTCGAAGAATATAGAGGCTGTATCTTTCAATTTTAAATACATTCACTGTCAATTCAGAAACATGCATAGAATACACCTGCATTCTAATTTTGAGTTAATTATTTAATCTAAATGTGATCCACCATTAATTCAGCTGGAAAACTACTGACTCTCCAGAATATTTATTTCCATTATTAAATGTAATTTGTTTTATTTATGTATTTATTACTTATACATGTAACATGCTTATTTGCATACATACAAAGCATAATGGTTAGACTGGGTCTTTGGTGTGGAAGATATGTACAGAGAGGCTATGCTGTAAGCTGAGATCTAGGAATTATGAACTCTGAGGAAAGACTGCAATGTGTTGTCTAGTCCATGGAAAAGAAGATGGGCGGGAGGATGCTGGCAGTCTGCTGGCATGTACATAAAAGGCTGTTGCAAAGAAGGAGGAAATAATCCATTTTCCATGGTCATCGTGGATAGGATAAAAAGCAGTAGGCAAGCAGATTTGGGTTAAGCCTTGGGAAAACTTTCTAATGGTAAGGTTAGTGAGACACTGAAATAAAGTGCTTAACGTCTCTCAGGGCTGACATGTATGACTGTATTTTGGAGGGGGACTGAACACAGTGAATGCTAGATGTCTCATTGGGCGTCTCTCCTCCTGGGCCACGCATGCCAGGGTGACTCCCAAACCACACTCCAACTGAGTGAAACTTGCTCAGTACCCACTTCACTAGGCTAAAAGTCATCATAATTACAATAATAACAGAGTCAGGTTTATTATAAATCCTGTCAACGGCCTTCAGAGGATTTCAAATGAAGAGGCTAATCTGAGACTGTTAGAAAAAATAAGGACATCTCCCTCTTCATTGGCTCCAGGCATTATTTGCCCCCTTATCTGGCAGATGGGTATGCAATCCTTACACCACCCAACTGCCATGGCCTGCAGTCATAGTTACAAAAATGCCAGCAGGGTCAGGAGAACACCACTGAACACATGCAAGGCAATATAGAGTTCTGCTTTGGCTTTCTGGCAAGATATCCAATTTTTATGTTCCTGGAGAGGCTGTTGAATATGCGGTGTTTATGTATTTCTTCTTATGCCAACCAGGATGAGACATATTGAGACATTTCCCTGTTCTCATTTTTGAAATCCTGGACAAGAATAAATAAAGTGCCACTTCCCATGTGACTACAAATTGTGCACTGAGTCCGGTACCTTCCTTAACATGCATTTACACCACCCATCTTTATGCCTGAGTTAATGCTTATGTACTTCAAAGAAGGCCCAAATATGCTGACTATGCTGGTCTTCTTGTGCATGGGCTGATCAGCTGCATAGTGATATATCAGAATCTCTATGCATTTATTGTTCAAGGCATTATTTTTTTTGTGACTGATGGTAATTTATTGCAGGTTAACTGATAAACTATCAACCCGTCAGCCCTCTTTTTCTATCCAAGCAGTGTTGCTGAAAAGAAATCAAGGATTTGTTTAAGACAATGTCTTAGATTGTCTAGAAATATTAGTTGTGCTGATACCCAGAATGATATGTCAAGTTAGCTGGTATAAGATAATTTTGAGGCAATGGGCTTCAAGTAATTTATGCATAATTAAGATACTCAATGAAGGACTTGGGAACTTTGGAAGGATGAGAACTGCCAGTTTCTTTTATTCCCGTGAATCTATTGCACTTAATGCTGTCAGAACAATTTCAATTAATAGAGAAGTCCAGTATCCTCTCCAAAACCATTGAGGATTTTCTCTTGTCTTAGGGAAACTGGATTCTCTACTGTGTGAAGAGTTGACGCTTATTATAGGCAAAAGGGGAAAACAGTTTTATCGTGTGTTAGGGAACTGAGAAAGAGACTAGCTAAGTTACAGTCTCTTCCCACTCGTTGTGATTTATAAACTTTTATTTTCTTCCAAGGGCAAACTTCTTGCAAAAATGCCTCATGACAGCAAGGGAGATCCAAGAGGAAAAATTGGATGCCTTTTGCTCAGCAGAAGTCATAGAATATCGTTTGTAATTAAAGCTAAATGAATGCCATTTAAATACCTGTGCTTCACTCTAATAATTCTTTCTTTTTATCTCTGGTTTTTCTTTTGGGTTCATGAAAATACTTTCTTCAGGCTCAGGTAAGAGTTTCTAAAATAACCTTAGAGATAACCTTAACATGTGCTTCCTGATTGTGCTCCAACGTTTACGTTGTCTGTCCCTTTTTTTAATGTATGTTTGAGAAAATATATGGAACACTGTATAAATTAGTATATGAGATACTGTTTCAAATCTGTATTCAAATCTAAACATAATACCAATGATGATACATGAATATATTAGAGTGATTTTGACTATCCACAATGAAAAATAAAGTGAACCAGCATATATTGGCATGATTTACCTTGACCTCACCTCTCTTTAGAAATACAAAAACCGCACAACTGATAACAGTGGGATGGAATAGTTGAGGAGAGATGTGAAGGATAGAAGTAAAGTTTTAGCAGAGTTTTAGCAGCATTTTTCTAAAAGGTGTGCTCGTGAGCTAGCCTAGTTACAGATTTTATGTGAGTTGTGTTGATGTTATTGGTGGAAATGGCATAGCATGGGCTTAGTGGCAGAGAAAAAAAGGGAATCTGTCATTAGATGTCTTAGCTTCTGACTTTTTGTTATTTCTATAGTTTCCTATCAAGTATTTTATCTGTATTATTACTACAGCCTCTAAATCAGCAAGTTTACAGTTGTTATTCTACCAAAAAGAGCATTAACTGTTTTTTGCACGATCACTGTTGCATGTTTATCTTACTTGTGTGCAACAAAACTGATGCTCGATGTGGATTCCAGGTATATGAGGTAGTCCCCTGCCACAGTGACTGCAGCCAGTACGTATGGGTTACCGAGCCCTGGAGTGTCTGCAAAGTGACTAATGTGGACTTAAAAGAGAACTGTGGAGAAGGTGTTCAAACGAGGAAAGTCAGGTAAAACAGTATTGCTCCTTCTTCACTTTAGAGAACCTTCACTTTCAGTCATGGCTGTATTTAATTTGATGTAATTCTGTGTAATGTATAGTGTTAAGTCCAGCCATAGTATACTGGACCAGAACCCTGGCTGATGTAAATCAGAATAGCTGCACTGAGTGCAATATTGCTCTGTCTACTGGTTATGGATATGGACCTTGATTCGTAGTTTATAAACTAATGTATATTATACTTATACTCCTACAAACACTGCAACGTACGATTTTAGTGCTTTTCTGGAAGGTGAAATGGTCCTCTTTCTATATGAAACTGTGATTTAAAAAACCCTTTTAAGTACATATGCACTTGGGAATAATAATTACACTTACTGTAGGAAAAAGTGGCAAAAGTGAATGAAGTGAAATTGAAAAATCCAGAAATCTTCTGTTGTTTATTGAACCTGATCTAGGCATCTTGTATGCTTGCTCATCATCCTAGAGCTCTAATCAAAGGTTAATTAAAATTCTTCTCACATGGTGTGATACCACAGCAAGTAAAGCAGTACATGGAGTTTGGGTTGGTTGGGGTTTGTTTTGGTGTTTTTATTGGCTAACTGCAAAATGACACACAATTTGAGATTGTAAGTCTGAATAATAAAGCATAATGTGAATTCAGTTTGAAGGTCCAAAATGAGAGCTGTATACAGTGAACTGCTGAAAGTTCTCTTTTCCCTGCCACAAGTGCTTAGACACTGGCTCATTTACATGATTTTGTTCACAATAGCATTGTTTCCTCAGTATAACCATTTACTTCAAGGTCAAAGTCTTAATCTTTGCTTGACCGAAGTTAGAAAGCCTATGCATAACTGTTCTCACACAATAGCACCTAAACAAATTCCCATAAGAATATTCTTTAAAAAACTCCAATATGAAAAATCAAAATTACTCACTATTTGTGTTGAAAAATAAACTTTGACGCTACCATCAAAGATAAAGAAAGAAAGTGTTTTCAGCCCTTTGGGACTAAAAACATCTAACTTTTCATTTATTATCACATAATGCCATTAAAATACTAATTCCACAAGGCTAATATATGCGCATGCTGTATCTCTTGTGTTTATCTTAGAACAAAGAGTGTTTCAAAAATTAGTTTAGTCTGACAATGTAAGATCTTTGCAAAAAAATTAACATGGTCAAATGGAAGAAACTCGGAATATTTTTCTGTGTGTGAAAGGCTTCCTATTGATACGAGCTTTTCTCTTGCAATTCTGGAAAACAAATGCAAGCCTCTTAATTGGAATGTTCCTAGTCATGTACTAGTTGGTCTTCTGCTGACAGGTGGAAGGGATACATTAACAGTAGATGCCACAGCACTGGAAATTCTGTGGAATAAAGACTGTCGTCTTCAGCTCTACAAAACTAAGCATTTTCATTTCTCATCTTAACTGGGCCTCCAGCTGCTAATTTAATATAATGGTAATGAAAAAGCATCTGTGTAAATTAGGGATTAATACTAAGAATATAAAATTTAAAAAGTTTTAATATTTCTAGATTTAAAATTATCATTTGAAGCATGCACAAAATATGTCTAAACTATAGATGATTTAGATGATGATCTAAACTATAGATAGTATTCTGGCTTAGAGGTAAGCTAACATCAAGTAAATCACCTGCCCAGAAACTCTCAGCAAATCACTGATAGGGACTGTCTAAATTCTGTGCATTTCTTTATATGGCTGCTATCTGTAAAAACGAGGATTATTTTTGGCACTTCAGCTTTTCTTGAATATCCATAGATCAATACTTAGTTCTGTAACTTTAATTACTTCATGATTGTTACGTGCTGACAAAATGTTAAAATGCTTCAGAATACTGTGGAACGCAGTTACTATACAAAATCCATGGCAAATGCAGTTTATGTGCAGTTCTTTTTTCCAGGTGCATGCTAAACACTGTGGATGGTCCTTCTGACACCGTAGAGGACTATCTGTGTGATCCTGAAGAGATGCCACTTGGTGCTAGAAAATGCACATTACCGTGTCCTGAGGACTGTGTTATGTCTGAATGGGGATCATGGTCTCAATGTTCTTTGGTAAGAAGTATACTGAAGTGTAACATTTATAGTTTTAGGAGGATACTTTAAAAATGTATACATAACGTATTGTGCAAAGGTGCTGAACTGACAGTGATTACACGTGTAAATATGTATCTTTACTGTCATCTTTAGGGTTGTTGGTAGTTGGTTGCAAATAAAGTGTGCCAGTATTTTCCATTAAGTCAACTTGTTCCAAAACACAAGATATAATGTCCCCAATGGTCATTCTTCAGCGTGGCATGGGTTCTGTGTGGTGGAATAGCTTTGGCAGTGGCTTGTGAGTCCGTCTCTGAGCCTAGCTGTGAGCCTCTCCATAGCAGTGCAGTCACTATAGTAAAAATGTCACTATCCGGTAATGAGCAAAGTCTGTAGATCAAGACTGAGCATAGAAAGATAATTTTGGGTCTCCTCTCACCTTCCTGCCAGCAATTTCAAAAATAAATGTCAAAAAACCCAAACCAAACATAAAAAAGTGTTTCAGGACATCTGAGTATTCAGGCTCTGGTGCACTACATTATAGGGCTTGGAAAGTGAGCCTCTCAATATCCAGTTTATGAGTGAAATAGTTGCAAAGCACTAGTACTGAAACAGGAACTCTTAGGAAAGTACCGAGGTGTTACCAAGTTACAGGATATTTCACCTTGGGTGGTACCAAGGGGAAAGAGCAGACTAAATTCTCTCTGAAATAACAAGCAAATGGTTTCTCTTACACAACAGCACGAGCCTGTTATTTTACATTTGTGTTTTGTGAAGGGATTACTTGAAAGGTTGTTATAATGTTGCATGAAAAGGTATCAGGGTGCCAAAATATCAAAGCTGTTTCCAATCTCCCTTTCAAGCCATGCAATGGAAGTAGTGTCCGTGAAAGATCAACTCAATCCCTGAGACAACCAAATGATGGAAAGTCTTGTCCTGCTGCCACCGAGACAGAAGTCTGCACTTTGAACAAAAACTGCTACCACTATGACTACAACGTAACAGGTATTTGTGGTGTTATGCTCTAGTGACAGCCTGGGACTATGGCTCACTTCCATTCACCTTACAGGACAGGTTTTTCAGTTTTCTGTTCTTATCTGGAGGGAGCTGTGGAGCTCGTACTGAAAACTGATTCAGGCTGTTTGATCCAGATAAAATATTACTGCAGGCTTTGCAACTTGGGTGAAGTGTGCATGCTGTAACTCCAGGAAACGTATTTCTCCTATCATTTTGTGATTTGCTCAAAATCTGTGCAGACAAAACTAAATATGAACTTTTCAGGAAGGCATCATGGCACTGACTGTTGGCAGTAAAAGTCGCTGTTTCCAAAAATGTGTAGCAGCTGGGCTCCGTGAGCCTTTGCACGTGTAGAAGTTGCTTGTGAGGATTATTTTAGGCCATCAGAATTAGACTTAGGTGGGAGATTGGATCATTATGAGTTTTATCTAAAATGTCTGCTACGCTAATGAATTCCTTATTTCCAGACTGGAGCACGTGTCAGCTCAGTGAGAAGGCTGTCTGCGGTAATGGTATCAAAACACGGATGCTCGATTGTGTTCGCAGTGATGGCAAATCAGTTGACCTGAAGTACTGTGAAGAGGTGAGTGGGTACCTGTGAGTAAGCTCTCTTCTAATGGTGCTAATTAATGCTGAGCCAACTGAGCTATACGGCATGCAACCCATCTTTGCCAGATGTTTTGCAACACTATTCATGGATTGTTAAGTACCTCTGAAATGAACTGTGCCATCAACAGTGATTTTTACACTATCTCCTTTGGTTACTTTTAAGTGCCTCTGTGAACATATGCTAATTATTATGTCCTGAAGGAAATGACTTAGAAACAATAATTAATAAAGTAGAATAAAGGTAATAAATCTTAATCAGAACACTAATCATCATTCTAATTTGATACAATTCCTGCATGAAGCCTTGGACAGCTGCCAGTATCAATCATTTACTCAATGTGTTGGAAAATATTTCTCCTGCGCTGTTCTGCAGCTGGGCTGAATGCTAACTTCTTGTATCCAGCTGTGCAATGCAAAAGATACCCAAGATAGTGTGAAAAAATGTGCAGCATGAATGCAATCTTAAATAGGAGCATAAATGGAGAACTAATCAGCAGACAGGAGCACTTACATTTTGAAAGAGCCATTTTGCAAATGTTCAAACTAACTTCAAATTTGACAGCACTGGTTTTCTGACATTTTGTGTGTTGGTCTTAATGTTTTCAATTGCATGGAGATAGTAATTTGAAGGAAAATGGGAAGACAACACAAGTGTTAGATTAAGGACAATCCTACATGCATTTCTGATGGAAAGTAACTGAACTTGTTTCAGCTGCCATTCCCCCACCACCTTGACATCAGACACAAAATCACTTGCAATGGGGGACTAAGGTGGAGTGGCCTCCACAGCAGCTTTGGTACCAACACCTTTTCTGTTGGACCTTCCTGGCTAGTAGCTGCTCTCAGGCCGTGCCCATAGAGAAGAGTCTCATCAGAAGTGGAGGGAGTCAGGAAACTCATTAGGTACTTGCGACTATAGTTTTGTAATGGTGTATCTGACTATTTAGGCTTCTCCAACCCTCTCTGACATCTGGATTCCTGAATCCTTAAGTTCTTAGCAAAGGCAGGAGGTTTCAGCTGAGGCTGGCACCCTACTTTTGTCCCAAGTTCCTCCTTCACACATAGCCCTTGGGTTTATAATCAAATCTAGTAATTTCATCATTTATGTCTCAGGAAAAAACTCAGGATCTGGCTACCTACCAGCAAGTTTCTGTGAAGTTAATAGGGGAATGCATTAATGCATTCTGTTAATGTTTTAACGTGTTAAAAGAAAAAAAAATTGGCTCTCAGGTTATTTGTAAGAGACTGCAATATTGATTAATTCATACCAAGACATGATATAAAATATCCATCCACATGAATATTTCAATAGAAAAAAATACGCTTTATTAGATTTTAAGGGGAAATATATTTCTCTTGCCATAAAGCCAAGAAATTATTCCTGTTGTTAACCAAAGATTTTGAGCAACATTTAGACAAATGATTACATTTTATACTCATTGCAGAATCTCATTGCAGAAAACCTCTGGAGCTTTCCTGCATTTAAGAAATGAAAGTTTATTACTCAGAGAAATGATTAAGGCAACAAGATAATATCTCAAAAGCTACTTGCCGTAAATGACTGGCCAACAGACATCACTGCAGTGGGGTCCTGACTTTATCAGCAACCACTGTGATACAATCTTATTTGCTCTTTTGATTTGCTAGACCATACAGAGATACATCTTCCTGTAGAAAGCTCTGATCCACTCCCCAGTCATACAGTTAAGACTATTTGTTGAATTATGGATGTGTAAGCAGTGGTAAAACAAGGTCAAAGGCTGATCCAATAACTGTGAGGGGTAAAACCTGTTAACCTGATTAACAAGAAAGCCAAGCTGTTCAGATCTTAGCAGATCCTTCACTCTAAAGATGTGAAAGCCAACTCTGTGACCTTCCAGGTCGTGAAAGGAGAGTATTCAAGAAATTATCAAAATGTGAATATATACTATGCAGTTCTTACTAATCTAATCACCGATCATCCTTCAGGGTGTGGTGGTTTTTTTTTTGCTGTGTTTATGCATTATAAGGGCAGTGCAGAAAGATTAAGTGAAGTTCAAAATCAGGTGCATGTGATTAGAAAAGTTGATGACAAGAGAAAAATGAAATAATTTTGTACTAACTTAGCTAATGGAATTTCCCCTGGGCTATCATAAAACTTTATACTAGATATGTGAATAAAACAAAAGTTTTGTTTAATTTAAGTGTAGATACATTTACAGAACTGTGATTCTTATTATTACATGTGAAGAAGAGAGATCAGAATAGCTAAACCTATCCTGATCCCTAAGAAATGAAGATGCCTGATTGCGATGTCTGAGTTCTTATATAATATGTGGTTCAAGAAACTAATAAAAGCTATATATAAAAAAATCCTTCATGCAGTCTTTTGACTATCACCATCTCCAGGTATGAGCATCAACATAGTTAAATACTAACATTTCTTCCAAGTCCCTGTGTTCTGGTTTCCTAATGCGTCCATATGATCTTGTGTTTGTTTCAGTCAATCACCTAAAGAAGCTAGCCATTCATCCTGATTACTGCCAGGATAAATCAATTTCTAGAGCTTATTTCCAAGTCTTCGTTATGTTAACATAGTTCCCTTCAAACTCTCAAGGCACAGTACTACTGAATTACTTGGTCTCTAACTCTACAAAATTAGCACATCACAAGAATTCGGCTTGTCTTTTCCTTGAGTATTTGAAAATCAAATCACCTAAAGCAAGGCTGGTCCTGGTCATATTTGTATTTATGGGCTTATTTTTATTCATTTACCGTCAATTAAAGATCAGAAAAGCCGAGAAACCAGCAGTTTTGTCTGCATTAGAAAGCAAACTTTTCTGGTTTATTGGTAAATAGTCTGCTTGTCAGATTACATGATTAACCTCCAGCAGAGGTTAATTTGTGGTGCCAAACATTCCTATAAACAAATACAGATACTTTTTGTGGATCACAGGGTTTATAGAGCATGCTGGTCTGGCAGCCTGCTGCCCCTGGTGTGTGTGACCAGGAGTACAGGGTGCTCAGCAGTAGCTCGCGGTGTAACTCCTCCAGTACTTGCCCTTCTCGAATCAGAAACTACAACTCATCCAGAACAGAGGCTGTTTCAGGTAAAGGAGCTACTGAACACTTTTCCAAATGTTTTCATCTTCAAGATGAATTGTGGTTCATCAATTGAAGGAAGGAGAGGAATGAGAAAAGAATATGTGATTAATATCAAATTGCAGCCTGCCAATTGTTCGCCAAATCTATTTCAGCAGCACTTCAGTATCTAAGACATGCAAATGGCAGATCACTGTGGGTAATCTGGCCTTCAGCTTTCTCCTCTTCACCTTTAATATCTCCCTTGGGCTTTTCCTTCTCTAGCTGCCAAGTCCAGCTGAGAAGGCCAGTCTTGAAAGAGAGCAGTCGTGTTTCTATAATTGGCAGGAATCAATTCAGCAGGCTTTAAAGCCTTTACTCAGAAGATTTGACCAAAATATAGACTTCAAAGGTAGTTCTCTAATTTCCTAATTATCTAATTTCCAGATTATCCAAAGGTTTCAGGTGTTGCCTGTATGTGATAGCTGGATAATCAAGGTTATACTGTACCACAGAGAAAAGCCAAGAATTTGTTCTTTGATGTATAAAACAGAACAGGGGTCTAAAACCTCATTTGTCTCAATAAATGGTACTGCAAATGCAAATTTAAGACTTGGTGAGTTTATCAGGGTGAGACATTTCCAGTACTTGTGGTAGTTTATTTATGGAGGACATGTTAATGTTGTGCCTAATTATTGCCCTATGCTTGCATTTAGTAGGAAATAGTGTTTTTATTTCCTTTTCAAAGTCTTAATTGCTGGTTTTATGTCATTAACCTTTCCAGTCATTAAAATTAATAGGTTTTGAAATGTCTAGTTTGCTTTTTTTTTTTTAAACTATGTGGGGATTTTATCTACTTAAAGATATCCACATCCTCCTGGGATTCTGAAAGGCCTCAATGATGATGAAGGTCCACTGGTGAGGGCCAGTGAAGAGGACAGTCTTTTATGCTGGGAAGCTGCAGATCTGTTCATATTGGCAGGATTGATTTTCTTTCACATTTTATATCATACACACTATAATTGACCTATCCTTTTAACTAATTATGAAGGTGTGCAGGCTGCAGGGATTATTATTATCATGCTAATATTTTTGCCATCAGTTGTATTCCATCTTGCATCATATGTTCTCATGTGTGTTAGTGAGAATATCTCTTTTCTTCCTTGGATGGGGAAAATCTGGAGCATGGGAATTTATAAGAACATAGAAATGGCTTTACAGGATCAGACCAAAGGACCATGTAGCCACTGTGCCGTCTCCAAGCATGGCCATAAAACTCTTCCTTCCCAGTGGGGGTTCCATCATTTGTTAGTATTAGGCTGACTCCTGCCCAGAGGAGAGCTCAGTACAGAATGTATTTTTAGGAAAACATGTGAGTCTGGCTATTTTCTGTGTCCCCTTCTCTCATACTTCTCCAGCATTTGCATCTTTTACTTTAGGGGTGTTAGAGGATTCTGCTTTTTGCAAAGCTTTTCAGAAAAACATACAAAACTATATGTTTTTTAGAACAAATCATTGTCAATGTCATGTCAGTATTTTTGCATACAGTAGAATGGATAGCATAATATATATAATAAACTTACACACCATGTTAGGAAAAAAACAAGAGAGAGGCATAAGCAGATGCCTAAGGAAGAGTAAGGAGGACAGACATACACGAGTTTCCATCTACTCCTCTCGCAGCCTCCACCTCTTTTCAGCTCTTGGACTGCATTTGCCCGATGTGGTTTCTGTGTGTTTAAACCTTCACATTTCTCTTCCATTAACTTGTTCAGTCTCTCTTGAGCTCCTGTAAACTTTTAGCATCTGCAACATCTTCTGACAAATAAACTGACTATCCAATGCATGTTCATCCTCCTCCTTTTGTTAGTTTTGAACCTGGCTCCTAGCATCACTTGAATTCAGCTGTTAATAGCTGTTGATAGTTCAGTATTTTCACATTCCTATTTCAAAATACTTTATTGATACTTCATAACTACTTTGTCCTTTACCTATTGTATAAAGTAATACTGTAGAGCTGAAGCCCTCCATTTATAGGCTCTAATTTAGAAAATAATTGATGAAAATAGGATTTAAGCATGTATTTAAAAATCAGCATATGCATTAGGACTGTCCTGAAGTGAAATTTTTGAATGTCCTAATTGCTTTACTTTTTACTTAGTAATGACTTCATGCTTGCTTAAAGCTCTAGTTGTTTCAGATTCACGGTGTCCAAATGCATCCCTTCACTGATGACACAGACCGGGTGTTACGTGCTGACCATTGAATATTTCTTTTAGCTTGGTTTGGAGAAGACATGGCAAATGAATACGTCCTGTGTGGTGGAATGTCCTGTGAACTGTCAGCTCTCTGACTGGTCCCCTTGGTCTGAGTGCTCTCAAACATGTGGCCTTACAGGTTAGTATGTACCTTTGGCATATTTTAAAGACTGAGCATATGTTTTTTTCTTTAATAAAGGCAGTAATATCTCTTTTTGCAGAACGAGAAGATGTAACTAGCCAGGGAGAGTGATGGGGATCTAAATCAGCCTTATTCATGGAAATAATATGCTTCAGTGAGACTGTACTCACTGAAGATAATGAGAATTTGGCTCAGAATTGTTTCTGACTCTGGGAACAAAGTGAGATATGATGAATGATATATTGAGATGAAGATAAACACTGATGTGAATATTTATTTTTCAGCTGGTGGGGGAAGGAAGAGGAGGGAGGGATTTCCCCTTAAGTTTCATTAGTGGTGAGTTTAGAACAACTAAGCTTGTAGAAGAGCACAAACCAACAAATTTACTCACGGCAGAATTCCATATTTTTAAACCCAGAACAAGGGCGGCAGGACAAGTTACTTTCACTGTGATCATATTAATTTGTGTTTTTCCAAAATATTGCTAACCACTATTTAGGTTTTTTTAAATCAAATCTATGTCAGGGAATGGATAGCAAAGGCACATTCTAGTTGTGGAGGCACTCTTGTTATTTATTTGCACTGATATGTCTCAGAATAAGGACCTGAAAGCACCACTATGCCAGGCAACTAAGGTATACAGACTACTGAAAGAGAAGGGTAGAAGCCCATCTATGAAGCCTCTTCCTTCTGTAATCATGTCTGGAATATATCACAACAGATATTGGATGGTTGGCAGTGTATGGAATCCAATTTCAACTGCAGGGCTCAGAATAAAAGGATATGGCATCTTTTCGTGTTCCTTGGGGAGGGCACCACAGGGAAAAGGTCTAGGCAAAAATGTCTGAAAGATCTGGCCACCTCAGGATCCCAACAGAAAGACCTATGGATTTTTTCATGATAACAGTTAATAATTTGATACTGCAGTATTTAATAATGTAATAATGTTTCAGTTCTTTGAGCTTCTCTCAAAGCATGACCTCTACATTCAAATAATCTGCAATTCTATATTCAAAATAATACTTATAGAGTAAGAATTGAACTAACAGCTTTATTGAAGGCTTAAATATGTTGCCAGATTTTCCTTTACAAGCTTCTGTTTATATGCAAGACCTGAACAATTGACCTGATATTTTTCTGAATGAGAATTATTGTTGCTATGCTTTTTCAAAATGTGAAGGCGGGTCACTATCTAAAATCCCTGTGCTTTCCAAATATAAAATTTATCTGTAGAAGTGAGAAAATTTATTTTAACTAGTAATGTAAAACAGTTTTCAAATTTTCAGTGTTTTTAACAGATGATGGCAACCTCACATGTAAGCCTTGAGGCTGTAATATTCCTATTAGGCAGGAAGTTGGAAGTAACTGCTGTTTTTCAATAAGTAATAACCGTCTAATAAACCCAGTGACCACAAAGCTGAACCGCTTTTGTGCAAATATCCATAAAGAATTCTGTATGTAAGAATTCTGCTCGTTGCTGTTCTTTGCGTTTTTTCCTCCAATACTTTTCAAGAAAATCTTTTTTCTCCTGTGATGCCTCAGTTGGAGCAGCTGTGAATCCAAGAATGATGAGGCTCCACTTGGCAAACATCTTTCTAGGTAGCTGCAGTGAACACAGCTGTCTGGGAGATGGATATAGTTCTGCTGCTGCATCATGACTTATGTAGCTTGCTCTCAGCAAAAGATTCATGTCATGATCATTAGAGTGTTCAATTCCAAATGCATCAGATTGAAATGTGGAATTAAAGATGAATTGTTTTGGCCGGCTAACACTGGATGTTATGTAGGTAAATCTATATAATGCCTTAGTTTATTATAAGCCTCAGTATACACATTTAAATATATACATCTTATTTCAGACTTTGTTCATATATTTATCTATATCTAGATTAAAATACAACAGCTGTGTTGGTTCTGTGGAAACGTTTGCGAGGTGCCAATTCTACAGCAGCCACTTTACCACTACTTCTGGCACACAAAAAATTTTTTGGTTATATCACATGACCTCTCTGTAATGAAGCATAACGTTCTAATGTCCACTGCAAGATGAGAGAAGCAAGAGGTGCCAAAAAGATAAAAATGCTTTCCTCTTTCTGTTTATATAAGCATTTGAAATAGACCTGTATCTCAATGATGCTGGGTAGTATGCTACTCATGGTTGAAGAGAAGATTAATGTTGGATAAGCCTATTGTATTTTAATTTTCTTTGGGCCTGAGTGAAGAATACTCCATCTCCTGCAAAATCTGCATGTTACGTTATCCAGACAGACAGGGTGGGAAAGTTGCAAGCTATTCCTGGTTGCTGGAATCAGACAATCATGGGACACATGATTCTGTATCAACTCAGGAAAGAACAGAACATGTTCGTCTCTTCTAGCAGCAAACTCCAGATGAGGAGCCGGAATCTCCACTGAAGTGCCACAAACATACTGTCACATTCAGAAAGAGTATTTTTCCCTAGGCTTCTGAACTAGGAAATTACTACTTTTTTTTTGCTGTTACAGGAGCAATCTGAAATCCTAATCAGACATCCTCCTGCACTTCTTGCAGTACAAACAAATGATAGAATATAAAGTGTCTGACTTGGAAAATATAAATTCATATAACAGACAAGAGCCAACAGATCTGCTTTACAATCCAATTTGTCAAATGTGGAAAAAATTACTTTATTCAAACACAATGCTTTTCACCAAAATAGAACCATCTTGAAGAATAAATCAGTCTAACCACTTTGTTGTTAGTTATATTGCTGTTTCTTATTTACAGGAAAAATGATCAGAAGAAGGACCATAAATCAGCCATTTCAGGGTGATGGGAGGCCTTGTCCTTCTCAGATGGAGCAATTCAAACCCTGTCCAGTAAAACCTTGTTATCGATGGCAATACGGTCAATGGTCTGCATGCAAAGTAGAGGTAAAAGCCATATGGGACTTTGAAGTTATGGAGCTTGTATATCTAGGCGTATTTGTAATATGCTGAGATACCTGCTTCATAACACTGTAAACAATTTGCTTCCACCTCTCTTATACAAAAACTAAAGATTTATTCTTAGAGTTCATATTTATCAACAGATACAACAATGTCCTACAGATATTCAAAGTATAACTGTAAACTTTGGTTCCCAAGCAGCATCTTTGTTAATGATTGAAACCCTTCTATTGTAAAAGAATATCTGTGGAAACAGATTAGCATCCTAGAAGAGATCTCCACTTGAGATATTGCTGTCGTTACAATTCAAAGGCATAATTAGCTCCATACTTTAAGAAACAGTGGTAGCAGCCAGCAGAATTTTTGTTTTGTTTTTGTTTGTTTGTTTGTTTGTTTACTTGTTTCAGAAGTAAAGAACAATGTTGTGGGGTTTTTTTCTCCCTATTGGAATGAGTAAGTAGTTAAGCAAAAAATAATAGGAGACAGAGTGACATGTAGCTCAGATCTAGTCTTTTGGCACTTTCTTCTGTCCAGCATCCATGTATGTCCTCCTTCCCCAGGATGCTCAATGTGGAGAGGGAACACGAGTGAGGAACATTTCCTGTGTGGTTTTTGATGGATCCATTGAAGATGTTGGCAAAGTAGTAGATGAGGAATTCTGTGGAGAAATAGAGCCTATTATAGATGGTAATAAGAAGATGATACTTGAGGAAACCTGCACTGTACCTTGTCCAGGTAACAGAGCTATTCAAATAAATGTTGCATTTCAAGATTGGTTGGGTATCATTACAGTTATCAGTGCCTAGCATTAGCCACAGGCAATTAAATCTTTTTCACATGCTTTACTGATTGGATTCATCCATCAAATGACCAACAGAGTTACCTTCTGGTAGTGGCTTCATGACAATAAATCAATCAGAAAAAATACCATGTTCTAAATTTTATAAAAGACATGTCTCAGTCACAGATTGTACCTAATAAGAATATATTTTTTCACAAAATCTTTTGAAATAAAAGCTGCGTTTAGCTCTATAAGAAAGAGTGTTGGTTTACAGCTAAATATTTGCTTTAAGTGCTTAGATCACCTAACAGCTTTATTAATACTTTTAACAGTGGCTAAGAACTTGATGCCTTTTACGGGTGTCTAAGGAAGCTAAGCTAGGGAGTCTTATTTTTTTGTTTAAAGGGGCTATTCCAAATGAAACTATATTTTGATCTCTGAGAAAATGTGAGTGTTTCTAGCTGTTTAACTTGCTGGACGTGACATGCACTATCATTACCCTTGTAGACTGAATCCAAAGGAGCTGTTATAAATGATCAGGTCCATGACCCTCATAATGAGAAGGATTAAGACCCTACAACAGCTGTTTAATTTCCAGTAAAACGTCTCCAGTTTGTTTCAAACACTTATTTGTAGAATTTGAAGTATATTGCTGTTGTTCAGTAGAGTCATTAGTGATGTATCTTCAGAAGTAGTGATTAAGTCCTTCAGTTCTGATGTAGCCATAATTCCATATCACTACTTTTTTTTGTTCTTTTGCAACCCTCCTTTTTCTCAGAATTTTTTTCCAGTTCATTTCAGATTGAACTGAAGGTAAAGTTGCCTCAATAAATAGAAAATAATAAAAAATGGAGAGGCTTCCATCACTGCTTTGTGCACAGCATTCCAATTGCATGGTTTTCACATATTTTTACTTATTAAATGAAAATTGTTTCCTTGTTAGTCGAATTTATAAAAAAAAAAAATAGCTGCTTACTGCTTGCTTTTAAAATTTTGCTGAGCAGGAACCTGTTCTTCAACAATCTCACATTTAGCCAGCAAGAATAACTGCCCTGTGGGGATGTGCTAATGATAAGCTCCAACTAATGTTTCCAAAAATCACTACTTGTTTTCCCATTACGTATACATCAGTTCTTCAATTATTCATTTCTTTGCATGCTTTTCCTAACGTGGGCAAATAAAATTCCTTCATTAATCAGGCATCTGGTCAACACAGTACTGATTATATCTGTCATCAGTATAATGCAAGGTAGCATGAATTTTTAATAGCTCTTTCACTGAAATAATGAGAACTAAGAGGTTTATTTATGAGTCTGTGCACAGTCTAGTCCCATTTTCTACTGCAGTTTAACAAAATTGTCTCTTGTGTTAAGGAAAATCTCTCAGATCTTCCTTAAATGTTCTGTAGCCGATCATGCTAATTAGTGTCATTAGTATGATTTTATTTTTCAGTTTTACACTATAAGATAACATTCTACAAATCTCTATTATCCTAACATGAAATAGCCAGAGCAGACATTTTAATCACCCTCCCATTTCCCTTTCTTGCAAAGAATGTTCCAGCAGTTGCTTCTACTGTCTGTTTAGAGAAATTCTGCGTGAGGATAAGAAACAATTAATCTTTTTAAAACTAGACAATGTTTTCTCTTTCTAAGGCAAAAGAAGAATTGTGATCAAGATATATAAATTTAGTGTAAGGCATACAGTGCACAATACCCTAAAATTTACAAAAATCCAGACATTGGGTGGAGTGTTACTCGGAAATTCAAAATGAGAGTGATCTTATGGGAATGCTACAGGAAACTATTCTGCTTTATAATAAATAGGCTTTTGTAGAATCTTTTTATTACTATTTTCTACTGCACAGATATTCAGAGAATGTCAAAATATTATCTTCTCTTAAGTGTAAGTCACGTTTAAAAAGAGGAATGAAAGAAACTATAAAGAGGGAAAATTAAGAAACCAGATTTGGACATTTTTTTCTAAGACATACTCAGTGTGAAAAAACTCTTCACATATGATGATCGTTCATCTTATAAAATTGCTATTTGACAGGGGACTGTTACTTGAGAGAGTGGTCAGAATGGAGCCTTTGTCAGCTAACCTGTGTTAATGGTGAGGATCTCGGCTTTGGAGGAATACAAGTCCGATCTCGGGCTGTGATCATTCAGGAATTAGAGAATCAACATCTCTGTCCAGAACAGGCTTTGGAAACAAGACCATGCAATGGTAAGCACCAGAATACACCTAAGGCCACTTCCTGTAAGAAAAAAATACAGAACAACAATAATTTTGTTTTCTTTCTGTTCATGGTATCAAATTTAGGCAAATACAGATTTGATAGATGTAGAAATGCACTTAAATTTTTGTTTTCCAGGTATGAACTGTAAACAGGAAAACTTTCAAATGCTATCATATGTTACCACTTTAAACACAATCTTTGGAGAACTGATGATCCTTTTTTAATAACAAAATTTCTTTTTATGATATGGGAAAAAATAGTTGTCTTATCTGCTTGATAACATTAATAAAAAGAAATCGTTACGTTTTGATAACCAAATTTAGATTTCTCTCTACCCTTTGAATTGTTGTTAATCGCATGACAATGACATTAAAAAGTCTCAGTCATGCTTACCACTGCTACTGGACAAAGTATCTAAGAAAAGTAATTTTCTGTACAGACATTTCTTGTCCATTCAGAGGCCAGACATATCAGGCAAAAAGGAATTTTATATTTATAAGGGAGCTAAGGTGCAGAAGGACTTCATGATTTATCCCAGGCCATATGAGAGGTTTATTTACAGCAGAGCTGAAACATGAAGCCAGATGCAGTCGAGGCCACTTCACCAAGCCGTGGAGCATTGACTGAAGTTCAGTGTTACCAGGGAAGGAACCTGACTCCTAAATGAGTTTTGTGCAACAGATGGGCCACAGCCATTATAAGGTTATTGGAAACATCTGTTTTGCCTGTTAGCTACATTAGGCTTACTCCACGAGTGGTGTGTACAATCATTATAGTTAGTGTCCGGGATGCATCTGGTCTCTTCTGTATGTATCCAGTAAGTGCAGGAGACCTTGGGGCCTCTAAGTTGCTGGGTGAAGGAGGAAGGGGCCTACTTAGCCATAAAAGCCATTAAACATAATGAGTATGGTCTACTGATGAGTGTGGCTGCCACCAGCGGTAGCCTAAAATCTTGTCACCAAATTTCTTGAAAAATGAATGTTCTCTGTCTAGATGGCCAGTGCTATGAATACAAGTGGATGGCTAGCCCATGGAAGGGATCTTCTCGAACAGTGTGGTGCCAAAGGTCAGATGGTTTAAACGTCACAGGTAACTACTCTTTTTATATACACACAAAAGCCTGGAAAACAGGTGGATAATGTCTTTTCCCAACAAATGGAATTTTTTTTTTTAAAAGAATCTGCTAAAAACACTTGTTCCTGATGTATGAATCAACGTGCTGTTGTCTCGAACCATTATGTTTTTGCATACTAAAGATGTCATTTCTTTTCCAGAATCATGCAGCATGTAATGCTAAAATTAAATATAAATATTACCTTCTGTACTGGACCTGAAATGTTTTACATTGTATATTTTTTTTGCCGTAGACATCTTTACACTTCTGAATTTAGGATTTCAGATTTCAAGCCCTACAACAAATAGAACTTTTATGTATTAAAGTTCATTTCAGTGCCTATACAGAGGCAGAGAGATGCAAAGCTTGATAATATCATGCATATATCATGTATTTCCTTAAAATTACAAAATATCAAATTTTAATAAATGTGCTAATATGTTTATTTCTTCACTTCAATGACATAAACCTATAGCAGGATACTTCAGTGGACAGCTATGGGATGTAGTTACTTTTTTTACAAACCAAAGCACAAAACACCACAAATTAAGAATGACTGAGGTCTCCGAATTCAAGAAAATCTTCATATATATCTATTTATATGAATTTATTTATCACAATTAGGGATTCATTTAACTTAAGAGTTATGCATTTGTTTTTTAAATAATTTTTATATCAGCCCAGGTGATAGTAAAAGAATCCCAGAGATTGTAAGCACATCCTCAATGCCAACCACTATAAGATCAGTCACAGGAGGGGAGCTTTAATTCATGGACTGCCAATACAATACTTCCTGATGATGGTATCCACCACTACTGTCTGTTGTAACAGTAGAAATAAAATATCTGTATTATTTTTGCAAGGTTTTGAAATAATACTTAATAGCCCAAAGTCTCTTTTGCAAGAGTGCTGTGAGAGTATTAAAATGCATCATCTTCACAACGAATGCAACAGGGCATTATTTATGCACCTTGATTGCTTCCTCCCTAGCTAAGATGCTTGTATGGTAAGTAAAACTCTAAGTAAGAATTCTTGTTGACATTAATATATGATATTATCTATTAAAGGTCCTACAGGATTTCAAAATAAATAGCGTCTTCGCGATTATGACTCTGAAATGTTAAAATCAGAATATATTCATAAACCACAGTCAGTCACAGAAAAATAATAGTTTGTTCTGATGTGACTGAATACAGCCATGTGATAAATTCCAGGAAAGACAAGTGTATAAATGTGTGTTGTTGGCAGGTTTTTCATGACGGGACCTCCTAGGCAGACTAACCTCAGACCTATATTGTATCTCTTTTTTCAAAGTTTGTTTGTACATGGTTTTAAAGCTGTGGTAACTTTCTGATTTGAAATGAAGACTAGTGGAAAATTCCAGACAATGTAATCACCAGTTTCCATGCAATGCAATGTTCCTGATAGTTTTCAAACAAAGCACTTAAGTATAATGTTCTGCGAGAACTTCTCTGCATGAAGTATACAGTCATGAACCAGATTGTAATTTACATTTGAATGTTTTTTTGAAAGTGGTTTGTATAAACTACAGTATTTAAGAGCTCAAACTGATAGATGCACATACGCGATTGATTTAAATGGATATTACCCATTTTGATCTAGAAACAAGCCATATCTCTGATTACTGTGTTTCTTTGCTGCCTTATTGCTGCACATTTGGCTTTAACATAGTGTATTTTTACAAATACAAATTTTTATTATGAGTCCTGTTGGTATTTTAAGGCCTTTATTTGTTTACTTACTTGCATAATATTATTGTGCTGAATAGTTCTTTTTTACTTGAAGGTGTTTTTTCCCATGGGCGATGAGGCAACTCTTTCCTTCTGCAGCTTCCTTCGATGACTGATATTTTATTACATAGATTCCCACAGGCATGTGATTTGTATGCTAGGATGTACAATTTTCCTTTCTGGGGGTGGGGAAAACTTATGGCAACCAGCAAGGTTTTCTTTGTTCTTCATCGGCCATCCCGTTAACACTTGGATCTACATAACCACATCTAACTGCATCTGCTATGGTCGTGACCACCCACAGCTATCAGGATTTCATCATCATATCACACCAGTATAAAAATGTTATTAATTTGGGAGATGCAAGATAAGTCATCCTGTAGCAGTATAAATTTTAAACTATGTGATACATATCCCTCTTCTGTAAGCTAGAAGGAAACCCAGGTAAATTCAAACTGATTCTAAATGTATTTTAAAGTCATTCTGGCTGAAATGATAGTGAAAGCCTGATTGTGTGTATTGGTCCATAACAATAACTGCACTGTACATAAAGCTGTAAAATGAGAACTAGGACTGTATAAAAAGGAAAAAGACTGAAACCCAGTATATCAACAGTATCATAGCATTCAGTACATGTTTTACTGATAATACTTCGTTCCTTCTGAAAAATCTGTCTTAGACTAGCATGAAGCGTCGCTTCATAAGAGGCAAAGCTATAGCATGTGTAAAAGTGACTACCGAGGAGCAGCAGAAAACAGGTATCCGCTCATAAACTGGATGAGTAGTTTGTTTCCAGTTTAACAGGCAAAGATATAAATCAAAAACATGCTTTTATTTTCTTTGTGGCCACAGTTTTAATATGTAAGTCGTAAGGAGGGCCCTAGAGAACCAAAATCTGTTCCCTCAAGCACAACAAAACATTTAAACTGTTTTTTGAGCAACCCACCCAAAGAACAAAGGGAAAAACAAAAGGTTCACTTGCCAAATATTAGTTCTCTAAAATGCACATGAATGCAAATACATGTGCTGTATCCTTAATCTACCTATAAGAAAATACTTGATACCAATTATCCTTCACCTTGGAATAAGAGAAGGACTCTTAAATTCAAATTAGCAATAAAATTGTAATCCATCACATACAGTAGCAAGTAATGACATCAGTAATTTCATCAGTGGTGAGGTATTACCATGTCAAAATATGATTTTCTGTCCTACAGGGGGCTGTTTAGTGATGCGCCAACCAGATGCTGACAGGTCATGTAACCCACCGTGCAGTCAACCCCATGCTTACTGCAGTGAGGTATGTGCTACTGCATTGGAGCATAAAACACCCCCGTGAGGGCTTCCTGCACATCTCTCTGCATTACAAAGATTATGCCAACAAAAAGTATTGTCAGAGATTTTGCTAATCATTGATTTGTTAAAATCAACCTCAGACCATTTTCTACTTTTCAATTAAATGTTGAATAATCTCTGTTGATTTGGTACAAACCTGCATAAAAATATATGAAGCTCTTGTCTAACACTAGGCTAGCACTCATCAAAACAGTCTTCTCTTCCAGTCATCCATGTTGTTATGCTTTATGGCTCACAGAAAACTGTGTTTTTCTGCTACACAGTGTAAAACACTTGTTCCCCACAGACTAGAACGTGCAGTTGTGAAGATGGATACACTGAAGTTATGTCCTCCGATGGCACACTCGAACAGTGCACTCTCATCCCAGTGGTGGTGATCCCCACCATGGAGGACAAAAAGGGAGATGTGAAAACCAGTCGAGCTGTGAACCCTACCCAGCCCTCCAGTAACCAGTCAGGACGAGGAAGGACCTGGTTTCTACAGCCTTTTGGGCCAGGTGAAGTCATGCAATGAGCAGTTCTTAATGCTAAGTACTGCTGCAGGGTCTGGCATTTACATTTTTGTGATGCCGAGGAAGAAAAGAAAAACCTTTAAGTGTTCATTTAAGAAGACAGGCATCTGCCCTGACTGAAAACAAAGGAAGAGACATAAGCAAACCCCTAGCCTTCTCAGCTACACCATCAATATATTTAATAAAATCTTGTATTGCAGATTTCCTTTTAATCCCTTCTACCTGTTCAAATTCACAGAAGCTATTTGAAATGTAATTTTACGAGGGAGTTGGTGGCAAAGGTGCAAGCCAGGATATTAGATTATGCTGTCTCAACCAATAACGCTGTTGACAGAGGAGTGAAAAGGTAGCACTGAAGACTGCAAAGGGTGAGGGCTGCTTAAAATTTGCAGCCGTAGCTTAAATGATAGGAAAATAATCAGTATAGATATGCTAATGCTTTTCTGTCATATCCATATTTAAACTAATTCATGTTAGACAAGAGCTAACCATATTATTGGTATTTAGCATAGACATGCTCTAATTCTCTGTAGGTAGTATTTGCTTTTATGATGGACCATGTTCTTCAGAGCTGAGCAAGGACTTATGTGCAAGAGTGGCAAGAAATACATTATAAGACAGTTATCCCATCAAAAATACTTTATAAAGTCCATCATGTAATCAGATTTCAGTAAATATTTCCTGGTACTATTAAGCATTGAGATAAATAAAACTTTAATTAACAAAATACTTTCACATAAAGAGATATGATGCTTGTCCAAAATGTTAATTACATGAAGAGAGCAATTGGTTATCTTCTTAAGTGTGTTTTAAATCGCATAGAGCTAAATATTCTAACACACTTATGTCTTAGGGTATTCATTTCTTTCTAAAGCTTTTATGAATGTTTTTAATCTGAGAATTGAAAACAGTATCTTTACATGCATAATCCGTAAAATGCTGCAAATTGAGAACTGCAGCAATACTTCTAATAAGCAGATTAAATCATGTTCGGGTTAGAAATACTTATGTTAGTTCCCATTAGTTTTACTAGTATTTACTGCTATTTGTACTGTGATACTATATTTGATACCTGCAATAAAATGGTCTTTACTCCAATTAGTTAATACTTCAATCCACAATAAAGAAAGAAAATTAAGCTTTTCTGGTCCTCCTTTAAAAAAATAGCATCTTACCAAATATGTTATCTTTTACTCATTCTAGCTAATTCTCCTGAAAATGCCAAAGGGTGGGTTGTAGGAGCCAGAGTGCCGACAATAAGCAAATGTCAGACAGTCACCTTCAACTATTTAGGAACGTGGATGCTCATGTGAGCTCAGACATGGTTTTTGGAGCAAGGAACAGTTGAGACAATTCATGAGAACTTACCAATTTTACAGTAATTCAAGAAACAGCTCAGCTCAGATAAAAACAATGGTATTCAATAGAACTAATACTTTATCCAGTGAAGGTATGAGCAAATGTGGAAGAAAGTGAACATTTTGCACTTCAGATGAGATTTATGCTTGATTGTTTTAATTCCAGGATTGGATATCTATTGGAAAGATTTTGATTTACTCTAACATGATTATTCCTTTCCTCACAGTTTCTAAGTCTAGATTTAAAATAGCTCTTTCACTGTCTTCAACAAATTATATTGCCGTTCCAGAAAGGAAAGTATTAAAACCATCCTCTTCAGGTGTCTGTGCTGATGTATTACCCAAAACAGATGAGTTTAAGATGCCAATTCCCTTGTATACTTAGAAATAATCTGTCCAGGGGGAATTCAGAAAGCCTGAGTTAAGACACCTGTAGTTACATAATAGGAATGACCTCATTAACAGAGTGCCCTGCTTTGAAAAAAAAAACATAAATCCATACACAAGGTAATATCAGTCTTTTTTTCAAGGAGATAATACTATTTTAAAACAAGCAAACCCAAAACAACCCGAAACCCCTTACACTGACCAATGGAAATAAGGCAAGGAGAGAAGAAACTAACCTATTTAGCAGTACTGAAGTCCGAATTCCTCTCATTCATATTGTCATATCATTGGATATGTCAGGTCAAATCTACTGTTCAATTCATCTTTAATGGATCAGTTATTTCAGTTATATCAGTTATTATCAGTTATAATGTTTCATTAGGTTGATTAATGTAATGAAGCGAAACTGTTTTTATATTGGTTAGTCTTGAACAAGCTGTCCACAGGACTGCAAGACTTTGCATTGCTAGAGAACAGAAAGCCTGAACTTAACTGCACAGCAATAGAGCGCGCTACTGTGGATCTAAGCAAAGTCAGTCTCACCAATTTTTTTTTTATTATTATTATTACTTTGTAGAAACATCAACTGCATTGATAATGTCTTTTTGTTCTACAGAGGTATCAGGAAGCAATCGGTATTTGGTCAGAAAAATTTTAGCTGTGTTTGCTTACATTGAAAATATACACGACTTCATGAAATAAAAATTTTGTCCCTTGTAAGTGAAATAATTCAGGGTATTTACAGAATTTTCATTGTCAAGAAGGTGCAACAAGGCTAGCTAACTTCTTGTAAAAGAATGTTTTCAAAAAGCCATTTAGAAATTTGCAAAATTAGTCAGATAAAAGTAGTGAGTCAAACAACATGTACTGACCTGGGGTTGTGACATACTCATTTGGGGTTCAGAGCAAAACCCCACAGACAGAGAAAGTCACACCCATTCTTGCCTCATTTTCCTGGGGTAAGTGAGTGCATCTAGGATCAAGGCAAGCAGGAGAGTGGGATGTATACCTCAGCCTGCAGGGACATCATGGCTAAAATACAGACTGCACAGGTACAGTCCTTATTAACAACAGACAGTTGTTCTATTTATGAGCATAGGTTGTCTTTTTTGGTGTATTTTTGCATGTTCTTTGAGGGGAAGTTGTTTTATAACAACAAAACTTGCATGTGGTAGGGGAAATTGAAAAATGATTACTTTATGCGGTAGTGAAAGTTGTGTATGTGCAGTTAAGGTATGGATGAGGTAAAACATGCTAAAGGTATTTAAAAATATAAAATTAAATAGCAACAAGAATGAAAATAACAGGCAGATTGGTTTACGGGAGCTAGAATGGAAAGTGATGCTAACAGCATAAATGAGTCCCAGGCTGACCCACTGCCCTGCAATCACGCTGAAGGATTGCCTGCTACCAGCAAGCCCAGGGGCTGGGTTTATGGAGGTCTCACTTGCTGCCTCTGCCCCACATCTCAGCTCTGTTCAGATTGTCCAGACTTCGGCTGAAAAGCAAAACACAAGTGCACAGGGAAGCTATTGCTCAGTTGTTTAATGGCATTTACTCTTATTAAGCTGTAATTGCTAGTGAAGACATTTATTTTGGATTATAAAAGTATTTCTACACTATATCGGAACTAATAATTCCACAAGACTAACTCAAACACTACTGACTAACATTCATTCCTTTTAGATGGGAGGCTGAAGACCTGGGTTTATGGTGTAGCTGCTGGTGCATTTGTTTTACTCATCTTTATTGTTTCTATGATCTATCTAGCCTGGTGAGTTCTTTAATTATTTACAAACAAGCAGTCCCACACAGACTGTAATGCAAGCGTTTACATATGCCGCTGTAGAAACTGCAGGCAATTCTGTGAACTGCAGTGTTTAATTCTCCATGTCCTTTTGTCCAAGCTCAGGTTAGTGGACTCTGGTTGTAGTCTAGATGATGGGTAAACACATGTTCTCCTGAAGAACTTCTTACAAATATGGGGTCGCTTAGTGTATAGTTTATTTTTGCTCAGTTTATCTCTGTTAAGAACGTACTGCGTCCATGATAATTTCATTGTGTCTGTATCACAAAACGCAGAGAGAAATAGAAAGAAGGAAATTTAGTAATCAGGCAAGTCAGATTTGGTATTTGGAAGGATATGGACAACCAAAAAAAGTCTGAAAACTTTCTCATGTGTTTTTCATACATGAAATAATACTTTCTTGAAAAATCTTAGTGCATGTGAAAGCAAAGATTTTTTGCAAGAACAAGTCACCTTTGAGAATGCTCTCCCTGAAGTTTTCTAGGTCCTGTTTGGAATTTCTGATCCAAATGACTGTGCAGGTGGAAGGTGAGGGAAGTATGGTTGTACACATCAGGCTCTTGGCTGTACTGCATTAGTAGGCACTGAGGGGCTTCCGCATTTGTTTGGGTTTTAGTAAACCTTCCCCAAAATCTCACAAGGAACAAAATCTTTTATTTTTTGAGGAAAAGAAAATCTGTTAGCATACAACTCTATTGCAGATTCTTTGGACTGGAATCTGTGGCCACTGCAAGCCACTGTAACAACTGGTTTGGTAACAAAGATTTAGATTTGGGCAGCCTAAGTGACATAGCTAAGATTTTGGACGAGACTAAGGATGCACAGGCCTGATTTAAATAAATGCTTATATTACACTCTAAAAGAAGACAAGTACTAGACCATACATAAACATGCATTTTCCTTTGGCTTGGTAATTTTTTAAAACTATATCAAATGGATTAGACATACTGCTGGATTAAAATCTAATTCAAGGCTAGACAGGGAATGGTTATGGCTAACAACCATATCCCTGCTATTTATGACTGGTTTGATTATAACATCTAGAATTAACTGTAGTCATTCCAGCAAGTATAATGAAATAAAACTAATCAAAAGTTGGAACTCTCCTGTGCAAACCCTTGATGTGTCAAGAGAGGTTAAGATTTGAGTCATATAATTTAAAAGAACCTGATTGCAGCTTTGATACATGACCAAATACTGCACTGCAGGCTCTGGGTTCTTCTGAAAACTGACTGATCTTGCAGGATTACCTGCCGAGGATTTCATCGAGTCACATCAGTGCTGTAACAGCCTGTTTCTGAACAACTGAGCTTTGAATTAGATATTGCTTTGGGTTGATAAAGAGATAATTACTGATCCAAGTGAAGATTTTAGGCTTATAGCTTTTACAAATGAACAACCAAATGCATTATCTTAAAACAACACACTCATCTTTCATTTAAGACTGAAATCCATCTTTGCTATATTATTAGTTTCTTGCTCTATTTACAAATTATCTTATTGTTTCAGCAAAAAGCCAAAGAAGCCCCAGAGAAGGCAGAACAACCGACTGAAACCTTTAACCTTGGCTTATGATGGAGACGCAGATATGTAAAATATAACTTCTCATGGTGACAAATGGAGTCTAAATTAATGGATTGAAATCAGAAGGTATCCAAAGCCACAGGGATTTTCTATGGAGTGGATTAAGTGTTTTGACTTTTTCTTTTTTGTAACTGCACCATAGATAAAGAAGGATGGATTTCATAATGCCTACGGATATTCAAGATATTATTGCTTTACTTTAGACCATCAGCACTGAGAAATCTGGCAGAATCACGTTAATAGACACTGCAGTTGGAGATTTGTGGTCTTTCCTCAATCTTACAAACTATAAGCACCACTTCTGTCTCCAGAATACTGTAGCTGACATAGTATTAACAGTTGGAAGCCCCTGCAATATTAACCAAGTATAATCAGTGCGCATGAAGAGTTTGTACCAAGCTGTCTATGACTCTTTATATTCAAGCATAACATATATACTCAGTTGAACCATATGTATTACTCTATCAGATTATATACTTGTTAAAGAGCATTTTAGTGCTTCGTACAATATTAACTTTTAACTGGGATTAACCCACTGAGCAAGTTCAGCACTTTGCCAGTTGATGATAACTTGTGTTAAACTGCATTTCAGAGGGCAATGACTCACTTGCAAAATTCTGTTCTATTATCACTCCAAAGCATAAAGGCCTCGTATGTACTTCCAGAAAGGAGGCATTCTCAGATTCAGTATTTTCTAGCGGTTGTTGTCTGGAAAAAGAATACCCATTGTAAATGTTACAATACGTTTCTACTTTCTCTAACTCAAACTGTTGCCTGCATCTTTTTTGCTACATGTAAGGCAAATTTTTGCACTATATTAGTGCAGCATGATATGCACTTAACTAGTATTGCCATAGAAACTGCCTCTTTTCAGAAAGGATGATGATGTATCTTGTGCAAGGAGTGTCAAGTAGACAGGTCTTGAATCCTGAAGAGAGTAGCATTCGGTTTGGACTGTGACTGGATGGAATCGGCTAACGATGTGTACTGTACACACCGTTCTTCGTCACAGCGGCCATTTGTAGTCTATATCATGGCAGTAATACAAGTGTCTAGTTTCTTGCCCCATCTACCTATACTGATATAGATTGTCCTGCTGGTTTCTAATTGTACTTTGAAGGCTGTTTATGACTAGATTTTTTATATTTGTTAACTTTGTTAGAAAAAAAAGAAAAGAAAAAGAAAAGTGGTTGCCCTGTAATCTTGAGTGACATACTTACTGTCTAAAAAGGTATTCTGATTGTTTGTTCAACTAAAATAAAATGGTTTTGCTTTTTTTTCCTTCTACTAGTAGGAGCGTTTTCACTGTTGCTGACAGTGCAATACTCAGAGCCCTTTTGTCTTTTCTAATTAGGATAATTGGATAGACTCTTTTAATTATTCAGTTAAACTCTTGAGCGTACTGGCAAGTAAACAGTAAGATCAATAGTTCTGCCATTTTAATACTTTTTAAAAAACTCTGGCAGTATAAAAACTCACTGTTAACCTCTTCCATGCTTATGGCTTTTCAGTGTTATGCTTCCGACATGAAGCTCATTGACTTGCCACTGTACCTACATGCCTGTTACAGATGTGATTCATGACCTGAGAAGGGTTATTCTCATCAAATGGCTTCCATGGGTAGCCTGAACATATAAGTGACTGTGCCACTACTAAGCAATACAAAACTTTATCAGGCAACCTTTCAAAAATAATTGTTATATAAAGTTCAATATTAGGTTCTCAGGTCTTTTTTATAACCTAAACCATTTCTGCCTACTCATCACACTATTTACTCAAGAAGCACCAGTATTTGCACACTGAATAAAACTGTAGCTTTGCAAACTTTGGCCCAGATCCACTGAAATCAATGACAAGACTCTCGTGGACATCAATGGGTAACATCAGTCCTTAAAAATATCTACTTTTGTTCCATGTAGAATAATTCTTGGCACCAATGTGCATTTTGTGAATGTTCAAGAGAGATTATGGTCCTACATTAACTTAGCTAACTTATGTTACCAGGGTGGTGTTACTGCATCAAGAAAATTATCTTCTTCCCACTGCATAAGTATTCCCCAAATGGGAATGATGATCAGAGAGGAACAATAGTAACAATCTTTTATACAGGTTTAACTTCTCATTTTATACCTTGATCTGGCCACAGCTGGTGAAGTGCCATGGCCCCCTGCCACAGCAGTGGTTCATTCATATACATGTTGCAGGACTGGGGGCTTCAGTCTTACATTGCTTTGTAAAGATCCATAGGAAAAAAACAAATCTGAATGAATTTAATTACTTCAGCATTCTTGAGTAGAAAACAAGAAAAACCTAGTTGATTCCTATTTTGTTAGACATACAAAAAATAACATGGAAAAGTTGTAAAGTTTTAAGGTAACTATCATGTGGAGACACAAAGCTTAATCATGATTTCTGTACCTTGAAAAGTCTGATTCTATGTTGTCAAATAGTATTGGACCAATAGGGAATTGAGGGAACAAGATTTCTTTCATTGGCAATGAGTCATCTTTATTTATTATAATGGCTGGTCTTAGCAGGAGCTGTTGCCTAGTTCTTGCCTTGAAGATTTTTATGTCCTAAATCTAAGAATTTAATAACTTGAAGTTAAAGGTATGCCACCTCCTTTTTCTCACTATATAAAATGGACAAACGAGGAAAGAGATAGGAGGGTTTTTAAGTATGTTTGGCCTTTGAAATCCATGCAAGTATTTTAGTATGTGTTACATTTTATATCTGGTCAGTGAATTTTCCTGGTGCACATCTGCATCATACTAGTGCTGCATTTAAAATCTAGAGTGCATTTTTATTATTTTTTTATTTTATGAACAAAGTGCACGGAAATTTGAAGCCAGAATGGCTTCCCTCATTATCAAGAAAAAAATATTAGGCTATAAGGAGGACTGAAATTGTATGTAAAGCTAAAAGTTGCAAAGGTGATTAAGCCCTTTAGCATTGAAACAGAAATAAATAATAGGTGAATTATCAGTTTAGAATGAAAAGCAATTTGCTTTAAAAACCAGAGTGCTTCTACAAATCCAGTGCCTAAAGCAGCCACTAACGTAGATTGTTAGTTTGTGAAAGTAACGTTTCCAGTGTTCAAATAAACCATGCGGAAAATAGCAAAGTAGGCATTTTCCTGTTGATGTGGTGGTTTGTATTTTCCTTTTTAAATCTGTAGTTTCTAGATTACTGTGTCTGCTTTGAGTCCTGGAGCAGCTCCTTTTTGAAGCTTTGGTGCAACTGCACTAGTTTATTTATATTTGGTACAATGCATCAATTTTGAAACTCCCTTTCTCCTGCCAAAATGTAACACAGTTTGTTTTCCAATATTACTATCTGAAGAAACCAATTTAAAAACTGCGTGTATAAATCACTGTAAAATATACCTTGAATGAAATGGAAATCTGTCTTTTTACCTTTATGTAAATTGTGTTCACCCAAAGTTAAGAGTTTATTTTGCCTAACTTAATTTACTTGAATATTTATTTTGTAGAACAAGGAGGCAGCTGTCTGAGGAATGTTTACCTTCTTTTTGTTAATGTTAATTTGTAAATTGTGTAACGCATTTTTATTTTTTAAATTATGTATATTTCTTTTTTAATGCACAAAATGTTTACGTACAACTACTGCAAATTTGTGTATATTGTCACTAAGCTTTATTCAGTTAATACAGATGATGTGAAAATGTAACAAGTCTTACATTTTCATCTGGGTTATTTTTACATAACTGATGTATTGCTGACAATAAATATAAACACAGAACCATTTCATGTCTTTTTTTAACAGATGTAGTATACTATGCAGGGATAGAGTAACAATAAAAGCCAGATCCCTAAAATAAGACCATGTTTTAAATGGTCTCTTTTTTTGAAAGAAATTAGCAAACATACCCTTGTTAAAATTAGTATTTATCTTTAAAAAGAAAGAAAAGTACTTTCTAATGTTAAAGTAACTATCAAAGCCCACTGCTACAGTCCTTGTTGACATAGAAGTTTACAATGCGTATTTACTTCAATGATAAATATCCAATAAATCCAATAAGTCAATTGTACTTTAAATTTTCTTCCTGAATTGCCATTTTTAGGTCAGGAAAAGCAACCCATTTGTGGAGAATAAGGGGTGGATCAAGGTCTTACTAAAAGACATCTGTTCACTTCAGTGAAGCTGAATCTGTCCCTGTCCCTCTACAAGAAGGAACAGGGAGCAAAATCCCCCTCCTCCAGATAAACAAACATGCCCAATGCAATCAATAAAATTGTCATTTACATCCCAGTTGTTGAATAACCATTACCAAATTCACTCTAATTTCTTCTAGAATCAAGAATTTGTTGTTGATTACCTAGGAAAAAAAATGACTCCGCATTTTTTTTTCATAATTGCTCATATTCTGTCTCTGTGCTCTCCAAAACTCAATTTTTTCCTGTCCATTTCTGCAGCATATATTTACACACCAGTTCATGGGGTTTTGTCCCACTTCAGTAGTTATTACCTCCTCAGTACCCCTTCCAGGCTAACTCTTAAAATGTGTAAACCAAATTTTGAGAGCACAAAACTCTGATTTTAGAGGTGTTTCAGGATTTTCAAAAGTACCTTCTACCTACATTTTCTCTTGCTGAAATCCACAGAAAAATAACAGAAGCATTGGACTTGTCTTCCCACCCGCAATTTAATAGAGGAATCATTTAGATCATTTAAAGTTGGTTAATTCAGTACAGGCAGAATTCTACAAACAGTTAAAAAAGATATTTAAGAGAAGAAAAATAAAATTCTCTTTTAAAGTCTGCAGAGAGTTCACCTCATTACCTATGGTATGCTAATGAAGATCATAAGGTCTTCACATTCAGTAAAGAGAACTTATGGTGGGACTTTGGCAATTGATTGTGAGACTTCTAGAGTAATGGCTTACAGATTGGGAAATGTATTCTTTATTTAAAAATAAACAAAACAGGAGAATACGATTTTCCAATACAAGTATAATGAAAGGAGATAGAGAGGTAAATCAAAAGGCTTAGAGGAGGACTGTAAATATTTTAGCCTTCTAGTAATCTGAAGATCTACATTATTAAGTCTAGAAGACTATCCTGCTGAAACAGTAGTAAGCTTAAGCAGCCATTCAGGATCTGTCTGGCATCACTAAGCACAATTTGGCTACAGAAAAGGTTATTTCTGAGTCTTTGTTTTCTTAGACACAGTAAAGCTGAATGTCTATCCAAAAGCAGCTGATGACCAGGCAGATGAACAAACGATTTGCACTTTTTCAGGGAGGTGGGGATTTGGGGAGGGGGAGTGTGTCTTAGTATCTGCTTGCCTGTTTGTTTATTTTTCAGCAGGGGAAGCAGATGAGTCATTTAGCTTACCTTCATTTGGGCAGCGCCCCGGCCATGGAGCGGGTTGTCCTGCGGTGACATGCTGGTGAAGCATCTCCTACATCCTTTTGAATGATCTGAAAGGTTGCAAGGCTTACTGTGAGGTAGACCTTCAGCGGCGTTTGGCAGACGCCATTGCTCTTTCTGTTTGCCGTCAGGCAACTTTGCACCGGGAGAGGGTTGAGCCTCATGAGAGCGCAGTAGTCTCAGAGCGGCAGGCGTTAACACCAATCTGCTGGTACTCACGCGTGGCAGCGCTTTAAGATGACCCTTGCAGCCTCATGTATAAGCCATTTCTGATATTAATATTCTGAGCTGTCTTGACAAGCTGATACTGTTGGATGCTGCCTAATCCTGCTTGTCCTGGTCTGGTTAGGTAACAGCTCTGCTGAAAAGGACATAGGGGTGGTGGTCCTGGTGGACAATGCGCTGACCATGACCCAGCTGCAGACCCTGGCAGCGAGGGAGGCAACCACACACAGGGCTGCATTGGCAAGAGCTTGAAGGAGGTCATTATGGAGGGCTCCCAGCCCTCATAAGGCTCTGTTGGGAGCCCCGTGTCTGGCTTGGGACCCCCTTTGGGTAAGGGAAAAGCCTTCAATTTGTCACTGTGGTGAAGCTAAAACTTAGCCACAGGATCATAAACCATGATCATAGCTATTGTTGTTTTTCATATTCAAAGAAATCACATTTCAAACAGTTCAAGGTTGAACTTATTTAATTATTACTATGCATTTATGTATTCACAAATCCTTTGTCTTTTTAGAAAAAATAAGAATTGGTACTTGTCTGTTTATAGATGAGGCGTTGGTGGCTCCCACATATGTTTTAATATTTTGTGCGTTGTATTCAGAACCTAGTCCTGAAGTTTGGTAGAATTATATTCTGAAATTGAAATTATAAAATGAATGAGGTTTTGTTTATTTTCAAAAATACCCTGCATAGTTTCATTATATTTCTTTAAAATGGCAGAAGATTACTTGTTTGTTTCTCAATAAATATCAGCTCAGTTTTGCTTAGCTTACAAATAAAAAATATTTCATCACAAATTCAGTGTTGGGTTTGAAAGCAAGTCTATTTTTTTTTCTTCCCTTAACAATTGACAACAAATGCCAGATTTCATCCTTACCTGGAGCTTTTCTGATTTGCACTGATTGCTGTCATAGCCTTAATTCTCTTTTGATGTGTCTTCTCACTCTAAGATCATGGTTAGACAACAATAGTTACCAGTTGACAACTTACAGGTATTTGAAGGCATGCTATCAAAAGCAAAAATATGCATACTTAAAATGTGAATTTTGAGGCTGAAATAATGTTTCCTCTCTTCATGCAACCAAAGCTGCAGCTATGTATTTGGAAACCTTGAAGATACCTAATTCTACATATTTCAGGTTCAATCACACCATCTATTGCTGTTACTTTACACTTTTCTCTACTGTTCCCTTGTTATACTCATTTTGTGTTAGTTTTCATTGTAAAATCATAGCAAGGGCTCTCTCCTCTGCATGTACAATCATAGCAGAACGGAGAACTCCCTCTTTGGAAACCTGATTGTGATATGACAATAAACAATGATTAACAGAAGCTCAAATCCTCAGTATCTATTATTTTTCCAAGAATTCTGGGATGAAAGCTTGGTGGACTAGCTTGGAAATGCTTGGAAAAGCTTGGTGGACTAGCTTGGAAATGCTTGGAAATTCTTTGTGAAGTCCCTGAAGAGTAAATCACCACAGAAGTCAACCAAAACCCCTATTCCCGTGAGCAGCTCCATGGCAGGAGGTTATATATTCACATTTCCTATTTCTGAGTGTTACCCTAAACACACACGATGTTCTGGTTTTAGTTCCTTTATCTATAAGCTATACCAACAACTTAAAATCATGGGTAGTACAGATGGTCTCAAGGTATATTTAAAACAATTTATCAGAGATGTGTAGCATCATACATGTGATAACACAGAGCTGAGTTCAGGTCGATATTCCGTACTTAAGGTGAGGAGGGGAATCTCCATACGTGTGTATTTCAGCTTTGGATCTCATTTTTAGTTTTGATACTCCACAAAATGAAAGAAATTTTCATCACTTAATTTGATTTGAACCAACATAATAGAGACTAAAACACCCCACATACTCAGTACTGAAGAAAAATACTTCTCAGCCGCAGGTCTGCTCCTTTTCAACCAGAGGGCTGAACCCACGTAACCCGCATCTCCAGGCGGCCCTCGCTTCTTTCCCTCACTGGCTTCTTCTGCAAGGATTGGTTCTTACTGGAATCACCCTCTTCAGACAGGCTCTGTTAGGCATTCATCTGGTTATTAGTCCCCAAAACATAAACTACCAGTTATTAATACTAGCAAAGAACCAATGTCCCGTACAAAGCTTGACTCCCAAGATAGTCTGACAAACCGGTAGGAAATAAAGTTTCACCGGCTCGGTGTTAGCTGTTTCTTGGTAACACAGAGCTCACTGCTCTGTTTATTCCATCTCCAAGAATGAAGAATTCTTGTAGCTCCATTTTATGTGTGGAAATGGGTGACACCAGGTTTCATTCAGCCGAGGAAAGAAAAAAATAATTAGCTGGCAGTTTTGTGACCGCCTGAAGTTGAATTTAATGAACTGCAGCAAAAGCTTTCTGCAACATTAGAACAGCAGCTGGAGCTAAACCCTACATTTCTGCCTTAAATGGCCTCCACTTACTACTTGATGAGCAAAACATTAGTAGCAGTCATTTGTTCAGTTTTACAGAAATATAATAGGAAGCTTTGCAGCACAAGCGAGAAGTTAATTGTTAATCCCAACCTGGTTCTCCAATCCCATGGCAGAATTACAGTGCTAAAGAAGCCAGGGCAGAAGTCTAATGGCCTCAAAAGTGTAAATGGGCCCTTTCAGAAAGGCAAAACATTATTTACATTAAAAATTGCTATACTCCGTCTCTGTTAATGCATTCTCTTTAAAATGAGGTGGTACTGCAGATGACAAGACTTCCATCTGCCGCTTCCATCAATGAAATGGCAGTACAATGTGTTTCTCCAGAATACTTAATGGAGCCTTACCAACATGTATTAAAAATTGTCTTTCTTTTTAACAAGTTCTTATAAGCTATAAAGCTTTCTGCTGTTATTTAAGGCTTTATATACCTATAATAACACTATAGAGATTATAAGAAAAGAATATAAGCGATAATAACATTTATTATTACTTGATTTACATTGTTTAAAGTTTTTAAGTCCTATTTCAGTAGTTGTCAGTTACCATACAAAACATCTTGGGCATTCCCCACATAAACTGTATTGAACTATGTATGTAAGAAGAAAACACATATGCAACAGGATTGGGATTTTTTTTTTTTCCCCAGCAGAGACACAGGACAATTAAATAAAAGTAAATTACATTGCTTTCAAAGAGGGGAAAAATATTATTTTAAAGAATCCTCCAAATCACTGCATGCAAATTTACAGATTTGCATTCTCATTGCTTTTCAAAAAAACCCCAGATCTTCCATTTACTGTACAATCTCTAAGGACAAGGAAGGGAATTTGTTCATTGTGCTCTCAGTTTCTCTGTGGAAGGCTTGCACAATCCATTGTCTGTGCATTTCTTTGTATTTCCACAGCCTTTCGCGGGGCGGGGGGGAATTTTTCCCCTTTTGTCTTGTTGTCAACATTGTACGTATTTGACTGTCAGCCACATATATCTATGTCCATGTTTCATTCTCTCATGTCCTGGAAGTCTTTTGACCCAGCTGAACCAGCTGCTAAGAAGAGCATCAACAAAGGAGAAGAAGTTGGAGTAGCAAGAAAGGTATCAGGTGTCTACAGTTAATTTGTTTTGTTTGTCTTCATATAGTACAACCATAGTTTTACATAGATAGCAGTAACAAGCAGTTATTCTATGCAGAATAGTGTTTACGACTCTAACATGATGATGCAGGGCAGAGAAAGACAGGCCTGGTATGACAGCAGAGCCCTTGAGCAGTGAAGACAGGATGCAGTGAAGAGGGCCACAGGAACAGGATGCTGAAGGAAGGGGCACAGGCTGCCACTGGAGACCCCTTGGCTATAACTCACCCACGTTCAGTTAAAAAAATGCAGACCTGGAGCTGGGCAGAACTGGTTTAGGGGTAAAAATGAAAACAGAGAAATAGTATCTAACATACGTAAAAGACATCATATATAGTAAATTTGGGTGTAATATGGAACTGCAGACCAATGAGGACAGAGCAAAGGTGTAAAAGGGTGTTGGCAGACATATAAAAATGACACCAAGTTGATCCTAGAGTGAGGAAAAAGAAGCCATCAACACGAACATCATATTCCTCACAGTGAAGGACTCCAGATGCTGACGATTCACCATGACACCCCACCACTACCACCAGCACGAAACCACCAAGCTCAGCACCCAGAGGAGCAGTGAAGACATGAGGAAGTGTGCTTCCTCTGTGCCCATAAGCAAGATTTTGAGTTTAACAACTCTGCAGCAGCAGAGAGAATTCTGGGGCAGAGAGATGAGAAAAAAGCATAGATGAATTTTTGAGTTATATGAATATAGATCCAGTAATCCTCTCTTCGTACATCAAATTTAAAAAACAAACAGAAAAACTTGAAAGTTTTTGAAAACTTGAAAAACAAACAGAAAAACTTGAAACTCTGGCTTCAAATCATTAAAGAAATATGTAGAAATGTAGAAATGTAGAAAAGCAAAGGTTGTCATTACCTTAGGGGCACATCTTGCTATTTTTAATGGAGAAATTCAAGCTAGTTTAGTAGGATCTTTTAATTCAGAACTGAACCAAAAATCCTAAATTTACCAAATCTGCACTATGTGCAAAACAATGTGATGACAGAAAAAAAATCAACAATGATATTTTATGTCGGAAATATTTAAAGTATTTATTACCGTAAGCAAGGCTTTTATCTAGATCGCGACAGTAGATGATGTGTCACAAGGGTAACCAGTTGAACTAATTTTGTCCGCCTAGTATACCAATGATCTAGAAAACTGTTCAATAAGGACACAGAACTTGCTAATGTTAAAAAAAAAATACTGACTGAGCAGACATGGTAAAGAAGCCTACAGGCTAGTTACTGAAAGTAGTAAAATTATGAGCGACTGGAACAAAGAAGTGCCTGGAGTGAACTAAAGAGTAGCTAGGATTAACTGTAAAACACTGCAAGATAGCAGTGGGCGACAAAGAAGAGCAAGGGAAAATATGTCATAAAGCAATGAGCCACAGCAAAATCTGATATAATCAAAGACATAACAAAGCATGTGCTGTGAGGCTTCTCTCCCTCAAGAGCAGAGTAGAATTATTTCAAAATAACTTACATTTGTGACAGTAAATAGCCAAATTGTGTCTTTAACTATAGCTCACCAAAGCACTGGTGAAGACAGGGACAGCATAAGCAAGGAATTACTTAGTAGTAGTACGTCATCTCTTCTTACAAAACAACTTATTAGCAAAAGATAATAATGAGTGGAAAATTTGAAATTAATATTTGAAGAACAACAAAAAATGCAAACTTTTCATAACACCCCACAGGGCTTTTTCTTGCATTTACACTATCAAGCCAAGTATCATTTGCCTCAGGACTCCCTAGTCCAGCAGTTGTCCACCAGCCACTGTATCTAGCAGGCTTAGATGGCTTTTTCTTCTGTGACAGGGACCAATTTGCTTTTGAACCTATACCGCCTCAGCATCCACTGCTCTTCTAATGGTTCCAGGGTGCTCAAGTAAGAAGGAGATCCGAGGTATGGTCTACAGTGGGTAGTGCTGTAAATTCATGAAAGGAGAGAAGCAGGAGTGCCCGGCAATCTTTGCTTTCCTCAGAGGGTGATTCTTCCTCAGGCAGCAAGGGTAGCTTAGTGCACAGGTAAGTGCCTGAAATGTGCCTGCCCACCGATAGCATAGTTGAAAGAGTCTTGAGCTGAAGACAGCTGAACAAAATTATTTTGAAAGGAGGATTTGAAGGAAGGTGAATGTCATAATGAAGTGAAATAAGAACAGAATTAAATTCCAGCACATTCAGATATTCAGTGTACCTTAAGAATAAGGCAAGCAAAAACATGTAACTGAAGTGCATGTAGACAAAAAAAGACTTTGATATATGGCCCAGATATGTGGCCTTGAACAAGTATCCGAGCAAATTTCAGCTCGAGTATTCATGATTTCTAAGACTAAGGCATACTCTCTCCAGGAAAGTAGTAGAAGTCCCATATGGTAAATCATTCAAAATAAACTGCCTACAGCAATGGAACATTTGCTGAGCCAAACAATCCTGCTAGCCAAGGGAAAGCACCCAGGTCCCCACCGTTAGGGAGTGCTACACTGCTGATAGGCCAGGTAGCCTACGGTGACAGTTCTGCAATATTTACCATTATAACAACTTGTTTCTATTACTTTTACCTTCATTAATTTTTATGCAATTTAATATTGTTTTAAAGCTTCAGCTAAAATTGGATACCATATGTTGACTTTCTCAGTCAAAAAAATCTCATAATAATCCTTTTGTTATGAAGCCTTACTGTTTCTTCACTTTTTAGGAGAACCCAAAATAGGGGAACTGTGAGGAGGAGCTGCCTGTAAAGTTAAAACCAGTCTTTCTACAGTCTTTCACAACAGGAAAAATGACAAAGCTTTCAAAACCCTTCACTTCCCACTTGTCCCATAGAGACTTCTTAGAAAATTAGAAGCTGAAGTCCCCCAAGATTTCTTTGGCATGGCACACTAAGGAGTCATCAGCAGATCAAGGGACTTATGGACGAGAGGAAAGATGAATTTGGGAGCAGGATGGGGATGAAAATTTAGGAGCAGATGCAGAAAAGTGAATTGTAACAGTTGACTATCTGAAGTGAATGGAGATTGGACCCTGTGAGAAAAAATACCATGTGATTATATAACTGATAGTATTGTAAAACATATACATTTTTGCTTCCATGCATGACTGTGTTTTGTTCGGACACTAAGGCAGATAACGGTTTAAGATTCATGTAAGACTTGATGGGATTAACAAATAACAGAAAGGTGTTTTGTTTTATATGTTCTAATACTTGCAGGCACAAACATGGACAATATCATTATTTCTCACACACACAAGTAGGCCGGGTGGGCTTCTGGGGCCTGGAAAATATTAAAAATTATGATATAAAAGTAATCCATTAATCATAGACAAGTGAAGAAAGCCCTCTCTTACTACAGCTAGTAATCTCTAAGGGGAAAGATATTAAAGTAAAAAGGAAAAAAGAAAATAATTTTATCATTGATTTCTCCATATTTTCATAGAATCACAGAATCATAGAATCATTAGGTTGGAAAAGACCTTTAAGATCATTGCGGCCAACCGTAAACCTGACACTGCCAGGTCTGCCAGGATGCCATTGGCCTTCTTGGCCACCTGGGCACACTGCTGGCTCATGTTCAGCCGGCTGCCAAACAGCACCCCCAGGTCCTTTTCCTCCGGGCAGCTTTCCAGCCACTCTTCCCCAAGCCTGTAGCGTTGCCTGGGGTTGTTGTGGCCGAAGTGCAGGACCCGGCACTTGGCCTTGTTGAACCTCATACAATTGGCCTCAGCCCATCGATTCAGCCTGTCCAGGTCCCTCTGTAGAGCTTTTCTACTCTCAAGCAGATCAACACTGCTGCCCAACTTGGTGTCATTTGCAAACTTACTGAGGGAGCACTCGATCCCCTCATCCAGATCATTGATAAAGATATTGAACAGAACTGGCCCCAATACTGAGCCCTGGGGAACACCACTTGTGACCAGCTGCCAACTGGATTTTACTCCATCCACCACAATTCTGGCCACCGAGCCAGTTTTTTACCCAGCGAAGAGTACGTCTGTCCAAGCCATGAGCAGCCAGTTTCTCCAGGAGAATGCTGTGGGAAACGGTCAAAGGCTTTACTAAAGTCCAGGTAGACCACATCCACAGCCTTTTCCTCATCCACTAAGCAAGTCACCTTGTCACAGAAGAGGATCGGGTTAGTCAAGCAGGACCTGCCTTCCATGAACCCGTGCTGGCTGGGCCTGATCACCTGGTTGTCCTGTATGTGCTATGTGATGGCTCTCAAGATGATTTGCTCCAGAACCTTCCCTGGCACTGAGGTCAGACTGACAGGCCTGTAGTTCTCCGGATCATCCTTCCAAGCCAACAAGTGTCTCAGTAAAGGCTTTCTCTCTTTTAGCTTATCTGCATTTGGTGTATCACACATATAACCTATTGCCAGGTTCTCAATTGAGAGGTCAACTTCCTTCGTACACTATTTGTCTAGTTGAAGCATATTTATTCACTACATGTAAAATAGTCCTAAAATATAGTGAAAGCACGGCCCAGAGATAATAACTTATCACCTGCAGACTTTTAGGTACCAAAATTAAATAAGGTTGTGAAATGACTACATTCCATCGCTGAAGATTTTGGGCTTCACTTTTACAGCATTTGCTTCCTGAGAGTTAAATGCTGTCCAAGTTGGCATCATCACATCAGTATATCAAATTAAGCTGACTTTTCAAATGAGCTTCTAATTTGTTGGCTGAAAGAAAAAAAAAAACGCATGATCTCGCCACATAATATTTCCCTTGTCGCCAGTCTGTATCTAAGCAATTTTACCTCATGGCATATATTGCCATGTTAGATGACTTAATAGAGCTTATTTGAATTAGCTTCACTTTCCTGGCATTGCCTAGATTATAATTAGAGCAGGCTATTTCACACACTGTACACTGGTTTTATAACAAACATATGTGAGACTTCTGGGATGGGGAAGCTGATGCCCTAATAAGTATGCTAACAAATTCAGCCAACATGTTGTTAATTTTCCAGTTGTAGGCCCTTATCTTCATCTAAGAGGGTGATGTAAATTTTCAGTAGACTTCAGTGGAGGAATATGTAGCTACACCTGAATGGCTTCTCTGGCAAGAGATCTTTCATGATCTTTCAATAGCAAACGCTCAGAGGGGTGTTTCAGTTTCTTCTCCATAGAAAACCACTATAGTGCTGCAAGGTGAATAGTTAAATTACCAGGTTTGATTTCACCCTCATACCACCTATAACAACGGCCTGTGTGGCTTCCCAAAACCCTCTTTAATACTCAGGATTCTCATGCGTTGAACTCCCAGGCAAAGTAAATTGTACCTTGAGGTAAAATAAAGTCTGAAGCTATAGAATAGGTCCACTCAATTTTCATTCTCAGAACAATTTCCCTACAGTCTGGTGAGCACAGGGCAAAGACACAACAGTTGGGCACCAAGATCTGTACATGTGTACAGTGGTATGGAGTATAACTGTGTGAGCCTACGGAAAATAAACTACAGTCACAATACTGAAACAATTTATAAGCTATCATATAGGTAGAAGAAGGGTAAAAAATTAGGGGAAAACTGCTTTGCGTATTTGCACAGCAGAGGGCCAGAGCAGCAATACAAATATGCTGGAAGCATGTAATAGCTAATGAAAGCAAAGGATGAAGAAGATGCCAACTTCACTGAATTAAAGACAAAAAGAACTCACTGTTCAACCTGACTCCCACTAAACTAGCAGACAAGACACTTAGGTAACCATAGAAACTTTACAAAACCTTCTAGTACTAAACTCACTAATTATTGCAGATTTCTTCTGTTTCATAAATAAAAGTTTAAAAAAATTATGATGTCTGGATACATGGCAAAACAACAGAAATTACCAAAGCAATGCCAGGTTGGGAAGACCTTAGGTAATTCAGGAGATCACTTGATAGATGATATGAGAAATGAAGCAAGAGAAAATCGACTTGTTCACAATATCTGCTTTGATCTTACAGCTTGCACTAGAAATTGCAGTTCCAGTGAATACTGTACTATGAAAAGCAGAGAGCTGCAACAGCATTATGAGATCCTGCAGCAACAGCAATGAAAGCCAGCCAGGCAGAAAAGCCTGACACAGAGAACTCTCAAGATTGCATGTTTTTCTTGTCCAACACTAATGATTTTCAAGAAGAAACAATAAAAAGCAGGAAGAAATGAGAGTACTCACAGATCATGGACAGACTGGTGCAAAAAACCCACAACCATCTCCTCCCAGAGGCAATACCAGAGAATTTCAGATTCATCAGTGGTGATTACAACACAGAGTCCACAGAGAATACCATGGTATCTTGACAACTGTTTAATTTAGAGGGCAATAAATGAAGCATTTATTTCAATTACAAGGGGAGAAATAGAAAAATCAAGGTCACAGAGGATCTGCTATGTCTGATTTCCTAACACCATTAATTGTAATTCTTAAAAGATTTTTAAAAAAAAAAAAAGTGGAACATACCTTCCTTGGCATGTACATATGGTAACATATACTGTGAATATCTGTGTTCTCCTGCTCACTCTTATGGAAAAGTTACCCTAGCTATGTACAGCATACATTGACATGCCACCTCGTAAGTGAAGTGGCCATGGACTGAATGTCAAGGACGGCTCACCCTGTGGCAGTCAGAACTTCCCCAGGCAATGCATACACGGAGGCACAGCACAGCCATTAAAAGGCAGTACGCACAAAGCCTGTCTGGGCACTGAGGGGTTTTTTGGTGGTGGGTAAAGGAGAGGCAATGGAGAAATGCAGCTCTATTAATGCAAGATGTGCCATGCTGCTTGTTCTCAGTCTTGAAGAAAATGCGCTAGTCATGGTCCATCATTAGCACAGATAGATCCATAAGGGCTCCAGAGGATGCCATTATTGACTCAGATACTCAGAGAAATGCAGCTACGCTTCCAGGTGTCACTGTGGTCCTTGAAAGTCTGCAAAATAGAAAGAGTCTGTGAATATCTTCTCAGACTTCATAGGTATGTTCTATAGGACTGATTAACACTTTGACAATAACATATTTATACTTCTATGTGCTTTTTCAAATACATAATGTATGGAATTGCTTAGTATCCTTTTAAGCAGGTTCAGTAAATCCAGGTACCCTGTTTTTTTTTACTGCTGTGAAGGTAATAAGCCCAGTTATTAAAATCCCATTGTGTGGACTCTCAATGTTCTTCCCTTAGAAAAAGAACAAAGACTCAACAGTTTAAAACATTTTTCCCTTTTCCATTAAAGCCCTCTGTAGTCTGAGGTAAAAGCAATTTAACAAAGCCTCCTTCTGATGTTTACAGCTCTAAAAAGAAGAAAGGAGAAACTTCAGAAAAGTTTACCAGAACACTAAAACAAATTGGGGGCATGTTTTTTCTGTCACTTTTGTGATGTCTTCTAGACACTTTTACATGTCATCAGACCAATTAGCCAAAAGGAGACCTATCAGTGAACAATCTGAACCAGAATGACTTCATCATTTAACAGGAATAACACCTTTTCAAACATTGCCATCCAACTTTCATTTCTTTGAATCAAAGTGGGACATCAGAGATGCTAGATTAAGAGCAAAGAACCGTAACTGCTGAAAAAAAGTGATGATCCAAGAAAAAAGATTAATCAAATAGAGGTGCAAATGAAAGCAATGAATCTCTAGCAGAGCTTTTAGTATAAACATTAGTCTTTGCACATAAAAATATGAATGGTGAAAAACTTTAGAGAATTTTCCAAGTGCTAATTATTACAAACTTTGGACTCCTGAAAAATGTACTTATAGTTTAAAACTGGTCTGCTTGTATACATACATGTCTTAAGGCACTGGAACTACTAGTGTGTTCTAATGTCTTGGTACAAGATCAGGGAGGAAGAACAAAGTGTTTTATCAGAAACTTTCTACATATATAAGCTGGTTTTAGTCTGTGTATGTCCAACATCCATTGCTAGGGGACTAGCTCTGGAAACTGTATTAATAATACCATTAATAAATGATAAATGGATATATGAGCAACTGCAAAGAGGGTGCCAGCTGTCTGAGCCAGGACATACTCCTAAGCCCAAGACATTAGTCAGTTTTGGAGTATGTAAGGTCTGAACTTGGATATGAGGATGACAATACATTTTCAAAGGCATTTGCTTCCCCTTTGAAGACCTAACTGTAACAGCCACATTTTCACTTTTGCAAAATAACAGAAAGCATACAATACCTAGGAGTAGTATGGAGGAGTCCCCAGGAGGTAGCCAGGTGTCCAGTGCTCTGCCTTGCATTTTTGGGGGGCCTGCCAAAGTAGCTACACCCTCTGGACAAGCAGTTAGTCATTTGCTGAAGTGACAGAAAGATCATCATTTATTTTTAAGCTTGACATTATCAGTGAAGAGGTCTGCCTGTGTTTATGGTCATGTTTCTCTTACCTTACAAATCAAATAATACCTCTCTCAGAAATGAAAGTGCAATCACTACCAAGCAAAGTAACATCTCTTTTTACTATCAATGTTAAGCACAGTACAACTCAGAGTGAAAACCCACGACAACTAAGCTGGATGCATTCAAAAGCCTCACGTGTACCAAGTTAAAGTGAAGAACAAGGAGGGACCTACTTTGGAACAAGTGGTGAGATGCGAGGTGGTCACTGTGCTGTCCTGGGAGGATGAATTTTCTAACGGGTCTAGGCAGGTTAAACCTGCCTTTTACCACAGATTAGACCTAGGAAAGTTAATGCAACAGAGAAACATATGGGACAATAACTTCGATACCTTGTCTAGAAAACTAAGTCCTGCTGTATTTATACATATGGAATCTGCAATTATTAACACCATTACCATAGTTTTTGTTACTCTTTCTTCATGCCAGCATTCGTGCAACAACACAACAGCTATTTCCAATTCCTTCCTTAGTAACAGATGGGTATGAGAGCTCCTGTACCGAACACATGAATAATGAACAAGGCACACATTCGGATGGAAACTACACAACTGAGGCGTCTGTCCTGTCCTCTGCTTCTTTCTGTTATCTGTGCTATTCCTACTTTATAACAGTGGTTTCAAAGGATTTGTCTGGAGAGGACGCTGGAATTAAATTACGTCTCTACTTTTGATTGACTGCAAAGCAGCTGTCAAACAACCAAAGTGTCTCAAATCTCCCTCAAATTACAGTAAATAGCTGCTAAAACAAACTTTGCCAAGCTGGTTATGCCTAGCAGCGCTGATGCTGAAATGTGCACTGGACTTAAATAGGAGGAGAGAAGAGTATTTGGCAGTAGGTAATAAAACAAAGAGACAAAGCTCATAAGACTCCAGCCAGTGTGAGCTTATGTGTTTTCAGAAGGAAAAAAGTGGAAAATGAGAATGGAAATAAACACAAGGGTAATGCAAATATTTCACATTCGGTTATCAGAGGGCCTCATTGCCTGAAAGATATTGAGGCTTCCCTTATGAAAATACCTTGGCTGCATCTGAAAAATCCTATCGCTGTATCTGTCACCAGGTCTGGGTGATGAATATTTATCCCATCCATGAATTGGATGGGATAAAATGATATCTTAATTGTTTTCCTGGCAAGGGACCCCTTCAGTCTGACCAGTCCTCCCCATCTAACCACAATACCTGAGTTTCTGCAACCCTGCGCTTTAGCATGAATTGCAAGCTGGAGGTCTGGCAGGAACAGGACAGTGTCTTCGTCTGGCTCTCCGGGGAACTATCCCCTTACTGATACAGGAATGCCCTCTGCTATGGTGAGATGACAATCCTACAGGGTTAACTATGGAAGGCAAGATGCAGAGGGAAAAAAAGAAAAAAAGTCACTGAGGGGGCAAGGAGGGAGGAGAAATGTAACGAGGTATCAGCTAGCAACTTCATAATGAGAGAGCTACCTTTTGCAAAATCAAACAGAATCTGACATTAAGCAAATCTTGTAAGTTTTAAAATACTGTCACGTTTTTGTCCAAGGTATCTGTACCTTACGGCAAACCATCTACAGTGTTAGCAACCGCTGCCCCTAAATCAGCCTCGGGGCAGCGCCGAGAGGACAGCACCGGCCCGGGCCCGGCCGGCCCCGGCGGAGGGGACGCGCCGCCCGCAGCCCCGCGCCGGCCCCGCGGGAGGACGCGGCGAGGCGGCTCTGCTTCCACAAGGTGGCACTCCTGCCAAATGTCTCAGCCTTTTCTTTCCAGCAGAAGTTAAAAACTATGTTTCCTGTTCATTCAATTCCACTGTATAAAACTGAACACAGCAAATCAACATTTCCGCCCAAAATACACACGCAGTTAGATTTTGGTATGCGTATCCTGTAAATTCTCGCAAGATGTTGTCTTTGTAACAGATGCAGAAATGAAATCAGGGCAATGTGAAGGTTTAGAGACACAGATTACTGCACTAGGAAGGTCACATCAGAGACAAAAATTTCCTTTTTCTATTCCTGCTCTCATTTACATGTCTTTGAATACAGCATTGCACTATCCACTACAGTACATCTGGCAAATCCCTGCTCTGCCAATGTTTCCTCTGGCTTTAGCTATCCCCATTGCCACTGTCCCAGCCCTTTGTGCTCTTTTTTGCTGATTCAGCACCCCTAGAAACACTGACATGTAAATCGGCATGTAACTCTGAAATCAGATTAACACGTGGTAAAAGCTTAGTGAACACACAGCAACTTAGAGGAAAGACTTCAGCACTATGAATAAGCTTTAAAAAGAAGATGGAAGTAAAGTTATAAGATAGAAGGAAAGAATACAATGCAATTTTCTGAAGAGATGGTACAAAGCACAGCACAGTTCACGCTACTGATGAGGAGCAGGTATGATCACATGCACTAATGAGCAGTTTCTGTAAATAAATGGAAGAAAGGAATAAGGACTAGAATTTTAATAAGTTTATTAAACATTTTGAGAAAACTGACTTGCAAAGGCAGAAGTGAATCCTGGTTATAAAGACCGATCTTATAAAGGGAGCAGCATTCTTGCAGAAACTAAAATCTGCAGAGAGATTTTGCCACTCTTATTCCCTGCAGAAGCTCAGCAAAGAGGACAAGCTGTGCAGGAAAGCAGCTTGGGCACAACTGTTTGCTATGCACATAACAGCGAAACCTTTCAAAACAAGGGCCTTAGTTTCCATCAAATTTCACAGCCAGCTTTTGGCTCCTAGGAGTAATACAAATAAAATATAATCACTTCATTATGCCCTGCATGTGGATACTTTTCCCTCTTTGGATGAACTGCCAATGTAGCTTTATTGGAAATTCAGAGTGGCCAGTACCATTCTCCAGTTTATCCCAAAGGTCCCCATACCTCAGCCAAGTCAACATAGTTCTAAGAGTTAATGGATTAGACATCTATAGCCCAATTTGTGCAACATGAGCCAATTCTCTTCCCTATTTCCTGCCTGAAAAGCTAACAGTGTAACTACTGCATATGGAAGTCAGCATTTTTTCCACCCCCAAGTAAGCAATAGAGAATATATGCAGTTGCTTTTCCCTATTCCTATCCCTTTCTTGGCAAAATTAAGTGTCACCACTTGCTAAACAAGTGATATACTTTGCCTGATTATTTCAAAAGGTGTAAAAAATTTAATTATAATTATGAAAAGATACGTAACAAAAAGAAATATATCCTTACAAACATTGCAGAGAGATTACAGAGGTGCTCGCAGGCTTGGAGGTGTGTCCTGGTGGACATCACCCTGACTATGACACAGCTGCAGACCCTGGCAGTGAGGGAGGCAACTGCACGCAGGGCTGCATTAGAACAGCTTGAAGGAGGTCATTAGTCCCCTCTGCTCAGCCCTGAATTTATATCTCTACAAACTGGTCAGAATCAGAACCAAAAGTAGTAAACAAGAATAACTCCTCTTTCTTTAATAGTAATGAATCAATCTAATCTAATCTAATCTAATCTATTCTACTCTATTCTAATCTAATCTAATCTACATGGGCTAAACCAGATTATAACAATGAATGCCAACAAGGGGTTATTTGCTGTCTACATTAGGTAATTATCATATTATCTTTACCTGTCATAAAGGGCTGAGTTTTCAAATATTTTATTAAAGCCAATAAACAGCAAAATGTTATATTAAAAAAAATACTTTTAAGGCTCTCAGGCATAATTTTAATATTGCTGTTTACATCCTTAAATATGCTTTCAGGAAACGCACGGGATGCAATATAGCCATGTTAATCCTGCTGCTAGAAAAGCTGATTATAGCCATGATTCTGCCATGATTCTTATTTATGTAGCATGAATACTAATACTACTTCTACCTCTGAGCCTTCCCTGGATGAATGTATTTCTAGACAAGGCAAGAGAGACCCTCTCCACATCACGCGTACACCTAGTCTTACCTTACCCTCACCTCCCCACCCCCCTCCCCTTACACACTGCTTCATTTTTTTTCCTTTAAAAGCCCTTGAAAATACACTGGAAAGGGCTGAAAAGCTATCTAAAAAGGAATGAACAGTCATTTTGGTAAAAACATGTAACTTCTTTACACTGTTAAACCACCTGGATCTCCAAGGACAAAGAACCCATTCTGATGGTCGGCTTGTCAGCTCCTATCCATCCTGTGAACAAATAGCACTTCGGGAAACTATTCCTTTGGCACTGGCTTAGCCTCCCTCTAAAGAGGAGACATAATAGAATATCGTAAAAACGCCCTCTCCCAATCTCTCCTGAAATATTGTACACTCAAAACCTACTTGCTTTTCCTTTGTAACTCTCACTCTATTTCACAGGACTCACAAAAGCACGCTGATTATGACTTGATTCTTTAGACTCCCTCTTTTCACCGAAGAATATCCTGTCTACAAGCAAAAGAATACAAGAGAATACACAGAGAAGCTGGTATGCAGGGAGCTAGAGGCTGCATTTATAGCGCGTTAACCATTGCAGTAATTCCTCATGGAAACACGGTTTGCACTAAAGATACCTAGGACCTTACTTACTCCCCTTTGAAAATGGGCTGTACTCCTCCAAGGGTTAGAGTGGGCCAAATGTCTAATTCCGCCCCCCAACTTACTGAACAGGGCTTACTTGGCAAGAGTAAATTCAGCCTCCTTAAAACTGCCTGCGTGGTTTTAATGATGGTGATACTCTTTACATAACTTATCCTCAAAATCGTTTGCGCTCACAGGGATAAGTACTCGCATTAACGAGAATTGTTTCCTCAGCAGAGGTGGCAGCACGAATTTATATCAGGGAATGAAGTGTTTCTCTCCAGTTGAGCATTTTGCTGTGTATGTGTTATATCAATGAACTCAAGTAGCCTTTCCAGAAACAGATCAAGCATAAAGCTTGCAGTAGAAATTCTCAGAGTGAGCCAGAAGGGGGAAGTTTAGTCTGTAGCGTGTATATTCCTTTAGGATCCTGCTGGATAAAATATACTGTAAAATATGTAAGATGTAAGGCATGTTCAGGCACAAATCTATCTTACGATTTCCAGGTAAATAAGGTAATAAAATTGCTCTCCCTCTCTATCCCTCAATCACAAATAACATTTCTGACCACATCTGACAGACGGACAACAGCCTCAAATACTTCTATCTTGTAATGAAATAGATGGCAAGGTAGAGAGCTGCTCCTAATGACGGAGCAACTGCAATGTAAACTCAAACACACATACTCTTAGGAAAGCAGAGAATCTCATGCAGAAGATGTCCTCAGGAAACCAGGCCTCAGAGGTTGTCCGGCTTGTGGAGCTCTTTGCTTTCCAGGGGCTCAGTGAGGATGGCTCTGTGACTGGACCACCTCCATTCTTTGATTGGACAGTGATATATTTTGCAACATTATTCTAAAAATTTCACTCAGCACTCAGTTTCATAATAAACGAGAAAATATTTTAGAATCCATAATTTGGACAACACACCCCTTATACACAAACATCATGCAGACAAATACCTAAGTTTTCATTCCTTTTTTTAAACCACTTATTTTCTTACTGAGGCTAATTAAAAGAGTGAATCAGAGCAAACTACAGATGTATTTCAGTGTCACCTAAAGAGAAGAAAAGGCAATTTTCCAATACTAATAAATGCATGGTTTTTTGCAAAACAGCACAAATCTAATTCCAAAACCAGCACACACAGCTATGTCAACCATTAATACTGACCATCAAAGAAAAAAACGGATAAAGTACATTAATAGGAAAGATTGGCATTTATATCGCAGAATTCAAAAAAACTGCTACATCGTATGCACTAAATCTCTCTTCGTAATATTCAACGGAAAAAAATAAAACAGTCAGAAAGGCAAGGACACCTTTATCCAGTGCTTGTAACTACCATACAAGTTCCACAAGAGAGCAGTATATACTTGACTTTGAGAAAGAAATGACATGGACCTGCTTTTTTCCCATCCTTTTCCCTCTTCCATATTATTATTCCACTGCAAAAAGGTAATGAATGCAAATGCACCCAGGCGGTTGGTACAACAGCAGTTCCTGAATGTTGCGGGGACTGCCTTCTCACTCCAAGCTACAAAGTAGAAGGTGGTCGCATGAAACATATGATAACTATTAAGACAGGATATATTAAAAATTATTAAATATGTTTCACCATGCAGCTACTTAAGGACATGTTCACATGTAAGGGATGTATTTTTATTAATGTATCAGAGATGTATGATAGAACACTTAAATCCATGTTTAGGCATATGAATATGTCAAAATATTTTTAGGTGGAATAATTCCATAATTATTTCAAGAGCACTGGAAAAACTAAGCATGAGTAGGAAAAAATTTTTTTTATCTTCACTTCATAGAGAAATACCGTTTTGCCATTTTACTATGCTACGAGTTTTACATTAGTAGCATACAAAACCAAGCGTATTTCTATAGGCTTGTATTCCTAAAGGAAAAGGGATTTTAAACCTCTCGGATATCAGAATTTTTTTTTCTGAAAATTCCAGAAAAAAAACCCAAAACAGTTTTATAGTTGCCTTTAACTGCATGCTTTCCACGTTTCCATAAATCCTGTAATTCAGGTGAGAACGTTACTGTACAGAAACAATCATAACCTCTCCAACGCCAAAGCAGAACTGCAGGAGAATTTCGGCTTAGTCACTCTGGAAAAAGAGGGAACAGAATTGCCCATGTTAATGCAGGGAAAAAATCCACATCCTAGTACTTGCAATAACATTGAGAAAAAATACATGTGTTTTAGAGGACATCCCTCCTTCTTTAGGTTAAAAAGTCCGATTCCCCTCACTGAGTGGAGAAGTTTGTGTCTAACACATACACTTTGGCTGATCCACTTGGAGGGGCCATGGCGAGCATTAGGCTGAAATTCTTTGGATTTATACTGAAGCAGGCAAAATGTCTGACCGCTCCCATTAGCATTTCTTGCTAATGAACTGCTGTGCTGAACACTGGTTTTCACCACTATCATGTTCTGTGGAAGACAGGCCCCATTCAACAGAGATTTAGAAAAAAGCTGGGAGACCGAAAGAACAGAAAAAACATCAGGCAAATATTTAAATACTAGCAGTGCTTGGTGAACTAGGAGATTTATTCCATTTTGAAAGTGATTTAGAAAAGAGTTAGCTATCATGGATGTCAATTAATATCAAATCAGTTGTAAAACATCTGCAGATGACACACGGGCTCTTCCTTCACTTCAGTGCATTTGGAAATCACAGTATTTATCATTATTTGGGCCTGATGCTTGCACTCCCCTCCCTCCTGCCCCTGCATCTGTGGAGACAAACCTTCTGTTATATATGTCTTTCAGATTCTCTCTTTGATATTAATTTCCAGAATAATGAAAAGAACTATTAAGGGAGAATTATACAGGAAACAAAACAGGGATTTCTGATCTTTTTTTTCCAAAAGCAGCAGAGAAATTGTGCTACAAGAGGTGGGTTAATCAATAAAGAAGAAGCCATCTGGACGGCTCTAGCTGTTTGACTAGCTTTTTGTCTTTCTGAGGCTAAGTCTCAGAGCCTCAGAGAGCCCCATCAAAGAAATTTGTGGCAAGATTGATACTCCAGCAGAAAGTCTGTCACATATAATCTTTTTAAAGAAACCAATCACGCAAACAACTACAATTTGCATCTTCCACTCTAAAGATGGCATTTAACTGTGCCAGAGCAGCCTTATAAATGGACAGATAAATACCCTTATGTATGGTATTGTTTTCTTGCTATATGGTAGTTTCAACTTACCATGAGATTCAAATAATAGCTTTTCAAATAATAGAAGTATCATTACTTTATATAACACAGAGATACTGCATCAAACTTTTTCCAAGTGCGTCTCAGCTGAGCCATTTATTATTGTGGTACTTTTGAAAGATAAGGATTTGAGGACACTAATTTTGCTGCTTCCATATTTTACACATTTTAGCCATTTTTCCAGAGGAGACAAAAGAAATTGTGTAACAAAGCATGGTACCTTCCCAGGTTTGGACAGAAATGACATGGCATATTTTACTTACTGTTCAGGCATCATTTGCTTTATTTTGAGAAACTCTCTCCTTTCCCTTGGTACAGCATAGCTCTGTTATGTGAACTGTAAAAGGAAACTTTAGTTATCATTCAAATACGCTTGCTGTCTTACTAAGTGGGGAATGTTCTCTCTCTCAGATATTTTGGCTTCTGAAGGTTAAGGTCCTGGGGATTGTGCCAGAAGGCAGATGCTGGGCTGGCAGACGGCGTATCCTTTCAGTCATGGGGGTGTTGTCCTTCACTACTTCTGAAAGAAAAATCTTTTGAATAGCTGTACAACAAACTCTTTTAACTTGCCTTTTTCTACTGAACAATGTAGTAGTCCTGTGAGAGGCCAGCGGTTCCTTTGGGATCCATTCCCACCCCATCCCCCCCAAGGATGTTCATGATCTTATGGCCATCATTGACTTTAACTTCTGTTTTTCTTTATGAGGAATAGCAACAATATGCTAGGTTCTTACTTCATTACTTTGACAAAGTATTCTCCCATTTGATCTAACACACTACTATTTTAGGTGTTTCCTTACCTCCCACACCACCCCATTCCTATTCCTGATCCTTATATCTAACCTCTAATCCTAGCCAAGGGCAAACAAGGATAACTGTCAGAAACTGGATTAGCCACAGAGCTCTTTGCTTAGTCTATGAGGAAAGGCTGCCCAATTGCTCTTCTCAGTTTCCCTGTCCTATTTAGTTTTTCAGGTGTGGGACATGAGAACAAGAAACAATGTGTGACCTGCACTGAAAGAATTGGAAGGGACGATATAACACAAAAATCATGGTGTTCCCTAAAAAGAAAAATGATATGAAGAGACTGATTTTAAAATATTTTAAAATAGCAGGAAATAACTTTTTTTCCTCTGCTGGTCCAATTTTGATAACTTTTGTTCAATCTTACATGTCCGTTAGGATCCTGGGGGCAGGGGACTACTGCAAGGCACAAGGGGGATACTGCAAGGCAGGGAAACACAGGACTTATTGAAGTTCCAACTAGTTTCCTTTATCAGGGATTTTCTTTACCATCATAGTGTTATATCTAAGGGAAGGAAAAGAATTTCACATTAAATGACTTGCAAAAATGTACATTTTTAAAGTGGATCTCTCTGATTTTCCCATTACATCCACCATTTGAGTCCAACAACCCCTGTCCTCTGCAGACTTCTTGTTAGTGCGGCAAGTAGCCTGAGAGCAATTTCTGTCTCTTTCCCACTATCTGCTCTCACCTCACTGATTTCTGCTTAAGGCAACAGAACTATCTCAGCTGTTAAAGACAGATGCTCAAATAATCAAATACCTAACCAGTTACACAAAATAATTTCAGCTATAAGCAAGCATAATTTCCACCTCCTTTTTCAGAAACAAGAGGAAAAACATATTTTCAAAATGAAAATGAAATTGCCTAACCATGTGCACTTTCACTTCCCAAAAGTAATTATTAAACTGCTTAACTCTGGCAATTTAAAACCTCCTGCTGTGAGAAGCAGGTATAGAAAAAAAGCATAATGAGGAAGACAACTCTCTTCTCAATTCCTATAAGGACTGGCTTGAAGCAAGGATTGACTACAAAAGCCTGCATTCCTGGCTGAACCGCGAGTCACGTTAGCTGTGAGGCTGCACCTCCCTGGTGCTGATTTGGCTACCACTGGCACAATTTGTATTCTCCAGTGGTGCTAATGGTGAGGGACTGAGTTCTTGGGAGGACAGCATATAGGCTCAGAAGAAGAAAAACCCTTTACCTCCTCATCACTAGTTGCTTAGTGAGAGGTTCGGGGGTAAAAAAAAAAAAGCTTATATCTAGACTAAAAGTCTTGAATCTTGAAACAAAATAAGTCTGGATATCAGAATTTCTTTTTTATAAGCACATTGTAAAAACAAACTCTTATGAATAATACAGTTGAAAACTTAGTACATAGGCTATCAATCAGTCTCTCTCAGATGGTATAATTACCATCTATCAACAATAAAAGAGAACATTGTTGAATTACAGCATGCTCCAAGAGTTTGTAGGCACTTATTTCACAATCCCCTAAATGCAGCAGCATATTATCTTTACTTAAGGATTGGAAGACTGAGGTAACAAAGACTAAATGTCTTGCCTTGGGAGACAGAAGATTGTCCATAAGATCTAAGACAAGACTACAGCTTTCCTACTGTCTCAGAGATTTTTTCATAAGACCATTTTCCCCTCTTCATGTTGCATTCTTTTTTAGCAAGTCTAATCCTTTGGCAGTCATCATATTGAGCCAAATTAAAATGAAATTAGATTGGACCCAATATTTTTCTTACGTTTTTTCCCAAACTAAAAATGAAATTAGTAAGATTTAAAAACTGAAAATACAGGACAGAATGAGTAGTATGCATTTCTTTATACCTCAGAAGAGAAAGAACATAAAATATCAAAGAAATGCTTCATTTTATTCTACAATATATGTTTTGGTAAGTATACTTCTATCAGATTTAACTTTCAAACACTGTTTAACATGCTTGCAGTATTCCCTGCTGGTTTTCACAGGGCAGTAAGAATTACAGCCAAAGGACCTCTTTAAAGTCAGTATTTTGGCTCATACATTCGCGAGTTTCTGTTCAAAGGTTCTTTGTGAATAATATATCAAGTGAATAGCATAATAAAAATCAGCCTTCCTTTGGAAGCATTTGTATACTATAATTTCTTTCAGAGAAAAATTAGTTTTCCCTTTGTGAACCTGGTAAAATAAAGAAAAATAGTTAATATTTCTCCCTACCCCACATATTTTAAGACTAATTGTTTTAATTTTCATATTTGATTACTGCAAAAATTTTAATGAAAACCAGCTTCTTATTTTACAAGAACTGTTTTGAAGATAAGCAAATCAGAGCATTCTGCTGTAATCACAATGGCGATGACTATACACAATTGGTTTTAAAATAGTTGTTGAAGTGGAATTAAAGGAATAGCAGTGATCTCCCAGGTATTTTCTTGAGAAAACACCACTGTATATGGTCAACACAGTATATATCTACCCAATATACAGTGGTAGTTTGGGGTGGCAGGAAGAAGGTAAAAAGCAATCTAGATGTTACAATCAAGGTTGGAAGGAGGAGAGACATTTATATATATGTACACATATATATTCATATTCAAAATGTGAATATATAATGCATATTTATACTGTAATATATTTCTCTTGTATATACTTAAAAATTTTATATATATTTTATATAACAAAACATTCTTAACAGTTTAAATTGATGCATAAACTAAATACTTAGTTTGAGTTGAAAATTTTAAAGCAAAACCTGAAGCATTTAAATACTACAAATAAAAATTTAAGCCTTGTTCAGCATCCAGACAAAACTATTACTTGAATTAGACTCAAATTCATAGTGAGTTACCTGATGAGAGACCTTTTTTTCAAAAAAAGTAATTACTATTCATTCAGCATTTGTAATATTCAGAGCTGTGCTGAAGAGCTATATGACATTTATTTTTCTAAATACAGGAGCCCTCTTCTAGAGCACTGCATGGGGGGATGTGCACTGCATTGTACAAAGAACTACAGAAGAAGCTAAAACAAGTAGAAACATAGAAAAGCTCACCTAAATGCAACTGAAAACCTTGGTTGCTTATAACAGAAAATGAAAAAGAAGGGGTACCATCATATTGGACACCAGGATCGCCAAGGGCATAAGCTCGTGTTATGTTGCCGCTGAAGAACAGTTTGTTGTTAAAGTTGCCGTCTGCGATAGTGAAGCATCACATGTGATTTCTGTAGGAAGCTATTAAAAAAAGAAATCAAAATGATCACAAAAATATTTATAACTGATGTCCTATACCATATTTAAAATACGGATGCAAGCAGCCCTAAAAAAATGGCGAAAATCCAAATTGTGGGAGAAACAGTTGGCTGCCGGTCTGATTAGCTGCGTGACAGAGCTGGGAAGTTACCTATAAATACCCAGCTGATCTGGTTCCAGGACTGAGCCACCAAGCATACTCATGTCTTGGAAAGACAGTATAGATACGGAATGTTATTCATCAATGTTGGCTGTTTCTTTGGACAAGAAATAGGAATCCAGGCTGATAGGAAGCAGGGAAAGTGGACAAGGGGACAACCCTGGGGACTTTCATGAGAAGTTAAGCAACTGGACAGCTGGAATTGTGTTTTCTGTTTGCCTCTTTGTAACCTTCTCTTTCTAAACTTAGAATTTCCAAACTTAGACCTGTAGACATATAAAACTAATTTTTGCTTCACAATTAAGTCTGCCTCGTGTTGGAGGCAGTGGGGATAAGCCTGAAACTTGCAAACTTGCAATGTTTCATACAGACAGAATGTTTGAAGCCACCCGAGAAGGAATTTGGACTCTGTAGAGTGTTTCCTTCCCAATTGCGAAGAAACAGCTTAGGGACCTGGTATGATGATTAGGAACAAGTGCACCCCAGCAAGCACAAACTGACCCCTCCCCCTGCCACGATCAGAGAGCTGAGACAAATCCCATCGCTCCCAGGAAACCCTGAGCCACCATAGCAACAGGGGCAGCGGAGACGATAATGAGTGGCGTAGAGAAGGGAGGATGGCAGCTCCTCATTAACACAAGAGTGGGAGGATAGTCAACAAAAGTGAAGCATGACAAAATTCAAATCTGAAGATTTTTGTTTTTACACACAGCATGTTGTTAGGCAGACCTGTAGTTGTGGCAAACCCATGTCACTGATTTTTGGCATTAAAGGTGGAAAGGATTGACTTAGAGTAATCATGGTAGGTCATATTATAGCTACACCAATAAGTTGATGGTAGGCCAAAAAATTGGAAAACTTATGCAAGTGTCCTGCTTCGTGGTTTCAACTATTTTTTCTGGTATGAATTATGATGACATGTTTAGGGAGGTCAGGTTATCCTCTTTCTCTTTCCTCTGAAGAATATGTATCAATTGATTTGACAATTACTTATCAGGTTTCCTGCTATTTCCACCAATGTCAGACTACAGCATAAGCCTGGTATTTCAGAACTTTCTGTCACTCAAGGAAATGATGTATTGTCAATCCTCAATTTCATTCGAAGCCACCGAGGCGAAGGGCTCCGGAGTGGAGGATCGCACCGGGGGACCATTCCTAAAGCGGCAAAACCGCAGCAAAAACCGCTAAGACAAAAGCGCAGGGAGCGAGAGGGTGCCCCAGCCCCCCTCCCCCGAGCCGGGGCAGTGAGCCCCTGACGAGTGGCAGCTCTGACCCAGCGCGGGCGGGGACAGGCGGGACGGCGCCCAAACCCCCTCAGATACAAGAGCAGCCACCTTGTTGGCCTTCCCCCTCATCCTTACCCACAAGCACTTGACCTCATCATCACTATCATTGAGCTCTAGACAGTCAAAGCTCTCCCTAACACACAGGGCTACCCCACCACCTCTCCTTCCTCGTCTGTCCCTTCTGAAGAGCTTATAGCCATCCATTGCAGCACTCCAATCGTGAGAGTCGTCCCGTCATGTTTCCGTCATGGCGACTAAGTCATAGCTACCCCGCTGCACAATGGCTTCCAGCTCCTCCTGTTTGCCGCCCATGTTGCATGCATTGGTGTAGATGCACTTGAGCTGGGCTGCCGATTTCTCCCCCGACATTGGCGTGCCGCCCCTAGGCTCTTCTCTAGTGAGCCTGGTTTTATCCCCTTCCCCCTTCGAATCTAGTTTAAAGCCCTCTCGATGAGCCCCGCCAACTCATACGTGAGAATCCTTTTCCCCCTGTGAGACAGCTGAACTCCATCTGTCGCCAGCAGGCCCGGTGCCGTGTAAACCTCCCCATGATCAAAGAACTCAAAATTCCGCTGATGGCACCAGCCCCTAAGCCACGTGTTGATCCGATGAGTTTTCCTGTTCCCTTCAATATTCTTTCCTGCTACTGAAGGGATCGAGGAAAACACTACCTGTGCTCCTGATCCTTCCACCAATCGCCCCAGTGCCTGAAGTCCCTTTTGATCTCTTCGGGACTTCTCTCTGCAACCTCCTCGCTGCCAGCCTGTATAACCAATAGCGGGTAGTAATCAGAGGGCTGTACCAGACCAGGGAGCTTCCTAGTAATGTCCAGATACCCTGCTGGGAGTCTGTTATAGACCACCTAACCAGGATGAGAAGGCAGACGAAATATTCTACCAGAGGCTGGCAAAAGTCTCATAGTCGCTAGCCCTTGTTCTCTTGGGGACTTCAACTTTCCGGATGTCTGCTGGAAATACCACACGGCAGAGAGGAAACAGTCGAGGAGGTTCCTGGAGTGTGTGGAAGATAACTTCCTGATGCAGCTGGTAAGCGAGCCTACCAGGGGAGATGCCTCGCTTGACCTGCTGTTCACAAACAGAGAAGGACTGGTGGGAGATGTGGTGGTTGGAGGCCAGCTTGGGCTTAGTGACCACGAAATGATAGAATTCTCGATACTTGGTGAAGTGAGGAAGGGGGCCAGCAAAACCGCTACTGTGGACTTCCAGAGGGCGGACTTTGGCTGCTCAGGACACTGGTCAAGAGAGTCCCTTGGGAGACAGTCCTGAAGGGCAAAGGGGTCCAGGAAGGCTGGACGTTCTTCAAGAAGGAAGTCTTAAAGGCGCAGGAGCGGGCTGTCCCCATGTGCCATAAGAAGAATGGGCGGGGAAGGCGACCGGCCTGGCTGAAGGGGGAGCTTTTACTGGGACTCAGGAAAAAAAGGAGAGTTTACCGCCTTTGGAAGAAGGGGCAGGCAACTCAAGAAGAGTACAGGGATCTCGTTAGGTCGTGCAGAGACGAAATTAGAAAGGCAAAAGCCCAGCTAGAACTCAACCTGGCCACTGTCATGAGAGACAACAAAAAATGTTTTTACAAGTATATTAATGACAAAAGGAGAGCCAAGGAGAATCTCCATCCTTTATTGGATGTGGTGGGGAACGTTGCCACCGAGGACGAGGATGAGGCTGAGGTACTTAACGCCTTCTTTGCCTCAGTCTTTAATAGTCAGAACAGTTATCCTCAGGGTACTCAGCCCCCTGAGCTGGAAGACAGGGACGGCGAGCAGGATAAACCCCCCATAATCCAAGAGGAAGCAGTGAATGACCTGCTACGCCACCTGGACGCTCACAAGTCTATGGGGCCGGATGGGATCCACCCGAGGGTACTGAGGGAGCTGGCGGAGGAGCTTGCCAAGCCACTCTCCATCATTTACCAGCAGTCCTGGTTAACAGGGGAGGTCCCTGATGACTGGAGGCTTGCCAATGCGATGCCCATCTACAAGAAGGGCTGGAGGAACGATCCGGGGAACTACAGGCCTGTCAGTCTGACCTCAGTGTCAGGGAAGGTTCTGGAGCAAATCATCTTGAGAGCCATCACATAGCACATACAGGACAACCAGGTGATCAGGCCCAGCCAGCGCGGGTTCATGGAAGGCAGGTCCTGCTTGACTAACCTGATCCTCTTCTATGACCGGGTGACTTGCTTAGTGGATGAGGAAAAGGCTGTGGATGTGGTCTACCTGGACTTTAGTAAAGCCTTTGACCGTTTCCCACAGCATTCTCCTGGAGAAACTGGCTGCTCATGGCTTGGACAGACGTACTCTTCGCTGGGTAAAAAACTGGCTGGGTGGCCAGAATTGTGGTGGATGGAGTAAAATCCAGTTGGCAGCTGGTCACAAGTGGTGTTCCCCAGGGCTCAGTTTTGGGGCCGGTCCTGTTCAATATCTTTATCAATGATCTGCATGAGGGGATTGAGTGCTCCCTCAGTAAGTTTGCAGATGACACCAAGTTGGGCAGGAGTGTTGATCTGCTCGAGGGTAGGAAGGCTCTGCAGAGGGACCTGGACAGGCTGGATCGATGGGCTGAGGCCAACTGTATGAGGTTCAACAAGGCCAAGTGCCAGGTCCTGCACTTCGGCCACAACAATCCCATGCAACGCTACAGGCTTGGGGAAGAGTGGCTGGAAAGCTGCCCGGAGGAAAAGGACCTGGGAATGCTGATTGACAGCGGGCTGAACATGAGCCGGCAGTGTGCCCAGGTGACCAAGAAGGCCAATGGCATCCTGGCCTGTATCAGAAATAGTGTGGCCAGCAGGAGTAGGGACGTGGTCGTGCCCCTGTACTCGGCACTGGTGAGGCCGCACCTTGAATACTGTGTTCAGTTTTGGGCCCCTCACTACAAGAAGGACATTGAGGTGCTGGAGCGTGTCCAGAGAAGGGCAACGAAGCTGGTGAAGGGTCTGGAGCACAAGTCTTATGAGGAGCAGCTGAGGGAAATGGGACTGTTTAGTCTGGAGAAGAGGAGACTGAGGGGAGACCTCATCGCGCTCTACAACTACCTGAAAGGAGGTTGTAGCGAGGTGGGCGTCGGTCTCTTCTCCCAAGTAACTAGCGATAGGACGAGAGGAAATGGCCTCAAGTTGTGCCAAGGGAGGTTTAGATTGGACATTAGGAAAAATTTCTTTGCTGAAAGAGTGGTCAGGCCTTGGAACAGGCTGCCCAGGGAAGTGGTTGAGTCACCATCCCTGGAAGTATTTAAAAGATGTGTAATGAGGCCCTTAGGGACATGGTGTAGTGGGCATGGTGGTGTTGGGTTGACGGTTGGACTCAATGATCTTAGAGGTCCTTTCCAACCTTAATGATTCTATGATTCTATGATCCTCTGAAGGAACACATCCCAGGATTTGTTCCCTTGAAAATTTTCATAGGGATACAATATGACAGTTACAAAAATAACGAGGATTGTGTATATATGAATCCTTCTGTTATTTAATTGTTTTGTTTGATGTTTTGCTATCGAATTCTACTGTTCGACATATATGAACATGTAGTTTCATGTAAAACTTTGCTGATTGTTATTAAATAGGTTGCTTTTTGCCTTCCATGTGTATTCAAACTAAGATGAATGTCTTAAAAATATGTCCTATATTTTGTCACTCATCAATAGATCTACCCTACTAAAACGTAAAATAAAAGGGTAAGCCCTCTCATATCACTCATACTATCTACAAATAACAAACCTAGCAACAAAATCAGGAAATAATATAGATTAACGATCATAGTATTAAAAAAAAAGAAATAAAACTGTATTTTAATTTTTAATAGTAATAGCTTAAATAGATGAGAATTCTGATATGGAAGATGGGTTTCTTAATAATGAAGTATAAAAGTAAATACTAAGCCAAAACTGCCAGGCTTCTTAACCTGTATTTAAATTCCTGCTGAGAAATAGTTTGACTTTAGTAGTCAGTAGTAGTCACACTTGAATAGTTTGACCAAATTAACTTTTGTTTATGTAAATAATCTGGGAATTTGATATTACTGCTATTTTTTACTAAAAATGGAAAAACAGGTGACTTTAAATTAATGAAGATCTGTCATAACTCAGGTATAAGAGACTGAAAAGGGGAAGAAAGGACTGTGCCTCAAAATTTTCACCAGTGTTCCCAAAATTGCTTGTATTTACAGGAACAACACTATTGAAGAACACGTGTGTAACGAGCTGAGACAGTATTGCCACAGATGCTTTGAAAAATATATAGTACAAACCTTATGAGATAACAACAAAACTGGGAAGCATATTTTGTTTACCTCCATTTATGGCTCCTAGACTCTTGAAAATAGGCAGTGATAGACTTTGACTTGCATTTTATGTGAAGGCTGACAAATCTTTTCGTCTTTACAGCTGTTGTAACACGATGTTCTGAAAGAAAAGAAAATAATTGAACACCATGTACATAGAATCAGAACTTGTATTAATAATGATATTTTATTTAACTCATAATGATTACTTGAAATAAGAAAACAGAATTCTGCAAAGAAGAAAGTATTAAAATAATCTGTGTGAGCACATGTATTTGTGGTTCTTCAGAGACAAAATACGTAAAAAGGATGAAAGCAATAAGTCTATGAAAGTACCAAAATACAGAAAGATTTGCTGAATAATGCTTTGATTACACGGGAAAGAGAAAAAGATAGATACACAGGAAAAAGAATTTCCTTCATGACACATACCCAGTGAATTAAATTACTTCCAGTAAAGGAGTAATACACTTAAACAAAATATAGTCCTGGACAATGTGGAACAAAAAGACTCATAGAATAAATGAAGAAAAGGTATTTGGTGAACTAGAGCATCCTAAATATTAAAAGAAAAACAGAAAGACACTTCTACACAGATATTTCTAGAAGAGTGCTAGGAAAGATGGCAAAAGTATGGAATTCCAATAAAATTATATGAAAATGTCTTAGTTCTCTGAGATTTTGAAAAATCAATTTTAGAAATAAATCTGGAACAAAAATCCAGAGAAGATTGGAAGATGTTTACAAAAATCAAATATTTCTTGGATATTTATGAACCTGTAGAACTTTCTGACAAACAGATATATCATTGAAAGGAAGTCAGAAGCTGTCACAAGTTTAAAAACATTAAGAAACAGGAGCTTAATTTGGAGCAGGAATGCCCAGCTACCGTAGTGCGGTTGTCTACTTATGCTGTTCCTCAACTAAACTACAGTAAATATTGAGAAAAAAAAAAAAGTGAATAAATAAATGTGAATCATTCTTTCTCCTTTGTCTGAATTGCAAGAAATTCAGGGCTCTGCACTTCCCTCAGGCAACACCTATTAACTCTGAGTAAGAATTGCATTAAATTGACATATACAATTTTCTAGTACTTAAACATTCTGTAGTGCACAGGCACAACTAGAAAAGTGAAAAATGGGCTTCAAACCAGGAACTGGTTTATCAGTTAGGGAGCCTTTAAAAGCAGGTACCCACTGGACACTCATCAGAGCTATTAAAAGATGTGATTACATGAGTCTAATGCACAGAGTGAGAAGACCAACAAATACGGACAGAAATGCACAACTAGCCAAGCATCAGAAAACACTTGCAGCCACAAACTCACCAAGCCCATTTCATTTTTGCTATTTTGAAGATTTATGATTAAAATACTTAGCTGAGAGGTATGTGTCCTTTTATTAAAGGCTGGTTATACATTGTGAAACACACAAAACAGTCTCCAGTTGCAATGACCCCATCCATTGGGGGCAGTATCTTAAACATTTGGTGTAACACCTGTTGTCTTCTCATGCTACTTTTCACTGGCCATTCTTGCCTTGCATACTTTGCTGCAGTACCCAAAGTTCCAAAGAAGTGAAAAGTGTCCACACTTGGCCTGACCTAATAGTTACTAAGACTCCCTTAAAAGCTGGAGATATCATGCTGATGAGTCAGTAAAGAATTTGAACCCCAGTGTCCCACTTCAGGTCTAACAAAGGTGTTCTGAACTCTGGTACTTCTGGCAAAAGTGATGTAAAAAACCCAAACCTTCAAAGTGGGGGACTGCCAGATGTAAAGCCAGAGGTTGTCATCACCAGTGGCAGAACCCAACCCAATGTTATTTCTGGTTTTCACTGTCACTAGGGATCATGGTATAAGGCAAAAAAGTACTGCCTGAATTTGACTATAAGAAGTTGAGAGCAGCAGTTCCTCTTTCAGGCAGATTTTAAATAAAGAGGCAAGCCTATTTGGGGGCGGGTGTTTCTCTGTTTGGTTTTTTTTTTAAATAACATGAGGAGGAGCCCACCTTATAAAACAATTATAGATTGAGAACCCTGAGTGGACAGAAGCATCCACCAAGCATTCCTGAGTTCAGGTCTAGGTTTCATAGAGACGAGCAGGAATTCAGATACTCCCTCTCCTCTCCTTGCAATATCTCTTGCTTGTTAATTATAGGATGGCAGTTCCCATTTCGGCTCCCATTCCTAACCCATCTCAGGTATCCAGCTGGATTCTGCTTCAGGGCCAGGTATCCCCTCGTTATGCACCCAAGTTGTAGGCATTCATTTGCTTTACTATATCTAGTGCTTGCCTCTCTCTATCTTATTTCCCTGTTCCTAAAAAAGGACCTCACAGATATGGAATGAGAAGAGACTATTACTGTTAAAAGGCATTAATTTGCTAATGAAGTCTAAACATACAGATAGGTTCAGCTGAGGCAAATTCATGAGCAAATTAGAACCCTCCTCATTACTTTCCTTGATGATGCAAAACTTTGTTACACAAAAAGTTTGAAATCTAAAAAAAATTGATTTATTGACACTAAAGCTTAATATGTAAGGCTAAAGTAACCAGGAAGATTAAAGTTGCAGTTATAGCCCATGCATGTCCATGAAATATCTTGTATTATTTTTCTTAAGTTAAAAGAGCTATTATTAGAAATGCAGCTCTTTGTGGGTAAGTGTGGCAGATGGTGCATAAGAGTGAGTGGTGAGCAATTTACAGTAAACAAATTCTTTATCTCTGACAGGTCATGGGGAGAACTAACATGGTCCCCAATTCAATCAAGGAGTCGTCTGGAAAACAGTGGCATTCAAATGTACTAATCATGATGAAACACATTTAAAAAGAAAAACAAAACCAACACAAAGCCTTTAGATGATCAAACTGAGAAACATTTTTTCTACAGAAATTTTAAGGACGTGCCTTCTGGGGCTGACAGCATGATGCAATTTGTAAAGGTGCTCAGAATCTACTATTGAGAGCACTGTTACAGGCTTAGCACCACTGAAGCGGTCAAATTTAATCCAGGTGTTTACGGACACACCACAGCTCATGTTAGTAGCCTTTATACATGGGCTATTATGTACAAATAAGACTTTATAACTACTTTAACCATGTGTCTTACAAGAAAAAACACAGTGCATATCTGGGAACGTTCAGCAGGTTTTCCTCATCTTTTGAGGAGATTGCAGTCTGCGTCAGAAGCAGATGAATCCCTTTGAATAAAGCAACCCTAACTAAAGGTATGTGAGTAACACATACGGGATTTTCCATACACTGTTCAGACACAATATATTCATGAGAAATTTAGTTCTGCCCATATTAGCTATGTCTAATCTGCAGTAGTACTACGAACTAATAGTGGCAGAACAATAGTTACCAAATACATTTTCTCTACTTTTTAAATTTGGAGTCAAACAGCAGCCTGTGCCTAGCAGGTAACTACCTCCACTAGTTATAGGTGGAATATGTATTTGCCTTCTCATGTAGATGATGGGCTTGCCAGGTTACAAATATTCCGTATGAGTGTCTGCCCCCTTAAATAAGACTTAAATTAACTTTGCATGGAAAAATAATTTACTTTTTTTAAAAAATCTGATTAGATGTAATCACTCTGGGAATTTTAGCTTGAAAGAGAAATTGGTAATTAAGGTAGTTATCTTCTCTGTAATTCCATTTATTTGTATGAAAGTACACATTCTCACATTCTTTGCACAGACACTAACAAACTACAAAATACTGTTTTTCTTGTCTCAGCACCAAAATCCTACCAGGTGGCAACCTCTGAAACCTCTATCTCTCTCCGCTTCTTCAGTGATTTCCTTTGTCTCTTTCCCACACATACATAACCCCAAGATGTCATGGGCATGTGGGAATGCACCTTGACCCAGACGTTCCTTCCCAAAATACTTAGAAAAGCACATTTGTCCCTGAATCTCCATATTTTCCATGCTACTGTTTACTTTTCTAAGCTTAACTGACCCATTTTCCCTAATTTATAGCTCATAAACCTTCCAAATTCTGCACATATCCTTTTTTCTTTATTTAACTATGGAATAGATCTCTTCTCTGAACCTTTCATATTCCTCGTTGCTTAGGCATTCTGCCTGAAACCTGCCCTTTGTGTCACAGTCATGCGCTACAGCAAAAGCCTCTGCAGACCTGCCTGTGAGTACTGCTTATAACATGTAACTAGCATTTACCTATGGAGACAGAAGAGGGAGAGGTTGGAGACAACTTCCTGAGAACAATGACTTGCAAAAATACATAGTAATAAATCAGTTTAAACAAAATAAAATAAAGCTCTGAACACATTACTTCTCAGTTTCTTATCTCATACACTTTTGCAAGCCTCAAATCTTCCTTTGCCTGGCACTAAAAGAACCATTAAAGCTTTCACAGAACCTAGTTAGTCATTTCCCCAGGGAAATTGCACTGCCTATCACTGACATCAAGACCAACAAAATTACTTCTCTTCCCTCCCCACCACCTTCAACAATGGAAAGATGACAACAGGTTTTAAATAAAGAAATATTCCCATCCAGTACTCAAAATCCAAACATGGAAACAAATGCCATCATCACTGATTTTCACTATATACAACAGCAACAAGAAGGACAATTCAACAACAGGGATGAATAAATTTTTTTTTTTAAAATCCTTTGCTTTTTCAAATAAGATGCTAAAAAAATCATTGGTAAAACCATTCTCATTTACACCAGGGACTTTTGAATCTGAGTTTTCCTGTACCATATCAGCCCAAACAATCATTTATCTGTGTTGTTTTGTTCTTTGACATAAAGAAACATAGGTTTTACATTTCTAACACTCCTTAACCATTCTGGATAATCCCACTTAAGCCATTTTTGGCGAATTACATTAAGCCTATCGATCTGCATCTATGCTCAAGAGGAAGGCAATCATCATTGTGATTCATGTTTGAGACAGTGGGCTGACATATAGAGAAGTTACTCTATGAACTTCAACATCTCCAGTGGTTGTGGAGCTTTACTGTGAGAAGTAATACTGTGAAGCAGAATCTAAAAGCTGTGGCATGTTACTCATTTAACCTAGCAGACCCTGACTGCTTCTTGCTCATGTATGTGCAGTATACTGACAATATTGTCTTCACAAAGGTCTGGTATTCCTATCTTCGTGAAAGTTTTATGTTTAGTTTCCAATGCCTGATTAACACTCTAATGCCTGGAAATTACAGTACAAGTTTGGTTGGTTTTTTTTTTTTTTTTTTAATTAATATCATCTGCTCAAGAGAGGTTTGGAATGTTTAAGACTTTACAAAACCTTGTCTGTGTTTTAAGTTAACAGAAATAAATCTAGGGCATCAGGCAGGTTTCAGATAAATGCTTACACTTTTAAGTCACCTGCACAAGATAAGGCAAGTCTATATGCTTTTGGGGGTATTATTCAATAGTTCTTTATGAAAATCAACTTACACTGTTTTAAGTTTTCTTGTTCTTCCGTCAGGTACCTGGTTTGGTACTTCCTGATATTGTGAATTACAAAATAAAAAATTTAAATACAAAGTGAACAATACAGCTAATTTTTACTGTAATAATAAATTAACTGTTAATTGGAAATAATTATCTAGTTGCATCCCAGAGAACTAGATTCTTGGCTAGAAAGTACTAAATAACTTCAGGCAATTAACTAGCAGACATATAAAATCATTGCTTATTGAGGTTAAAGATGAGAAAAAACATTGGGCTGGGAAACAACAGTGAAGGTCATTTAGATGAACAGCCATTACTGATATATCAGATTCAGTCAATCAGCTACTGTCTGAGTCCATGAAAATTCTAGGAAAGAGATGAAACGTTTTCATATGACCTTTGTATCCAATAAAAGCACATTTATTTTTATGATGGAAAATTGTCCCTACCAATCTACACAGCAATATTTCTATACAAAAATGATTGTGTATACATAGCTTCAAGAAGATATGCGGGCAAACATTTTATTATCAGCATTTTTTCACATAATATACATCCATCTATAATAATGGAATCACTGTTTGTGAAGTACAAATTATATTTGTTCTACATAAATATATTTATTCTAAGAGCTGTAATTACTGAAACGTTATTTCAAATGAGATTTCTACGTACTTTAACTTCTGTAATTTGGGAAAAGACACTGAACAATATTGCAAGAATGAAAGCAGGTTAGGTCTACTTCAGATAATAGCTCTTGAATGCACAGGTGTTAGATAGTACCAGACCTTTTGTACAATATTCTGTACAGGTTCTGTTATGCACATCTACACCTCTTCTTTCTTTAACAGCAAACATGATACAATTGCAAGTTCAAGAATATGAATTTCAAGCTTTCTTTCTTGGGATCCTTCTTATTGTTCTTTCTTTTTTTTCCTTTTATTTCTTTTTTTTTTTTTAAGTATTAGCAGTTAATCACATGTCAGTCAGATTTTTGGGTACAGCAGCCAGGAATCTCTGACTGCCCCCTTAATGAATGATCAAGGCCTTTTGAAATATTCCAAGTTGACTGCCACAGAAATGGAAGTATTCAAGTTGCTTCTTAAAAACCTTGATTATACCACTCTTCGTTTTTATATTATGGTAAATCAATTAAATTTTTTGAATGGGTTGTTTACTGAATACCAAACAATTTTAATTAGGTTCAGGTCCTTGCTTTTATTCTATTTTGGGGAGGATGGTC